>NC_133772.1:95822617-95919474 GCF_003597395.2 Chelonoidis abingdonii
AGCTCCACGCGGGCAAGCAGGAAATGTAATATCACAAAAGTTCGCCTTCGTCCTTCCTTGGAGAGGACTATGTCCTGTTTATCCTGCCACCCATCCCACATAGTAAGATAGCTGTCCAGAGTGGTCAGTTGCTGCACGCTGGGATGCCGCCCTAAAGCCAAATACGTCGATCTCTCTGTTTTCTCCACAACGAACCACTAATCTGCAAGTTAATCGCACTAACTATCGGCAGAATTTAAACTCTTTACACTCTTCATCGTTGAGGAGTGCAGTTTCGAAATCGGAAATCGATTTAAGGAGCCGTTTAACTCGATATTAATGACGACGTCGTGTGAACGGATACAGCGTTAAATCGGTATATCGGCCATTAAACCTATTTAAAGTCGCAGTGTAGACCTGGCCTCAGACCACTTAGGGCTTGATCTTGCACTGTTGAGGTGAATGGGAGTAGGATGAGGGTCATCACTGAGTGCCTATAGCTGGATTTAAGAGCTTGCATTTAGGCACCCATTTTGAAAACTGTGGTCTTGTGGTATAATGTCTGGAAAGATTTAGATTATCTTGTGTATTGTATTAGATGCGTAGATACAGACTATTCATCTGTGCCAATAGGCTAAATTTTAAGTGCCAGACAACTATATTCTTGCATGCCAAATGGGGAAATATGCTTTGTCAGACTAACATTTTTATTATTCTGTTCACAGTTCTTGTGATGCGTTTTGCATAATTGGTGGCTCCAGAAGACATTAACAAGAAAATGAGAGCTATAAAATCCCCATAAAAAATCCTCTGCCCTTTGCATGTGTTTTTCTTTTTTCTGTGCTAAGTTCCTGCTTATTGAAGATTTGCTGCCGTGATAATATATTTGTTGAGATGCTTCGCTTTTGAGATAGTTCTGGAACTGTGACACAAGAGATGATTCAGGTAATTGGGGTACAATGCATCTGGGTTCACATACATACAAGAAGCCTTTAGCTTATAAAGTTATAACTGGGTATTATGAAATGAGGCCTCTGAGTAGCTTGTCATGTGCTCTTTGCTTACATATTTCATATTGTGACATGACAGCTGTGAAATACTACTTCCAGTTATGTTACAGAAGTGAAAGATTCCCTTCCCACTCGCTGCTGCATCCCACAACGTGGCAGCAACATTCTGTCCAACATAATACAATCATGTACACTATTAATGTATTTTTAAATATCACATATACATTTCTAGCAATGATCTAGTGCATTGGTTTTCCTCTCTGTGTTGCTATAAAAAGCTCTTTGCTGTTTCTTAAACATATATAATTCAGGATACTGCATTTTCTCAGCCAACCAAAAAATAAACAAGGTGATTTGTTTTTTAAATACTCACAGTACAGTTGGATTAGTGGTTAAAACAAGTAATTGAAAGTCAAGAAATCCTGCATTCTAGTCCTGGCTTTGCCACTTTGGTCAAATCCTCAGAAGTATTTAGGTGCCTAACTCCCAATGAAAACAATGGGAGTTAGGTGCCTAAGTACCTTTGACCTAGCGTAATTTACTTTAAAAGTGACCTGAAAAGGAAAAAATAAAATTGGGTTTCTGCATTTTTTGCTTCTTTATTTATGTGAAAAGGTCTGAAGTCTGAACATTTTTAAGTCTCTCCACATCTTTAAAAAAAAAATCACAATCAGAAAGTCAAGTTTTGTCCATTCTGGGTTCCTGAAATCTCTGTGCAAGAACTGAGAATTAGTTAGATTATAATGCCACATGCACCGAGAAACTGAAACACTTCTTTAAGCAGGTAAATTATTTTAATGTAGACTTTAAAACAAAACAAAATTGAAAAGTTTTAAATGCCTATGTAATTCAAATGGCTAATAAATTATAGGGAAAAAAATTAATTAATGGCTATGAAAGCTCCCAGTTCACTTTCCTGGGTGCTTCAGGGAGACCAACAGCAAAATAAAATGACATTTCTGTTAAGGTAAAAACGAGCAGAACATCTACTCTCTCATTTTCTATAGGCTCACTTTATACATAATCAAGAAGCAACACCAAGAGACAAATTTTTTCTTTTTCACTTACAGGTCATTTTTAACCGTCTTGTGCCTCAGTTTCCCTCTCTATAAAATAGTGATAATGCATATAATTTTCAGAAGCCCTTAAATTACTTGGAAATGAGGCCCCTAGGTTATGTACCCACTTTTGAAAATGTTATCTTTGAATGTTTACTTACTTATGAGCCATAGTACATGGATGTTTTATAAAGACTTTGAAATAGTCACATGGAAGCCAGTAATGGGGAACAGCAGTGTGAAATAAGAGCTTTAAAATTTTGTAATTCTCCTTCATCAAAATTCATCATTCTGAAGCAAAAGCATAGTCTCTGCCATTAGAATTGTTATCAGCAAAGCCTGGAACAGGGAAATAAATGCTGTAACCAAACGGTCTTTTTCTCTGAGCATCCTTACAGACAGGGCTCTCATTCATCAGTCCTCCTTGACTTTAAGGAGACTTAAGAATGTGCTTAAAGTTAAGCACTTGCTTAACTGCTTTGCTGAATAGGGGTGGATTTAAGCATGTGCTTAGATGCTTGAACTGGGGCAGGGAGTCTGAGTCCCCAGTCCTGCAAAGAGTTATGCAGGTGCTTAATTTTACATTCAGTGAGACTACTCAGAATAGAGAAAGTTTAGCAGATGCATAGGTCATTGTGGGATCTAGGCCTCAGTTTGGGGAACCTTACTGGATATACTCTTCTTTTCCCCTGTGAAAAGACACATTGGCTTTACTGTGCATGTTAAGATTTAGAACAAGGATTCTAAGTCCTTACAGAGTTAAAAGAAAAAATAATTTAAAAAATTACAAAATCTCTATCTTTTATCTGTATTGTTACCAAAAATCTCCCCTTTAAAAAATTGCCAACAACATTTTCATTTCTGGGAAACTGCACAGACGAGTCTGGGGCCAACTCTTTTGTCTTTGTATTTCCAACTGTTCTGGTTTACTTCTTCTGTTTCCCTGTCAAAAATCGCCCTTTTAGTCCCAGTTTAGCTAAGGGTGATGGGAAGTTTACTACTTGATCTTTTCCCTTATTCCAGTGTTTTGAATCATAATTAGCAGTTTCCAGTACTCCAGCTTTATTCCCCAATGCAGGCCCTTTTACGGAGCTGCTTAAAGTAATGAAAGAGCTGTCATTTCACTCCCCACAAACAACCATGCTGCCTGTTCATTCCCTTTCAGCTGCTTTCATCTTCAGTCTAGTGAAATGAAATTATACAAATTATGTGACATTAAAAATACCTGCAAAAGTATAAATCCACTTGATGCTAAGAGAGCTTCTTTAAAGAGTTTAGGAACCTTTACGTAGGTGTTTGCAATGAATCAGTTATCAAACATTTTGGGCTTTTGGATGCACTTTTTAAAAGTCGAAGAGTGTAAATATTTTCCCCCAGGGATGCCTTAGTGCCTAAAAGACGTAAGTGAAGAAGTCAGCCTGCCAGTGACCAACTCAATCACACTTCAGATCAAACTGCAGAGGGGCTTTTTGCTTTGGAACCAGATAGCACTAGGAACTCTTGTGCAGAAGGTATTATTTCTTTATATGGTTTCAAAATGAACATATGAATGTCTAGAAAAAAACCAAACCAAACCAAAAAGCTTTCCCCATTAAAAAAAAATATTACAGCAAAGTTGGAAGAAAGAATCCTTTGGAGTCAGCCTAGGTGAAATCTATCAGACATTAAAAAAAATCATAGCTACTTTCTGCCTGCACTATCTAACTGAAAGGAAGTGGGTGGCATATTTTCCTGCATTTAGGGAGAATTCATCCCTTTCATATGGTAAGGTCTTTTGGCATGAGAGCTGTGCCTTCTTTGACTATGCCTTCATTGCAAAAAAGGTATGTTTTAATATCCAGATAGCTATCTTGACATTAAAGCCTAGTGGAGACAAGGCACAGTAGTTTTTACCTCAATGTATCTAATCAGGGTAATATCTTGGCCCTCTCCTGCAAAGGGATAGCTCCAACTGACATGGGAAGTGGATTCTGGGGTATTTCTTAGGCAAGTTTGATGCTACAACCAGGCACAGTCCCTACTACATGGCATAGTCCCACTCACAGTACTGGAACTCTTCCTCCAATAAGCTCAAAATCTTGTCTCTTTCACCAACAGACGTTGGGCCAATAAAATATATTACCTAATACACCTTGGCTGTCTCACATCTGGGACCAACATGGCCACAACAACACTGCAAACAACTGTCATTTGTCCATTCAGTTCAGGACAAAAATCTATAAGTAGATGTTAAAAGTAGATAAGATTTATACATTTAAACTCAAGATTCAGTGGTCTGTAAATAAGTGACAACAGTCAGGGAAGGAGAGAGGCTCTGCGAAGCCATTAGCAAACAGCTCATTACTTGTTCTTCTTTGTGCATTCTCCTTTGCCTTAGTCATGTTACAATGAAATTGTGCCACTGACTCCCACTCTTGTTTTTCTTGGAGAAGATAGTCGGATGAGGAAATATTGCAATTAAATATAGAAGACACCCATGTCATACCCATGTATTGGAATAAGAGTTTGATTCTATGAGTTAATTGAGAATAATTACAATCTTTGTAATAGGCAAAAGATGATTCAGATCTCCCTAATCTTTCAGCCCAAATCCCTATATTTCCAACCCCTAAACCCCTCCCTTTCTTCTCTGCCCCTTCCCCCCCACCCCTCGTCTCCACCCAAGAAAATAGCCAGACAAGTTTTCTAAACTCTTTCAGCTCCAGTTGCTAATGCTGCTGCCATGGCATTCACAATCATTTAAGATTTGTAATGCTGCCATGTGTTCAACACATGGCTAGCAGATATTCCTATTGTCAAGAATCACATAGTCATTGGAAAACAGTTAGCATCATAAATAAAGCAAACATGATCAGATACTACATACTTCCTCCTCATGGTGAATTAAGATGATACACTGGAGTTCAACCCCATTCTTTAACTAATGGCAGAAAGCATGAATGTGAGAGATCTGGTACTGTACTATCTGGGGAATGAGTTACTTAACTCTTTCATTGTCCCACAGAGAAACAAATCTGTTTGGAATGCATGTGTTTGGGCTGTAAACCCATTTAGCCAGCCATATCCCTGGGTGTATAGAGGATGGGGGTCTTGACTGTAACAACTCCACACCCCCTCTTCTATTGCAAAGTATTTTCCTTTTAAAGTTTGCCTTTAAATAGTTAACTGTTGATGGGTTAGTATGTCAGGGAAGCTTGTCAGCAGCAGCCTGGGCTGGATTCCATCTTTGATCATGGGGGGATTCATTTGTTCAACCAGGATTTAGAGGACTACAGGCTTGTGCGTGCCTAAATGGGAGGAGGGAAGGAAAGAAGAACTGGGAAGGGGGAGGCAGTAGCCATTGATTCCTACTGAGTAAAATAGAAACTTTTCCTAAGGGCCTTTCTCCCTTTCTGGGGCAGATCCTCAGCTGAATCAAGTTGCTGCTATTTTCATTGATTTCAATGGAGCTACAACCAAACTTATACCAGCTAAAGATTTGCCCTTTTGAATTCAAGGGGTTTTCCCTGTCAGAGAATCATAGGGCTGGATGAGACTGCAAGAAGTCATCTAGTCCAGCCCCCTGCACTGAGGAAGGACAAATTATAATTGACTATCCCTGACAGGTGTTTATCTAACTTGTGTCATCCCTGTCACTGAAGAACAACTTGTTCCAGTGCTTAACTACTCTTATGTTTACTTTTAAAGGTGAACAGTGGTGCTTTAATTAAAGAAAAAAAGACTGAGATCCTAAATCATTAATGCAACACCCCTTAAATTTAAAAATGATAAATAAATACTTAGTAACAGCAAACTGTAAGACTGCTTCCCATAATTTGCAGTAGGGGCTTGCAATGTGGCTGGCCCTCCTACGGGAAACATGGCAACCTGAACACAGTTCTTGCTAGATAAGTAAAGGAGGAACAAATTTCCAGTTGTTTTGTTTAAAACTGTATTTGGCAATTTTAAATGTACACACACAACATGCACTGGGACTTGGGCACTTGTGCAGGATTGTTTTTGTTTTTCAATTTCAAAGCACTTCAGTTCCTCTTAAAGGGTTTTCCTTCCCTTTTAATTTGTATAGATCAGGATGTGTGTCTAATTTCAGAGAGAGGCAGTGCCAGACCCTACTGACCTGAGACACAGGGTGAGGTCCTGCATGACTGAATATGTTATCCTTTGCTTCACTGGCATCCAGTGTCATCCTGCACAAAAGAGGGAATAGATCCAGAGGGAATTTAAAGCCTGGTTGTGGTGCATCAGCTAACAGAACAGTAGTAGACATAGATTGATATCTGACATGGATCGATGCTTGGTTTTAGTGGCTGTGTCCTCTGTATCTACCCACCTTCCCTGTCTCTTTCCACACAGCACATTGTAAATATACCCGCACCTGAGAACTTTACAGCCGTCTAAACTCTTTGTCCCATTCATCCAAAAAATCCGAAGACCTGATCTCTGGTCTCTTACAACAGTGTAAATCAGGAGTAATACCATTGAAGGCAATGGATTACACCACTTTTACACCATTGTAAATGAGATTGGAATTGTACCCACCATCTTACTACTAGAGCTGACCGGAGAACAACAATTCCAGTACACAACAACTTTCAAATTTGGTTTTGGTCCACAGTGAAGAAAATTTTTCAAATGTGTTTTGTGAAAACGGTCTGGGTGACCAGAGTATTGATCTGGTATGTGGGAGGCCCAGCTTCATAGTTCTACTCTGGTTGATTCAGAGTTTTTCATCCCAGATCACTTCAAATCATGCTGAGCAGGGATTTGAACCAGGGTCTTCAACATCAGTGCCCTAACAACCCAGCTGTCATCAGTCTTCCCTGTCCTATTCCTTGCCATTCTCCCATGATTCACACAGCTGAAAAGCTTCTTGGCAAAAGGTAGGGTTGTAGGAAGTAATATAGGTCTCTGTAAAATGATGCAACAAAACATTAGTTTCAGAAAAATGCTCTGACTATCTCTACTTAAAACCCTACCAGATCTCATCTTGCACTAGCTGGAGCTACTGCACAGTTTGTTTAAAGATCTCTTATCAGGCACTGAATAAGGTTGTCAAAAGGGACTTTGTTTAGATAAACACCAATATGCCAATAAAAATAAATTATATCAGTTAACTCATTATCCATTCTTATACTACTTAGATTGCTTTGCAGATTAGCATCTTTATATTCTTTACAATTGATTTGATTAAACAATTATCATATATCTTAAAATGAAAAAAATACCGCATTTTACACATAAACACACACAGGATACTGTGGCATAAATTATATCCTTTCATTTACTTAACACTTTAAATGTTATAGGAAGTTCTTAGATATTTTTACCAGACAAAACTTTCATCGCAATGCAATACACTTTATTTTGTACAGCTTCTTTCATACAAATTGTATCTTAAAACACGTTAGAGTTAATTAAGACCCTTGACATTTGTAAAATACCTAACAATGTAAAGTTTTTAATTCTAAAGAGTTGAAGTATAAAACAACTGAAGCAACATAAAGTGGTTCTTGAGTTCTAAAGTATCATAAATGTTTGAATTCAAATTTTTCAGAAACTCTGCTTCCCAAAACAAAAACCAAAATTCAACTACTGTTGATTGATGCACCATATAACTATATTACTGTATTTGAGCAATGTGCACAATTAACTGAAAAAAAGATATTTACCATTTTTCCTGATTGACTCCATAAGAGCGGAAATATGGCATGTCTGAGGAAGATAGTGAGGGGTCTTTATGTAAAACTACAATTCTTTTTGGATCTTTGGTCTCTTTTGATTGTGAAAGGACCTGTCTATCCCATTTCAGAAAGGCAGACCATACACAGAGCTGAAGTTAGAATTGTTAATCCTGTTATCAAGCATACAAAAGCCACAGGTTAAAGTTTCTCAATAGTGTTTTGGGGGGTGTCCTAGTTTCATATGCAGTCAAAGGGGCTTAATGGACTCAGCAAATTGTCATAAATTTGAGTTCATTTAGCAGGTAATTCCTTTAAGGAATTTGTGGTAACATGAAGTTTAAAAAAGTTAAAAAAAAAAACCCTCCAAACTCTAGAACTTATTTTCCCATCTCCATACAGATCTATGACTGAGGAAGGTTCAGCTTCTCCAGCCTTGTTGAAGTTGTAATCAGTTATCAGGCGGTACCTCAGAAATAATCTAGTTGGTGTGTGGTGCCTAATTATCATATCACCATGTAGTGTGGATAAAGAGACTGAGGCCTGCTGCTCTTAAAGGAACCAGACAGGTTTTTTTGATGGTATTAAGCAAACCACACATCCCACTCTTCCCTTTATATGTTATGCATTTACAAAGTACAAATAACATGGAATGGCATATGAAAGAGATTGAAAAATGAGTCACTTTAGTGGTTGAGGCTTTAATTAAATGGGCTTTCTTTACATGGTAAACCTGGAGAACCTGTAGAACCATTTTCCTAACAGTGTAAAAGACATGGGCTAGGGAGGTATCTGAAGAAACACTCGTCCAGCTCTATGGGACCTAACAGTGTGGAAAGGCCTCAACTAACTCAAATTCTGTCTGTCAGTGTTGTTGTAGCCATGTTGGTCCCCGGAAATTTGAGACACAACACAGATGAAGTAATATCTTCTATTGGACCAATGTGTGTTGGTGAGAGAGACAAGCTTTTGAGCTACACAGAGCACTTCTCCAGGTTTCTGGAGCTTGAAAGCTTGCCTCTTTCACCAACAGATGTTGGTCCAATAAAAGATATTACCTCATCCACCTCGTCTCGCTAGAATTCTGTCTGGCCACAGTAGGCAGCGCAAAGCTGGAAGTTTAGGGATATATTTTGGGCCAATGAAATCAATGGAAAGTTCTGCTCTGAAACTGATGCCATGACATATAGCCCTTGGTTTCTATTTTAGAGCCAACCTATGATAATGAATCATTTCTTTGTACTACTGGTCTGAATGGAGAATAAGCAGGAAAACAGGTTAAAGGGTTGAGTAAGCTTGATAAGTAGGAAGTATGGATCTGACCCTGTGAAATCCTGAGTACAGTCAACGTCTGATGAAGTTTTTGGGAGCTGAGGTTGCTCAGCATCTTGCCAAGTGTTCAGCTTCTTGCCATATCCAATTACAAATCTCAGCCTACAACATACTCCCTTCAACTCAAAGCTTCTGTTCATACAATCTTTGTAAGAAAGGAAAGAATGGGAAGCAACGCATGATAAATTCAGACGGTAGAGCGAATTCTAGAGTTTTGCAATCTGCTTGCAAACAGTCTGAGAGAGGCAAGAAATCAGTGAATAAATAATATATTATTAATTATTTGTTCAGCTTTAATTGCTACAATAGGAAACTCAAATTCACTTCAGTCCAGTTTTTGGAAATCTGGTGAACCTGCATCTAAACTCAAGTAGAATTTCAGCTCCTATCAGTCTTGTCAGTCTTGTACCTAGTTCATTTTGCCTAATCTAAGTTGTTGAGCTTTTCTGTTTTGTTTTTTTGTTTGTTTGTTTTGAGTGGGGTGTGTGTATCTTGTCTCACAGGCTGAGGTTTATAAATATAAGGTGAGCCCATTTGCTATAAAATCTGGGACATTTGATATGTAGGAAAAACACATATCAAGTGCGTAATGTGGCCTGTTGGGTTGGAAAGCAATGTCAGATACCTTCTAGAAGTAATGAAATTGGATCTGGTGGCCCCATCACAGCTCATCTGACTGTAAGGTGGATATCAATTTGTTGGTTTAGGAAGGAAACAGCATCCTCCTCCAGTCCACCAGCATGACAAGGATGTCTGAGATGAGCTAACCAGTTGCAACTTAAAGACCAGTGGTGCAGCACCAACGGTTAGGCTGCTATGCAGGGACTACAGGTTTTCACCTTGCTTCTTCCACAGGAGTATTAAATGCCCATGAAATAAAAGGTGAAAAGGGACCACCATCTTTCTCTTGCAGCAAAGCAAGTAATTTAGGTAGCCTGATATGGGGTTTACCATCCCCAGACTATTGGTACAGTTGAAGGCCCAGGATGAAGTCTATTGATTAGCCTACAGCTGGGAATCTCATCTACACTATAGCCCAATTTGGATATTTAGAGGTGCATGCGTTGACTGCCAGTCAGTTGACTGATGATGAGAGTTGTATTGACTGTATTGTGGTGAGGCCAAGGGTCGTACTGAATATATATAGTGCTGGGTTGGGGCCAGGTAGGGCTGGTACTTGTCCTGATTTTTATAAGATCATCCCTGTTTTATTGGAGGTGGCCCATGACCTGGAATTTAGGTTGACAGGACACCTTATGTCCAAAAACAACGGAGAGCCTCCCACTTATGAATAAGCTACATCTGACTTGAAATCTTTGTTATCAGACACAAATGTTAATTTCCTCAGTCATAACATTCCACAGGAGTATGAAGTGGGCTGCTTTTTAAATATGCAAATACAGTAACCACTCAGAAAAAAAATTGGATTTCATAGTCTGCAAACTAGAGAAGTACCAGCAGGTAGCCAAGGTGAGAGTGAGAGTATCTGGAAAGGATGAGATAGTGAAATGATAAAAACTGATCAGGAAAAATACTTCAGTATGTAGATTCAAACCACAGTTTTCTAGTTAGCACAGCAATAACTAAGGCAGACTGTCCTCCAAATACTGTGGAAAATGTCACTCTGTAAACACTGTAGATTGCTTGAATATTTATTAAAATGGACCAAAAGCTGAAAGTATCTGGATAAAACAACATTTATCATTACTTTAGTTTGTTAAATCACAGTATCTGTGAACAAAAAGTAAAACTATAATTTTCATGTGTCAAACATGGGAAAATATAAGAATAAACACTGGAATTAAACTGGGCAATTTTTTATATCTTCTGTTTTACAAGCTGCTGTTTAATGCTATTTAACTCATGTTAGTTACTAAAATGACTAATATTTTTAAAACTCGCTCCATGATGAAAAACAAAAACAACTAAAAGGGCCTATTATCACAATTTAACAGAAAGCAGAATCATATTTTCATTATCCAGGAGAACAATGTTATAAATACATCTGTTTTTCATCCATAATTATATAAATAATAAACATGCTGCCATTGCAAGGATTTTAACAGCTGATTATATGTAAGCAATATTATGATCTACGGGAGGGTGGCATGAGTTTTCATCATTCATTTTTATTGTGCTTATTCAGCGTCCTTGTCTTCATCTGAAAAATGAGGAACAGACTTCTTTGCTACAACGTTATCCAGTCTCCATCCTTGCAGATATGGGTTCACACTCTGAAAAAAAAATTGTTTTAATTAAAAAGATACTGATTAGGAATGAGAAAATATATCCTAGGGTAACTAGCAATAATGGACATATAAAACAATTTTTACTGATCTGAGTGTCAAAAGTAAACTGATAGGTTGCCTTCCCAATGATCTGTCAGTCAAGCAGGCATGCCAATATCATTACTCTTGGAATCTTTGAGCCCTCCTTATGATTACTCTAGTGTATTTGTCACTGCTTTAGTGATTCCAGTCCAGCATAGCCTAGTTCAAGGGTCGGCAACCTTTCAGAAGTGGTGTGCCGAGTCTTCATTTAGTCACTCCAATTGAAGGTTTTGTGTGCCAGTAATAGATTTCAATGTTTTTAGAAGGTCTCTTTCTAGAAGTCTATAATATATAACTAAACTATTGTTGTATGTAACTTAAAAACGTTTTTAAAATGTTTAAGAAAAGCTTCATTTAAAATTAAATTAAAATGCAGAGCCCCTGGACCGGTGGTCAGGACCCGGACAGTGTGAGTGACACTGAAAATCAGCTTGCGTGCTGCCTTCGGGACACATGCCATAGGTTGCCTATCCCGGACTAGTTCCACTATATGGAAAATAAGAACCCTAAGCTTCTACCAGACCAGACCAGATCAGTAATATACTATATGTGTTTTATCCAAACAGGAAAATAAATCAAATAAACTGAACGGATTACTCACATGCACACAGTGGTTATGTGATTAGGATCTTAATTTGTAATGTTTAGTAAAAGTAGGATATAATAGAGTTCCATCAGGCAGCTTTACAAATCTTTGAGGAGAATGTTGACACGAAGCTTATTTAGAAATAATTGATTGACTTGCAAATATTAAAACTCATTCTTTGGTTGCTAATTTTTCTTCTCAGTGCATGAAGAACAAATAGCTCCCAGGGAAAGATTTTAATATTTATAAATCAATTTTTCCCCTTAATAAGCTTTAATGCAAAAATAATTTATTCCACTGAAAAGAATAAAGGTCTTGTACCTATTCTGCAATCCTTCAAAGTGGAGAAATAAATGAGAGGATTGACTAGAAACTTTAGTGTAATCTAAATAAAATGCTAATGTCTTGATTCTCTTCTCTTCAGTGGAAAAAGGGGACTGACAGGGTGCCGGAACTATTATTCCCATTTTATAGATGGGAAATTGTGGCATAGAAAGGCTAAGTGACTTGCTCAGGGTCACATAGGAAGGCTGTAGCAGAGTAGAAAATTGAATCCTTGTCTGCCAAATTCCAGGCTAGTGCCCTAGTCACTGAGCCACCCTTCCTCTCATATGAGGATGATAAGCATTACATTCCCTGTTAACTCATGCAGCATGCAAACAGAGAACATCTTTCTTTATTTTTGATGTGCACATTTCACTAATCTTATCTTAAAGTGCAGTTCTACTATGTAAAACTATGCCACGTATCTGCTCCCAGAGGCACATCTGCTTACTTTACTGACTTACAATGCATTGATGCTTTTTCTCCCTGTTAGCACTGCAAAACCAACACAAGTCTAGGAGAGGGAGGTGGATATTCTTCTGGGTCATGTAGTAATCATCAGAATTGATTACTAATTCTGATTGCGGAATGTTTATTGTTGGTGATGTGTGAATCAGAAAGAACTCAACTTGACTTCTGGCTTCCTGGTTCAGATTGCAGGGTAGGAAGTTAGAAAAACAATTTTTTACTTCGTGTTTCAATTATTCCAAATAAAAACTACTCATTTTCTAATAAATATGGAACCCCTGATGCCATATTCAACAAGGTCACTTTTCAGTGTGGAAATGCACTTTAAATTTCAAAGTCCCATTTTCTTCTTACAGACAAATGCAGCAGCAACAAAGTTGAATGATAAATACCTTTTCTGAGATAGAGGAAGGGACAGGAGCAGTGAGAGAAGTTAGGGGTTAGAGAGATGGAGGATGCAAAAATTCTGCATGATCTCTGGACTCTGTGTTAAGTCATCAGGAGAAGAACCCATTCAGTTGTGTTTGTGACACAGCTGGATGCACAATAATGGTCCTAATTCTCCTCTTACACCTGGGGTAAATCAGTAGTAACTTCACTGAAACTAATGGAACTACATCAATTATAGGGACAAAATCTGCCTTGATTTACCCCCTTACAGCATGTTGACGCAGGCGTCTGAGGGCAGAATTCTTTTCTATAGGGATCTAGCATTGGTAGTGGATTTTACACATATCTGTCAGTTTGAAGGAGAAATTATCCATGTTATTCAAAATCTTTTCCTATGCAAAATAAAACCTATTTAAAAAGCCAGTTAATATAATTCTTAGATTTTACGTGAAAGCTTTTCACTTGAATACATCTTCTGAATGCAATGCAGCTGGCTGCGACAGAATAATAAAATTTAGGCTCAGTGGACTTTTAGGGAAGCAGGCACTGTAGTTTATCTCAGCCATGTCCTGACTTGAAGTAGTATTCTAAGTAATAATACAGATGTATTAGTCCAATTCTTCATTTCAGTAATAGGATTTTACCTTTTAATCTTTATCATCTCTACACAGAAACAAGATATTAAAATGAAAACAAGTTTGCGTTCTGACAATTACCCTTTTTCTTCTTTTTGGTCCACCCTTTATCTTCTCAAAGAGTAAATTCTTATTCTACAAAAAAATATAAATATGGATCAAATTTGGTTAACTCTTTTTTTAAAGCAAGACTATATTATTTAAATATTAGCATATGAACATTTCAGAAACTAGTTTAGATTAGAATGTCATGTTATTGGAAAGATAAACCACAAGGAAACATTTGAATTACTGCAGCCATTAATACTACATTTTGCTATTCTTCAGGGATAGTCAGTGTCATCAACAATTAAACACAAGCATATTAGATAGTCTGAGATGTTATACTGAACTGTAATTTTTTTTTTTGTACAGGGCCTCAGTGAGCAAGGAAATAATTATTAATTAAAAAATACAAGGAAGCTGGGATACCAGTCTGTTGTAGCTCTCTTCCTTTTTTTTTTTGAAATGATAATTGTACCTGTTCAAGTTTTTCTTTATATATGCTTTCCAAATTCTATTAAAAATATCATTATCTTATTCACTCATACTGTTTCTGTGAGTATTTTATTCCACATATTTACTATTCTCTATGCAAAGAAGTTCTGCTAAAATTCTTTCAGTGCCCAATCCTTCCTTTGTTTAAATAGTGCCCCCAATAAAGTTTCTAAAAACCATTTGGACTATAACATTTTTAATAGAGTGAACCTTTTAAAATCTGCCAAAAAATGTCTTGGCAGAAAGGAAAGTTATGATGAGGAAAAAAATATGACTTTGTGACCACAGTTTGTATAAGTGTTTCCACATATTGCTATATTTCATACATGTAGTGAACTCAAATAAGGTCTGGAATATCAGACACATGCTCAACAGATTTTGTTTCAATTCTGATTATACTTTAGAAAAAAGAAAAAAAGAAGCAGCAACCTGAAAATGCAGTGAGAGAAGAATTACATTTTTAAAGGCAAACACTATATAAACAATGCCATTAATTCTGCTACAAACAACTGACCTAACATTGATCATATAAAGAGAGGATGAGAGACAAATTCACAAAACATTTCTACCCCCGTGCAGCCTTGATATGAAAAAAACAAACATTTTAGAGAGCTACAATGACATCTGCCAAAACTGTCTGTTTTGTATATTGCATGTTCATTAAACCCAAATTCACAAGGCATATCTCTTGCCCAACCTCAACTATTTCATCTGGGGTGTGCCAGAAAGGCAAAGGAACAGAGAGGAAATTGGCCAAAGAGAGACATTCTTGGCTACAATCATTTATGCAAACTCACTTGGGGAAAACTTCAATTTAACATTTAAAAAAAGGCAGATGTGTGAATTATTCCCTGTAGGAACCAGCACACCATTTGCAGTTTATCTTCATACACTGTTTGACCTTATACTTTTCATTGGGGGTGTGGAGTTTCTGTCATAGAAAAAAGTGCATAGCTACTAAAGCTAACACTTGTATCAGGCAGGAAAATTCCTCAAAATTGAACTGTTCCTGCTCAACTAGATCATATTTTGTTTAGTCTGTTTGGAAAAGATTTAAGACCATAACTTCCATTTAAGTATAATGTGTAGCATAGAGCAGATAGGGTTATGGATCATGATCTAAAATTGGGTTCATGTAGTAAAAGCAAATCTGAAAATATGTGCCTGTGAAGGGGCATGTGTGTTTGGGCCTCAGAGCAGCATACAGCTCATACAACCTGGTGGGTGGATGATTTCCTTCCCCTTCTCCCTGTGCATTTCCCTAACATCCAGCCCAGTTATTCAATCTAGGCATTAGGGTCTGAACTGGGGCCTAAGTACTCAAATTATGATGTTTGTAACCAACCCGGCTAATGCCACAGATGGGTGCATGGGGGGTGGAATCTCTCCTTAGATCTTATTGGTGATAATTTCAAGCAAATGAGGTTGCCCACCTCCATGCTTTGGATTTACATGACCATTTAGCGGAACTTACTTAAAAGGAAACATGCAATAACAATGCAATACATTTACTACCTTGAGGAACACTCTTTATCATTCATTTCAGAATCTCCAGGTCACACAGTCTTCATATCTGAAGTTTTATGTACAGTACCAAATAAAAATATACCAAATTGAACTGAATAATCTGTTGTTACTGTCCAACATTAAAAAGGGTCAACAACTCTTGATGTAACCCTTCCTAATAATCATTATTGCTGCTCCAATGTTCAGAAATGCGCTTGGGCAAAAATGTATCCACATAATTGGTGCTCCTGATTATTACACTTGCTGTAAGTCAGTTGTTTGATAACAGGCAGTTAGCATGCACAATTACCACAGAAATGCACATATAACTGTGTACATATATTTCTAAAAATCTATTTTAAAACATCCAACTGCCTTCAGAATCAGGCTGAAAAATGATCAAACTCCTTGTTCTTTAGATGGACAACCCACTGATGAAAAGCCAAATGGCAGGGTGTACTGCAATCACACCATCCCGATGTTTTGCTCAATGGTTCTATTCTTGTAAGCAAGCAGTGCCAAAACTGATGAGAATCCCTCCCTCTAACTCAGCTGTGAATTACACCTCTTTTGTACCGTTTCATGCCACCTGCCCTTGTTGAACAGCAATTGTTTTCAGCTATACTAGCCTGACAGGGCTACCATAAAAATACGAACAGATATCTTCCCCCACACTTGCTTACATAGAACCATCCCTGATGAGTCGAAGAGACATCCTTCTGAGAGACAAAGGTGTAACGCAACAGACTCTAGTCGTCGGCAGGCAGGATTGAACGAGGGACCTCTGGAGCTTAGTGCATGAGCCTCTACCACATGAGCTAAAACCCAACTTCATGTTAGTGAGGGCTGTAGAGCAGACTTATTTAACTCTCTCTCTAAGTTGTCTTGGTGCCACTAGATGGGACAGAGCACCACACCCAGGAGGTGAGGTGCGTGGGTTACAAAGTCACCACCCAAGGTCAAGTTTTAAAAGCAAAAAACTGATCTGAGATGTCCAAAAATTACACCTTTTCTCATTTCAACACTTGGAGACTCCAGCTCCAACAGCATGAGATTAAGCTATCATATTATACTGTTCTGCTTCCCACTGTCTTTTGATATTAAGTAAATAAAAGTAATAAAAGTCAGTACAAACAGAAATCTTTAAAGTGCTAGCTACAGGAACAAGATCTAAGGATCAGGGATGGCAATTTCTTTCATATTGAGGTCTCTGTCTTCTGGTGCACTTACATTCCCACTCTCCATTTTTCTCTCTTTTTTTTTTTTTAACTGGCTCTGGTCCACCCACTCTAACTGATAAACTAAACCAGAACTGTTTCTAGCCTCAAGATGAGGTGGAAATTCATGTTATTTAGTACAAACAAATGTTATTCAAAAATGTCATTGTCTTTTAATTCTCCACATGTATTATTATGAGTCAGATAGCCTGACTGAACTCTATTGCCTCTTCTTTTTCCTTGCCTCTCACAGCATGAACATGTTTAAAACTTCTGGTGTCAGCCAGTCTAAGAATATTCCTGTGAAAGACTAAATCATCTCAGTGGAAGTTTTTCTGGAAGCCAGCAACAGCTAACGCACCTCTCTAGATCGATGTCACCAGTTTAAGAGATAAGCTGTAGGGTAGAGAGAAGCAGAGTTCAGATAGAAAATACTTCCCTATTGCAAAAGAAGGTCTGACCAGAAAGGAAGAAAAAGGAAAAAAGAAAACATTCTCTGGCCAGAAGCTAGGAGAACAGAGAACCAGTAGTTATATGCAGGAGTTATCTGACTCATGTGACCTCAGTTGTCTCACCAGCCTCAGGTCTATGGCTGGAAAGGAAAAAGAAAGCATTTCCTCCAAGGCAAGAAAAATTAATTCATCATACTTTTAGGAGCCCTTCCCCTCTGAAGCATAAAAATCACTATTTATAAGAGTTGGACGTGAACAAGCCAATCTATGGATATTTCTGTTTCAGACAAAAAAATATGAACTGACACAGATGCTTACACACGAACAGATAAGTTTATCATTGTTTACATATTGGTATCCCCATTAAATAACTGAACTATATAGATTTTGCACAAAGATGGACTTGTGGACTCTGCCATATGAGGTTATTTCTACCATTATTTAACCTTTATAAAAGATGTTTTCAGACGTGAAGTAACAGTCTCTCTCTCTCAGACATACACGAGTAATATACAAGTTCCACAACTACACAAGCATTCAAGTAAATTATTTTATTATTTAAAAATCTATTTCTTCCCTCCCTTTCATAAACAAATCAACATTATTTAACCTGCAACTATCATTTGGTTTTGATTATTAATACAAGAGGAACACATGCTGTCTATCTGTGCTCCCTTTGTCAGCTCCCAGAACAGACAGTGTAGTTCACTGACCCACTGGTGCCAAGATCAAAAAAGGGGCTTGGGTTAGGTGTTGGTCCCTGCCCTAACATGTGCCCTTGACAGTGGGCCAGGTTTTGTGCTGATATAGAGGATACCCTGATTCTATGGGTATTGGTGATTCTTAGTTACAGGAATCTACAAACTCCTGTAACATAGACCATTTGGGGAAATCTGGTTTACAATAATACAATATTTCACCCCTTATGTCTATACCATCCTTGGTCCCTCTGCTGAGATTGCCAACACATGCGTCAACTAAAGGCAGCTATGGTAATATTGTGGGGAGTCAGAGGATGTGGGTGCACACAGTTGTGTACCAGACAACTCACAGGCTATGAACAACTAGTTTTGGTCACTCACTTCATATCTAAGCCAGATTCCAAACAGGGATCTAAAACTGAACGGCCTGTACCACTTCATCACCTGGCTCTCATTGTTAAAATCTCAGTTAGGTCATTTTTAGACTGCCCTTCAGCTATAATTCTCCCAGAGTAAAATCCACTTACAACAGCAGCATTCGCTGTATTTCTTTATCTTTTTAATATATAGCAATGTATGATGAGGAAGCAATTGGGGCAACTACCCTGGATCTCAGCAGAGCATTTGACCATGGATATTAGCAGCTGTTTCATCTCCACTTTAAAAGATCTGGACTTGGCTTTGCTACTGCCTCATATAATTTTGGTTGGGGAGCAAACAATTTGTTTTAATCCATATGTGGGAAGTTTCTTCCTGAATTAGTAGCAACTGATGGAAAACTAAAAGAATAACCCAACAAAGCTCAAGATAAGGTACCTTACAATATTAACTAATGATTGCCTACAATTTATTAAGTGTATATCATTAATGACTACCTAGTTTGATGTACCCTGGTTCTGACATATTATTATAGTCCAAAAACTTGCAGCTATGTTTTTATCGTCTTCAAAGTGGCATTATGAAAATAAATTACGTATGAATAATAAGAAAACTAACAATGTTATCTGGCATAAATAGTAAACTGAGTTCACCATCTGGTGTTTTAATATTACAACCTTTGATGCTAAATATTTAGACTGGAATAAGAGTTTCCAATATTTGGATTTTTGGCTTGACTCTGTCTAGAATTTTAGGGATAATATAAGTGAAGTAATCAAGGCTATAAATCTTAAACTAGGCTGGTCCTAAATGATGTATCATTGTCTTGTGATTACAACAAAAGAAGGCGCTGCCAAACACGTCTGTTTATCAATATCTGCATATGGAAAGGTGGTTTAGCATAAGTTTAGCTAAACTAAAGAGTTACAACTATGTATGAGATTTCTTGATTTGTTCTACAAGTACTAGTGGTGACCTGTAATTGTTGTCTTTATGGTACCTTACATTGGATTTGGTATTAGATATCAAATTGATGTAGTGTGTCTTTTAAGATTAAGAAGCGGAATTCTCCTCAGACCAAATCTGGCCTGCGTTCTCATGTAAGTAGTCTTGCTGAAGTTATTGTACTACCTGTAGGAACAGAGCAAGATTTTGCCCCTATTTTGCTTGCTATATTTGTTTTTCAGGATGTATTCAAAAACTGGTCATGGACCAAAAAAATTCAATTCATTTAGTAATACAGCTTCGTCTCAATGTAATTTTATTGAAAAAGAGTCTCTTTTTAAATGATGGACGCTTCAGAGTGGGGATATTTCAGCTGGGTAATGTTAAGGCCTGATCCTGGTCTCACTAAAGTCGCTAATAAAACTCGGTGTGTACAGGCCCAATTCTGCCACCCTTGTTCATGTTGAGTTATACCTTACTCCATGAGTAGTCCGCTGAAATCACTCTGCATGTAGTCATATTAAAAGTTATCACTCAGCTTGCGCACGAGTAGAGGCAACTGGTTATGAATGACTGTTAGCTAACAGTATAGTCTCCAATTACTTGTCTCCTGGGCCCAGATTTTTAAAGGTATTTAGGCATTGCTCTGCTCAGCATTGCAAGGTCTAAGTGACTTAGGAGCCTAAGTCTTATTGAAAGTCAGTGATGCCTATGTCACATTTGAAAATGGGACTGAACTGTCTACATCACATAAGTCCAGATCCTCAAAAGGTATTTAGGCACCTTTGATTTTACTGGGAACTAGGCACCTAATTACTTTTGAAGATCTGGGCCTTAGGCCTTGAATGTGGAATGAAGCAATGACCAGAAACCTTTAAAAATCTGGGCCCTGGTCTATAGCTGTGATCTGAAATTTTGTGCTAAAAATGTATAAATAGGTTTGGTGGTCGGTGCCTTGTAGTCGGAATACAATCCATTTGGGTCATTAGATTTATTAGGTTCTTAATTATCATGCTTTAGGACAGATGATAAGCTAGAGGCTTCTATTTTCTGTAATTTTCATTGCCTTCTGATTGGTAATATATTTTTCACCTTTTCTTTGCCATTATTTTGACATTGATTTCTTTTAAATAGGTATAGGTACATCTCTTTAAGACATTTCCTTTCAAATGATTCTTTTTTTCAGGCAAAAGGAATCCATAGCTTTCTTCTTACAGTTGTGTGGTACCATTTAGCAGACCCAGCAGTCATTCCATCACTCAGCAAAAACAAATAAGAATAGTTTACTCACCCACTTGCCGAGGCTGGGATAGTCATGTTCTGGATCAAAAAGGTGTTGGTGCAGCTGGTATTCTCTACTGAACTCTGCTGTGTCTGGTGTGTTTTCTAGACATCCATCGTCAGCTGCAAAAAGCAATTAGAAAGCACTAACTACTTACCAACTTGCAAAGTGCACTATGAGCAACTCATATTTAGTTCAACATGTCTTAAATTCAGTTATGCAATACAAACTTTAAAAAAAAAACCGGGATACTGGAAATGCTACACAGCTTTTCTCTGAAAGGACTCGGTTAGGGTATTTTTAATCTTTGTGGAAATCTTTTTAAATTCAACCCATTGGAAGCTTGAAAGTTAAATCTATTTCTTTTCCAATTTCGCTCCTCTTCCCCTCACCCTCCACCACACTCCATCACTCCCAATCAAGGGCACACACTAATTTTTTTTAGACAGAACACTGTGTTCTCCCAACTCTTAAAAAAATCCCCCGTGTTAAAGAGCTGTCTGTGCAGTTTATCAACTACCACAGGAACTTTCTCTAGAGACAAACTGGTTCTGGTGAAGAGATTTCAACAATTCTGTTTGGGAAGCCCATGGCAGAATGCCTATGTTAGCCCAGATAGAATCTGCTTTAATAAGCAGCTACCTGAATGGAGCTACATTTCTGGTTAGCCACTCTGTTCAGGAGAACTGCAGATCTTTAACATGGCACTTGCCCCCTATTTCAATGCCATCTGAGGCTGAAGTTTGCACAGCAAAGGCAATTCTGCAGTTCAAATAAGAGTCTGACATGTCCAGCAACCTCATTTGAAATACAATGAATAATTCCTGAAGTTGCATCTCAGAACATCAGTACGATTGATATTCAGAAAACCTGTCTGCTAGGTTTGTCAGTGTGGGTTGTATTGCTGTTTGAACTTGGTGTCATCACAAGAGAACAACTGGACTTTGTAGAGGCCATTTTCTACCTAAAGGTGTCATGATGAGATCTCTATCTTAGATACTTCAGTGGCACCCATCATCAAAGTAGCTGAGCGCTTCACAATCTGTAATTTATGTATCCTCAAAACACCCCTTTGAGGAAGGCAAAGAGCTGTTATCCCCTAATAATACAGGGAACTGAGACACAGAGACACTAAATGACTTGCCCAAGGCCACACAGGAAGTCTGTGGCAGAGCAGGTAACTGGACCTAGATCTCTAGAATCCTAGACTAGCTCCTTGATGACAGCTCATCCCCAAGACAGGAGGGCGGCCCTCAGTATTACAGAAGCATAAGCGCCATTTTCAAACAACTTCTAAGACGAAAACTAACAGTAGAGACAGAAACAGACTTGGGGATGGCCTTGAAACCTTTTCTGATCCAACACAATCCTTCTCGAATACAACTGTGTTGTAATATATTGACCCACATGAAGGACAGTGCATGGAGCTTCTTCTGCCACTTGTTCAGAGATTTGAAAAGGCATTTCTGTTATCTGTTGACCTAGATGCTTATGGCCTGTTTATGGCACTAGATAATGAGGTAAACTAGCAGTAGTTGAATTGGCAAATAAAAAAAGCTAATAACATTGATGCAGAACCAATAACTTTTGAGATGAGAGGACACAATTAAAGAAGATACTGTGGTGCTAAAAACAGCAGTGCAGACACTGTGGGTTTGCGCTGGAGCTAAGGCTCTGAAGCCCATTCCCTTCCCTGGGTTTCAGAGCCTAAGCTCCAGCCTGAGCCTGAACACTGACACTGCTGCTTTTAGCACCATAGTGTGAGGCTGAGTCTGTAGAGCCAGGCTCAGAGACATGCTGCCATGGGTTTTATAATGCAATGTAGATGTGTTCAGTGCTAGGGATAACCCCAGAGAGAAAGGGAGCTCCAGCCACCACTGCTATTCCTCACCTCCTTGGGAGAAACCCTCCTGAACTACCACTGTGCCCCTCATCCTAACTCTCACCCAAGCACAGAAATCATTCGTAACTTGCTCTCTGCCATCATTCTGCACCACCCCACACCTGAGCTGTGTAGGGTACTGCTCCTCACCATTTCCAAGTAGAGGACTGTGCGTGGGTGACCCAAAACTATCACCTCAATCCAGGGATAGGGCTGTAGCAGGGCTGTGGTGACCCTGTCTCAGGGCCTCAGATTGCCTTAATCCAGCACTGATGGATACCAGCATTACTGTATAAACAATAACTTGGAAAGATTTGTTTTCCACTAAACAAATCCACAAACCTCAACGAGGAAGTTCTCTAGTAATTTCTTTGCTTAATATAGTTTTAACAGTCACCACTTGGACACAGATTTGAGTTTCCACTTAAGGCTCTGAAAACCATCCTACTGAGATACTAGTAGATATAATCTCCACCCAGAATGTATCCATGAAAGATCATTTCACAGTCAGCAGCACTTTTCCAGGAATGTTCTCAGTTCTCATATCTGGATGCATCATCTTAGGCAAAATCATGGTTATTTGGCTAAGAAAAAGAATAGAAGGGAGTCTCTTAAACATCATTCCATTGAAGTCCCAATTTTAATCTTGCTCTTCTAACCACTAGCAGAAGATCTGAGGGGTAAATAGACAGACAAAATTTGCCTGCAGTGGGGAAAAATATAATCTAAACCTGTCGGACAAAATGTTCACTGAACCGAATATCAACCTAAGATACTATTTCAAGGAGAAGCAAATCACCATACTTTCTGCCTCTCTTGACATAGCAGCAATTGGAAGCTCTTCATACATTTCATATAAAGTTTTCATTAGAGCTGTTTGGAAATTTTCAGAATTTTGACAAAAAATGAGGAAAAAATTGTGAAAATTTTTATGAAAAATATTTTTTATTTTCTGAACAGCTCTACAGCTAGTCAGAAAATTTAGTTAAAAGATTAAGGATAATTGTGTTACTGTATCTCATCCAAATACCATTACTAAATACTACACAGAAAACTTTTCTCAATTATGAAAGTACATCTAAGTTCAGAAATTTAAAATATGGTTTAAATGATATAGTGTTCACTCCCATTAGAGCCTATTCAGCTCCCATTGCAAAACAACCAGATTTTAGTCACTGATTTCAGTGCTGGAACCCTTTGAGTGCACCACAGCTGAATCTGTCCTTTAGTAAACTACAAACTCACATGAATTGTGGCCAGGGTATCTGAAAGGATCAGCTAAAGCTCCAGGATGAAGACCACTTTGTTTTTCTGGCACAATGAAATTTTCTACCATGAGGGTAAAGCTCATGCAGGAAACTGAGCTTTCTTGGGAGCCAGCCCAAGACTGTGGAACGAACATCTCCAGAAACTAAGAACTATCACAAACCTCAGTACCACCAATGGTAAGTGCAAACCTTGCTTTCTCTAACAACAAGCAGCGTGTGTATTTGTGAGTCTGTGTGTGGGTAAACAAACTCCAAAACAAAAACACTCCTCTGCTTATAGTTAAGGCTGCAATTTAGTCACGGAAGTCAAATCTGTGACTTCCAAAGACCTCTGTGACTTCAGCCAGCTCAGGCCATGGGCAGCAGCGGGGACTCCCGCAGTTCCCGGCCACCGCGAGCCACAGGGGGAACGCCTGGAGTTTAGAGCCATCAACGGAGGGGGACACTGGAGCTTCCAGCCCATCTGCAGCTGCCCAGGCTCTCCATTATATCATGGATATTTTTAGTAAAAGTCAGACAGGTCATGGGCTTCCATTAATTTTTTATTATTCCTCATGACCTGTCCATGACTTTTACTAAAAATATTTGCGACAAAAACTTAGCCTTACTTATATTTCCCCCCACAGGGGAGAGGATGAGAGAACAAACGTGATTTGGTCCCGCTGTCTCTCTGTCACGAGGCAGTGGCAGAGGTGGACAAAGAGGGGGATGGAGATCCTTGCAGGTAGGGACCAGGCTCCCCAGGGGACTTGCCCTGCTTGTTGCCCCGGCTCCACATCGAGTACCACCACCTGGACTTGGCCCTCCTGGTGCTGGTCTCACACTTTGCCCAGGTACAGTTCCACCTTTGCTGGGTGGGTACAGGCCAAGCCCTTGGAGCAGCAGTGGGGCCTGCGCAATCCTGATGACTTTGGCTTCCATGGTTGCCTGGCTGCGCCAGGGATAGGCTCGGGGGAGCCCAAGCGAGTGGCACCAGGTGGAAGCTGGGGTTTGTACCTCCTGCAGTGTGCAGCTTTGGGACAGGGGAGCTCCATCATTGCAATTCCTCCACTGGGTCTCCAAGATGGTGCCAGCTTTAGGGTGCAGGGGCTCATCAACCCCACCCTGCCCTGGGGACTGAATGAATGGGGGTGGGGTAATCCAGCTCTTATTGGAGGGTGATGGACTCTGCTGCCTGCTTAATATCAAACCAATTACAAAACAAGAGTTTAGGTCCTGCACAACCCCCAGTTGACCACTCACCTGCACCTCACACACCCCTGCCCCAAGGCCCCCTGCATTTGTCCTGAAGGCCCCCTTAACTTGCAGTACCACTACACCTCTGCCCTGAGGGTACCTGTAAACACACCTACACCTACCTGTAATGGCAGAGGGTTGGCTGGGCCAAATTTGAATGGCATTGTGACCCCATGCACCACACTTCTCACTATTGTAAGGAAGTGAAGGGACCATGAGTAAAAAAAAAATAAAAATGCTCAGGTGGAGAATGATTCAAAAAAGGTTGAGAATCTCTGAGTTAATGCACTATTGGAAAGTGCTCAGATACTTTGATGATGAGCATGGTATAAAGAACCTATATAGACTAGAACAGAATAGAATAGAATAGAATAACCTGTTTTTCCAATAGGGCAGGGATTTGGAGGGTCAGGATAGCCTTGATCTTCACTGAAATCCTTTGGTATATTATCTCCTGTCAACTCAGCCACAATATTTGGGATATTGCCATAAGGACCCAAGTGCTGAAGACCTTCATGAGCACCACCTAATGAAGACAGATTTATGCACATAATATTACAAAGTTAAAAGGAAGATTTTGCTTTAGTTTTTCCAAGAAATCCAGGCCAAGATTTTCAAAAAAAGAGCCTCATTCAGGCTCCAAACCCCACTTTTAGCACTTCTTCAGCACTTTTGAAAATTGGGCCACATAGTTAGAGCCTAAAAATGGATTAGGAAGCCTAACTTCAGGCATTCATATTTGAAAACCTTGATCCGTGTTTTTTATAAATACATGAGAGATAGGTAGGAAAATACTGAAACAAATATTTAATGTTAGAGACAATAGTGGAACTGAAAAACCTTTACTATACTGTAATCTTCAGCTGCAAATGATATCATTCATGACAGTGAACAGTAATCATGTTGCAGGGCAGAATTGTCCCAAGAAGACAAAGTTAAAAAAGAAACAGCATTGTGTGTACAGTTTGAAGATAAATTCATAAATTCAGTTGTATGACAGGAACTCAGATGTTATAGTAAAGCTGATTATATACACTATAACCTAAAATATATTTGTGCCGCTAAATAATTCTTAAAGCTGAATTTAAGTGCTTTCCTAAAGTAATAGAAACAAAAGTGAGTAATAGCCCAAATTGTTAACAGAAAATATGTCTCATCCCCCAAGAATGGGGAGTTTAAAAGGGGCAGCCCTGTGCCTTAACCCGCCCTTTTGTATGGAGCAGGCTAAGGCAGCCAAGCTAATGGCTGGTGCTTCCTTGTGGTGGATGTCCAGTGCAGGTACTCCATAGGAAAGGTATTCAGTGACCAGATAAATGGCTTGGAAAAAAGGGACTTAAAAAGAGGTGTTCAGTAAAGGAGCAAAGGGGGGGCCATTGGGGACTCCTATGATTGGTACAGCAGGGAGCCAACCCCCATTATTATAGTCCACCTTAACCCTCCTACGAGGGGGTAGGAGTAGATGGCAAGGTTCCAGCAATGGATTTGCTAGCGGGACCTGGATGGAAAAAGAGGGGGAGCTGGTAAAAGCCCCTTGGGTAATTATGGAATAAACATGGGGTTACCTGCACTGTACACTTTTATCTGCCGGATAGTCCCAGACATCTTATAATAAAGTTGCAGCCTGATTAAATTCATGTCAAATGTCTCCTGTCCTTCTTTCGGTATAGCCAGACAACTGCAGAACCACATAATCAATATGTGTTTGTACATACATGTATGCTGTTTGGTTCATAAGGGGACAATCTTGCAGATACAAGCATATCTATACTTGTACATGGTGCAGACCTCTTGGCACCAAAGCTCTGTCCCTAAAGGAAACAGAGTTATTTAACAGGCTCCAGTGTGCTAAATATATATAATGTTTAAACTGACTGCCAAACATTCCCTTGACTGAGTACAATGCAATCTTTAATATTAATATAAAGGATTGTTGTCTTTCGGTGTCAGTGGTCAGGATATTTTTCTTCTTTCAAAAAAAGATTTTCAGAGAATTGCACCTGTTCAAATACCATATTTTTGCACACTTGAGTGATTTACTCATGTTTGCAAAGTTAATTTCTTTTAAACCATGATAAATAGCATATCCAGCAATGACTGAAGTGGTCAAAATGAAGTGCTGTGAGTGTACCAGACAGATATTTTATGTACAGTAATTCACAAACTTCATTAATTTGAGCACTGTAATATTGTTGATTTTGATGGTTACATACAATGGTGCTACAGAGTCACAGTAATGTGATATAAACATATACACTATCATCCAGGAAAGATAGTACAAGACTCAGGGCCGGCTCCAGGTATCAGCTTATCAAGCAGGTGCTTAGGACGGCAACTCGGGAGCGGGGCGGCACTTTCAGGGATTCAGCGGCAATTCGGCGGAGGGTCCCTCACTCCTGCTCGGAGCAAAGGACCTCCCGCTGAATTGCCACAGATCGCGATCGCGGCTTTTTTTTTTTTTTTTTGGCTGCTTGGGGCGGCAAAACCCCTGGAGCCAGCCCTGATAAGACTGCTCTCTTGCACCTGGTACTGACCAGGAGTTAAAACAAAGGAAAATAGACAAAATATCAGAAAACCACTGCTTATTAGCAAGATCTATTACACTTCCAAGGGAAGCAGTGGAAGCACCATTGTTTGAGTCATTGGACTGGACAAAGCACTAGAAAAATATGCTATAACCCATAGGGAATAATCTGGTACTGACAGAGGGATGCACCAGATGAATGTTTAGGTCTTTTCCATCTCTATTTTCTGTGGACTGATTTCTACCATAGCCCTTTAACAGTCAGAATAAGTCACATCTGCTTGCTTGTATTTCATTTTCTTTTGCAGGGTGAGAAAGTAGAGCATTGCTTTAGGTGCCCTGGGTAGAGGTTTATATATATTTGTCATAACTATGAAGGGAAGGGTAACAGCCCTCCTGTGTACAATACTATAAAATCCCTCCTGGCCAGAGACACCAAAATCCTTTTACCTGTAAAGAGTTAAGAAGCTCAGGTAACCTGGCTGATGCCTGACCTAAAGGACCAATAAGGGGACAAGATACTTTCAAATCTTGGTGTGGGGAAGGCATGTGTTTGTGTGCTCTTTGTTTTGGGGTTGTTCGCTCTTGAGACTAAGAGGGACCAGACATCAATCCAGGCTCTCCAAATTTTTTTGAACCAGTCTCTCATATTTCAAACTTGTAAGTAACAGCCAGGCAAGGCATGTTAGTTTATCTTTGTTTTCTTGACTTGTAAATGTTCTTTTTTGCGGACAGGATTTACCTCTTTTTGCTGTAACTGTGAACCTAAGACCAGAGGGGGTTCCTCTGGGCTCTTTGATTACCCTGTAAAGTTATTTTCCATACTGATTTTACAAAGATGATATTTTACCTTTCCTTTTTTTAATTAAAAGCCTTCTTTTTTAAGAACCTGATTGATTTTTTCCTTGTTTTAAGATCCAAGGGGCTTGGATCTGGACTCACCAAGAACTGGTGAGGGAAAAGGACGGGGAATGGTTAATTTCTCCTTGTTTTAAGATCCAAGGGTTTGGATCAGTGTTCACCAGGGAATTGGTGGAGGGAGATATTCTGGGCGAAGGTCGACAGACTCTGAAATGATTTGGGTGGTGGCAGCAAAACCAGATCTAAGCTGGTAATTAAGCTTAGAGGTTCTTGTGCAGGTCCTCACATCTGTACCCTAAAGTTCAGAGTGGGGAAGGAACCTTGACAATATTTATATTTAAAGTCAATTTCAAATGCTGCATACATGCAGCTAGCTCCTGATGCTGGTATTTGTTTGTATGCGGTCTGGGTTTCTACAAAAGAAATGCAAGTTTGGGCGTAAATCTATTTCCCTGCTGCTGCCACCTCTGCAGCTAACGCTGGTCAGAACATTTCAACAAAAACTAAATTGATTAAAAACAGAAAAAAAAATTACACAATTTCGCCCAATTTTTCCAAAGAACTAATTGCAACACACTTGCTGGGAAGACAGAATAACCACCCTGCTCTGAAAACAACCACAAAGTGCAGCAATTTCCCCACTATGATGTTGAATGCCCTCTCATGAAACCACATGCCAGCAACAATTTCAGTGAGCCCGTCTTGTTTAAATCTTGCTCTAGCTGCTGCTGCCCATCTACCAGTAGCACAATCCAACTGAATCTGCATCCTTAGGAGCAATGACCCCTGTCAATTACAAACAGGGAACACTTCCCTCCACTGAGTCAATTTAACAAAACAAGCGAGCAGCAGACTTTCATCATCTGCACTGAAACTTACAATTAATGTAGAATTTTTAAAGACAAATAGATGGGATTATTTAAAAAAAGAGGTGGTTTGGCCAGTTTTAGAAAAGAAAGAATAAACAATAAAACAGATCATGAATAACAGTGGTGAGTAAATATCCCAGATGAATCCCAGATCCCACATGAAAACCCTTTAAAACCTTTGCTCCCAAACTCATGTTATTCACTCTAATTTGTGTGTGTGTTTTTAAACATGGCAGGGCAGATTCTTGAATGTGTCCAAGCTCTGCACATATGCAGTGAGCAGGGGGATTGTCAGGGAGCTGCAGCTCCATGGCCCTGAGCCACTCAGTCCCAGCACAAAGTAGAGCCACTGGGGAGCAGCTCTAACTTACACACTGATGTATGGTTCCTGGGGAACTTTATGTTAGTCAAAGATCAGGTGTGTCAGAAGTCTGCTCTGTCATACCTCCTTCCCACAATCTCCCACACCTTATTAGGGACGGGAGGTGACAGGGAAGGAGGCAGCTATGCTGGAGAAGAGTTCCTTGTGCAGGGAAAATTCTTTTCTAGCCATTTCTGGCTGTTTTAGGTTCAAGTAGAAGTGCAAAGAGGACTTACCACATTAGAGAATCTGATCTTGTGTGTGTCATACTAAATAAATAAATAACAATATCTGAGACAAATGGCTTTGTCGCTATCCCACTGGTTTCAATATACCCCTTGCAAGATGTTTTAAGGATCAGGAGTGGCTCTCCAAGACTGTCTTTTCTCTATGAGGAGTTTATCTGGCCTGACTGGTTTTTCTCTCTCTGGTGTTCTGGCAGCCATGCTCTTAGAAGGAACAACAAATTGTGGACAAGAGTGATCCAGTGGATATAAGGTATTTGTACTTTCAGAAAGCCTTTGACAAGGTCCCTCATCGAAGGCTCTTAAGCAAATTAACCACTCCTGGGATAAGAGGGAAGGTCCTCTCATAAATCAGTAGCTAATTAAAAGATAGGAAACAAAGCGTAGGAATAAACTGTCAGTTTTCACAGTGGAAAGAGCCCTTAAGGATCCATACTGGGCCCAGAGCTGTTCAACATATTCATAAATGATCTGGAAAAAAAGAGGTAAAATAGTGAGCTGGTAAAGTTTGCAGACAATACAAAATTACTCAAGATAGCTAGGTCCAAAGCTGACCGTGAAGAACGACAAAGGGATCTCACAAAACTGGGTGACTGGGTAACAAAATGACAGATTAAATTCTATATTAATAAATGCAAAGTAATGCACATTGGAAAACATAATCCCAACTATACAAACAAAATGATGGGGTCTAAATTAGCTGCTACCACTCAAGAAAGAGAGCGTGGAGTCATTGTGGATAATTCCCTGAAAACATCTGCTCAATGTGCAGCAGCAGTCAAAAAAGCAAACAAAATGATAGAAAGCACTAGGAAAGGAATAGATAAGACAAAAAGCGCCACTATATAAAGCCATGGTGTGCTCACATCTTGAATGCTGTGTATAGTTCTGGCCACCCCATCTCAAAAAGATATATTTGAATTGGAAAATATACAGAGATGGGCAACGAAAATCATGAGTGGTATCGAACAGCTTTCATATGAGGAGAGATTAAAAGAACTGGGAATGTTCATCTTAGAAAAGTGATGCCTAAAGGGGGATATGGTAGAGGTCTATAAAATTATGAATGGTGTGGAGAAAGTGACTAAGTGTTATTTACCTCTTCACATAACACAAGAATCAGGGGTCACTCTGTGAAATTAATAGGTTGAAGGTTTAAAATAAATGTAAGGAAGTTTTTCTTCACACAGTGCACAGTCAACCTGTGGAACTCATGGCCAGGGGATGTTGTGAAGGCTAAAAGTATAAGTGGGTTCAAAGAAGAATTAGATACATTAATGGAGGATAGGTCAATCAATGGCTATTAGCCAAGATGGTCAGGGAAGAAACCTCATGCTCTGGGTGTCCCAAAATCTCTGAATGCCAAAAGCTGGCACTGGATATGTGTAGTTAGAAACATCAACCTTAATCCCTAGTATTTTGGAACATACAGTAGTGCCTAATCTGCATCATCTGTGCCCCTTGTGGAAGCAGGAAAGAAAGAGAGGGCTTAAGTGTAGCCATTTAATTTGTTAGAAACAGAGCAACTGTTATGCTAAGTCTTAGCCTAATATTGCAGGACCTGCAGAAGCAGGGCTCACGTCAGAAATGAGTGGGAAAACAGCAGCACAGAGTCAGTGTGACCCAGCCTTGAGATAACGATGTTTTGAGAAGTCAAAGTGAGAAAATGCTGAATTAGACAAGATATAATATAAGCAAAATGTGGATGTTTTCAATTAATGCATGCCACAAAAGAGTGTAAGTGCTTGTGTGATATTGCTTGTACTTCGGAGAAACTGAGGCAGAGATGCTGTCAGCTGCATCATCTGTGCCCCTTAACTTACATAGTAACCCCACCAGAGTCTTTCCCAGAGTCAAAGTCAGCTTCTTTTAATACACAAATACGATGGAATGCTACTGTTCTAAATCAATACCTTCCTAATACAATTCAATGAGAACTGTGACTATTTCACACAAACTCATCTCTGGAACTGAGTGAAAAATTAATCAGCTGGTAAGATCCTCTGGGACTTTGGCTCAGATTCATCCTATCTTAAATTCAGGCATAGTTCAAACAGGTAAAATTCCCAGTAGGTTGGGAATTTTACTGGCTTGAATTACACTTGAATTTATTCCATATTTTATTTTTACCTCTAAAACACTCCTTACACCTATGGGCTATATATAACCAACCGACTGAGCCGTTCGGTGAATTTCTACACTTTTGAAACAGAGATCAGCAATACACTTGGAATATCTGCCAACTAATGGATTTTATATATGATAGAATGATCATTATTTCTTCTTACAAATATAGCAATGCTAAAGAGTGCTAGACATTTTAAAGACAATTTGTTGCAGGTAAATATGAGGACAAGATTCCTGGCCAACATTCCTTAAATCCCTGATCCTGAAAACATTAAATCAAGCATGAAACTTTACTCCTGTCAGTAGCCAATTAATTTCAATATAACGACTCAGAGAAGTAATGTCATGCACATGTTTAAGTGTCTGCAAGGCTCGGGCCTAAATGGCCATCATACAGACTGGAGCTCAAATTTAACATGCAAGGATGGTGCAATGATTTTTGTTTTATTAGGTTTTTTAGGTCATCTATTTAGCTAACACTTCCTTGAAGGAAGGACTAGGCCCTGTGACACTCCCCAAAGTATTGTTTTAATGGAAGGAATTGAAGGATTAGACAGTAGAGTCAAAGTAGACTGAGTCAAGACATGGGTCCTCCATGCACATGGAGAAAGTGCTGGTAGCTTTAGCACTTTAGAGGACACAAAGACAGTGGTTAGCATTGTGGATTGGGCAGAATTAAGAGACTTGGAGAAGAGGGTATGAGGAGAAAGATAGGATGTGGACCTTCTTTAGCTCTAGAATGGGAATGCTGACCACTGCACATGGTGGTACTTCACAACCTCAGAGGGAAAAGGCTATGCCTTCCCTCACCTTTCTTCAGTGGCTGAGCACATGTTGCTCATTTTTGAAACAGCAAAAAGGACACTACAGAGTGAACTTCCCATAAGAAGTGCAAGCAGAATGGCTCCACTCGACTGCCACAGCTCCACTCCTCATCATAGCACAGCCAAGAAAAGCAAGAATTTATTTCACTGTTAGCCTCTCTCAAACATCTATTTTACAAAATAAATAAAAATGACTTTCTGTATAGTGAATTGTCTTGACGTGTAGGGGGGAGGATGAACATGAATGAAAACCAGACATAAAAGATATAAAATCTTGCAATGCATGCCCAAGGGCTTAATTTGTTAATATGAGAGTCAGATATTACAACTGTCAGCAGGGATAAGCCACCCTATAAAGAACATTGATCCCTCAACAGCTCCCTTTGTTATGTTTCATTTACTTCTGCCTGTCTCTTCAAGAATTAATACTTTACTTATGTAGTGGTTTGCCAAATCCCATTCAAATAAGTCCTCTTACCTTGGGGCATGATCATCTACTACACAGATATTTACTTCTAACCTCTAAAGCACTCCAGACAGATTTTTAAAATGATTTTATGGATAGTATTGAATCTATAGAGGTAAGTTCATGTAATCATATCACACAAAAAACCCACTCTGTTTATGACCTGCTGTTAAACAGCAGCTGCCACTTTGTCTTCTAGGTTCCCATGATCTTGGGCAAGTCACTTAGCCTCTTTATAGCAGTTTCCTCATTTGAAAATAGGAATAACAATACTTTCCTACCTCACAGAGTGTTTTGGGAGGATTGACTCACTGATGGTTGTAAAGCACTTTGAGATCCTTGGATGGAAGGTGCTATCAAGAGACAAAATATCATTTAATTGAATAACTTCAGCGTTCATGATGTGCTCCCCGTCAGTACCCGTCCCAGGCGGGGAAGCTAATGATCCACCCAGCAGACCAAATTCAATGATGAATCCTGGTCACATGCCACCTCAGGCACGTTGCGCATACACTAAGAAGAAGACTGAATTAACTAATGAATTCTCATTAATCAGTTCTTGCCATATTCTGTGAGGTAATCAGTGTTGACTCAGTTTTATAAATGGCAAAATTGAAGCAAAGAGGTTAAGGGCCACATTTTCTTAAATGGTTTCTAATTTGGGGTGCCTAGTTCAGACATACAGGCCTGATTTTCAGAAGCATGAGCACTGGCAGTTCTCTGAATATCAGGCCCTGGCTGTCTTAAGTTGAGCATCTGAAAAGAGAAGATGACAAAATTAGAAGTCACTTTTGAAAATTTTCACTTATGTGACTTGCCCAAGGCCAAAGAGGATCAGCAGAAATGGCTGATCAGTAGTTCTTGGCTCTGCTCCTGTCCAGGTCTCAATCCACAAGAACAGGTCTTGTCTGTAATAAATGTATTATGCCCAGATCCTCAAAGGTATTTATGCATCTAACTCTCCCTGTAGTTCACATTTGAATATTGCATAGGTCTCACTAAGAAGTCCTACTATAATTTTTGTGTGTCTCTCTTTCCACTTGGGTTGTCCAAGACAGCCAAAGAATTTGAGTGTCTAGTGATATTACATCCCAATGGGAGCTGGACACCTAAATATCTGGGATTCAGTTTCTTATTTTCCCACGATCTCATTATTCCCCAATATGCATGAATGCAGGTATAATTTATTTTAATGCAAATTCTTCCAAGTGTCATGAGCCTTGTCACACATCAAGAGAAAGGGGATGTACATTCTACACATAATCCACAGTGAATCTCTCAGGGCCATTTGGCTCCTAACTTTTAATAGCTGCATGTTAAAACATGTACAACATGTAACATCACTAGACAAACTCCTTGGCTATCTTGGCCAACTCAATTGGAAAGAGATACAAAGAAAAAATATTGTAGGTATTTTTAGTGAGACCTATATAATATCCAGATGTTAACTCCAGTACTTATTTTTATAGATAAAAAGCATATAATGCCCCCTTTTCAATTTTTGTGCCAAAGCTTTGGTATCCTAAATCCCACAACCATATTGATTTGATAACTTCACTTACTGTGTATTCTCAGAAATTTGTGTAAAATGGAAAGGAGAGAACAATGTCTCAGAGAAAATTGGGCTTTTTTTAAAAAGTGCACAAAGCCCTAGCACACTGACAAACATCATGTACGTTTTAACAAAGTCAGTCCTACTACGATTGCAGTTTTATGTCATATATGCAGCAGAAATCTCTCAACGAAGAGTTGATACAATAACCCAAATCCCAAACTGTGACGTGGTCTCTTTGCACCATGTTGACAGTGCAAAGTGGCTCTAAAGCAGTACAACTGGCTGTGGGAGGTCCATCCCAATACAATGACATAATGTCACTGAATCCTACATCACCTCCCCCAGCAGCTAGCATAGGAAATGTCACTAGAGCAAAGAGGACACAGCCATATTATCCATATGACTGCTGATCTCCAGCTGTCATGTTCCCATGACCTTTGGGGCCACATTCAGCAGATGTAACCTAAAGGCTACTCTGAATTACAGCAGAGGACCAGCACACAGACAGCCCAGAATCAGAGGAATGCAAAGATCACTTTTGCATTAGTCTTAACAAACCTGTCCATGAACAATATTTTTGGTCATTTTCTAGTAAAAAAGCAATACTGTCCATGTATGAGAAAAATAAGTCTTATGGTTACGGCACAGGTCAGGAAATTTGGCACTGTCTGTCTCAGTCTTCCCATCTGTCAAATATACAACAAAGAGTACTTCCCACTGTTCCCAGTGTGGGGAAAGATTAATTCATTAATATTGATAAAGTGCTTTGAGATCTGGTATTACTGAAGGGTAAAGGATTCTTCTTCCTATAATTATTAATGTCTAATATTAATCTGCATAGCCTATTTGTATACTTGTTTCAGAAGATAAGATTTCCTGCAAGGTACTACATGACAAATTTAAAGGATGTTATGTTAGATATTGATGTTGTATGTTAGATATTGAGCCATCACTCATTAAACAAAAGCATCTACCCTCAAAGGGTTGTTCAGTGGCTTATGTGACATGAGTTTGGTTGTCTTAAGCTTGAGATCAGTGGACAGATATTCACATCCCCCTCCCTTGCCTAAACACGCTCCCCCAAACAGACAAAAAACCTCTAGGTCAGTAGTCTCTGCAGGATCTGTGGGTAGCGATGGATCTATAGGGGACTGATTTATCGCGTCTCATCTAGACGCGATAAATCAATCCCCGAACGCTCTCCCCGTTGACTCCGGAACTCCACCAGGGCGAGAGGTGGAAGTGGAGTCGACTGGGGAGCTGCAGCCGTCGATTCCGCACCATGAGATGGGAGGTAAGTCGAAATAAGATACGTCAACTTAAGCTACACTATTCTCATAGCTGAAGTTGTGTATCTTACATGGACCGCCCCCCTCCCCTCCAAGTGTAGACCAGGCCTTAGTCATCAGTCAAAACATAACTACATTCTTATCCCTGCAAAGTGGTCAGGTCAGATAGTGGAGAAGTTTTCACTTCTGCAGCTTGTGTTGTATCAGTTTTGTGGATCGAAGTCTTCAGTCTTATAGGGCTTAGCACGTTTCATCTGTATTACAGTCACTCAAAAAATTCTTTGGAGGACAGAAAAGAAAATAGCTGTTGCTTAACATTTTGTTGTAAATGTGATTTGGCAGAATAGGAGGCAGAGTGCTTCCCTAATGAAAAAGAAATCAAGAGGAGACAATTGTTTCAAAATTAAAATAAGACTTCAGTTGTTCTTATTACTGTGAATAGGAAACTATAAAATGCTCCAGCTAAGCTGCTGGTGCCCCCATGTGCATAAATGTGGTTTTACTGCTCTCCTATGTGTGATAATATAATTAATCTTAAAATTAGTTTGTACATAACGCCAGAACTCCAATATTTTTAAAATTCTTTAATCCTAAGAGTTTGCATGAATTTTACAGCTGTACCACCAAAACACAGAAAGGTATTTCCGGGGAGACTGCATTGTCTCTGAGGTTGTAGACAGGAAAGAGTCTTCCTCTATGTTCTGGATAGCACTAAGCATACAATAATGTTTTTTGAAATGCTGGGGAACTTTCCTATGTCTATATGTCATGCTTTTGATAAATGATAATATAATGTTGTTTTGTTCAAACCTGATTAATTTGTTTCAATTATTATGCATTAATTCAGACAGGATACCATTATTTTCCTTGTGCTGTATTTCCTCAAGTTCAGAGAGCATTCATTGTATAATACTTCAGTAATCAATTAAAATGGTTATTAAGAAAAACTCAATAAGACTTTCCATTATTTTTTTCCCCACTTGTTTTCAAGTTTTTTCCTTAGCATAGAACCCTGCTACTGCGTAAGAAGATAAGGTAACAAGGAGAGTTAATGGTGAGACTGAAAATCCCTGAGTGTTTATTTAATGTGGGATTATTATGCTATTACGGACTCAGAGCACATCTGCAAAGAAAATCTGCTTGGTGGACTGCAAAGAATGTGTGGCTTCCTAGAAAGTTTAAAAGGTAACATTGAACTTTGATTTATTATACTACAGCTGCACTTATCCCATCACTATCATACGGGATCCATATATCTTCTACCAGAAGTTAGCATGGAGTACACCATCTGCCCACTGATAACGTGTATGCTCTCTGAGTTAGATTTCTAAATTTTGCATTTTGTTCAAATGTACTCCAGTGGAATCTGCTGTTTCCACCATGCTAATGCAGCTTTAAAAAGTCTGCTACAGCAACACGTTAGTCTATATAATAAGATTCCAAGATTGTCACTCTGTCTGTAAAAGCAGCGAAGAGTTCTGTGGCACCTTATAGACTAACAGACTTATTGGAGCATGAGCTTTCGTGGGTGAATACCCACTTTGTCGGATGCATGACACTGTCTGTGTGTCACTCAGAAGCCTTTAATCTCTGTTAACTCAGTGTGAAGCAATGAGAACAGCTAGAAACGAGGCTGAGAGTTCTTTTTGTTTAGAATATCACCAGCTTCAATCATCGCTGGGATTCTCAATGTGTAGGGTGACCAGACAGCAAATGTGAAAAATCGAGATGGAGGTGCTGGGTAACAGGACCCTATATAAGAAAAAGACCCAAAAATCGGGACTGTCCCTATAAAATCAGGACATCTGGTCACCCTATCAGTGTGTTACCTATGCTATAGAGTAAGTCCTCCTGAGATGCCAGACTTCCCCTACACTCTGATGCTGTCTTTGGTTTCCCATTACACCCTTCCTGCTGGGGGCAGAGAAAAAGAAGCACAGGACAGGCCACTAGCAGGCTGCAGCTACACAGAGCAGTAGGAAGTCTGTTACCTCATTGTTGTACGTAGTTCCCTGTTCATAACAAAGGGCTTATCTTAACACCACTCTGCTCATCAGTATGGTGCTACATGGCATCAGGCAAACGAGAGGGCACAGTGTGCTGGAAGATCCAGTGAGAGGTAACAGTGAAATGGCTGCTACAGAGCCCATGCAACTGGACGTAACTCCCCTATAAGACCAGAGAATCAGGGGGAAGGTTGAATATGCCTGGAAACAACAATTTGAACTGGACATGAGGGCCACAGGGGCAAATATACAGGAGGATCAGCAAAAGAATCCCCTGCTCTTAACAGTGGCAGGCACAGAAGCCCTCGATGTGTTCTGTGCAGGTGGTAGAGAAGAGAAGAAAGCTTCACAGAAATAATGAAAATGTTGAGGCTCATTGTGTCCCTAGAAAAAATATTACTTCTGAAAGATGCATGTTGAGGAAGAGAACACAGAATGAAGGAGAAACAATACGAGAGTTTGTCACAGACTTAATATTAGAAAGTTTGTCCTGTGATTACTGAATATTAAAACACTCTCTCATTAATGACCAGATTGTCCTGAGATGTAACAATAAAAAAATATGTTAACGGTTTCTAAGGGAGATGGACTTGACACTACAAAGGGCATGCAGCCAAACACACACCTAAAAAACTTGGATAAAGAAACAAAGTGTATGACCAGGGCCAGCCTTAGGGGAAATGGCACCCTGGGCGAACTTGTATTTCAGCACCCCTGGACCCCCTGAGCACACACGCACCCATTGCCTCTGGCTCCCCACAGCTCCCCACCCCTCATCACCTCTGGGCCCTGCTGCCTCCCCCAGTGCTTAATTTGCATTGAAAGAGGAGCCAGGGCTCAGCCCCAGCATAAATTAAGCACTGGCTAGGCGGCCAGACAGCAGTGGCTGCTGGGTGGGCACCCAGCTCTAAAGGCAACACCACTAACAGAAACAGCACAGAAGTAAGAGTGGCTTCTGTGCTGCTCCTGTGCTTGTAGTGCCTGGTGCTCAGCCTGCAAGGCAGTCTTTGCGCTGTCACACGAGGCTGAATCCTGCCAGAGCCCAAAGCACTCTCACAGCCCTATGGCCATTCCTGGCTCACTAGGGGTGCCATTTCAGATTTGCGTGTGCATGTGTATGCGCAACTTTAACTGTGATTCCAGGGGCTACTTTGGCATCCAAAAACTAGGTGTTTTGCAGATAACAACTTAAAAATTAGCTGACAAAAACACTGTATCTAAGTCCTATAGAAAGAGAGGAAAAAAATATATGCGAACACTACTTAAAGCCATATTTTAAGTTTATATGTAAGTTTAGAATAGTCAGGAAATAATACAGCAAGATATTCCCAATTGCAAACCTTGAAGTATCAGTTCTGAAGCTTTAACACAGATATCAGAAACTAGGGCTGTCGACTAATTGCAGTTAGCTCACACAATTAACTGAAAAAAATTAATCGCGATTAAAAAAATTAATCACGATTAATTGCAGTTTTAATTGCACTGTTAAACAACAGACTACCAATTGAAATTTACTAAATATTTTGGATGTTTTTCTACATTTTCAAATATATTGTATTCTGTGTTGTAATTGAAATCAAAGTGTATATTATTCTTATTACAAATATTTGCACTGTAAAAATGATAAACAAAAGAAATTGTATTTTTGTATTCACCAAGTACTGTAGTGCAGTCTCTTTGTTGTGAAAGTGCAACTTCCAAATGTAGATTTTTTTTGTTACATAACTGCACTCAAAAAGAAAACAATGTAAAACTTCAGAGCCTACAAGTCCAACTCAGTCCTACTTCTTGTTCAGCCAATTGCTAAGACAAACAAGTTTCTTTACATTTCTAGGAGATAATCCTGTCTGTTTCTTATTTACAATGTCACCAGAAAGTGAAAACAGGCATTTGCATGGCACTTTCGTAGTGGGCACTGCAAGATATTTACATGCCAGATATGCTAAACATTCGTATGCTCCTTCATGCTTCGGCCACCATTCTAGAGAACATGCTTCCATGATGATGACACTTGTTAAAAAAATAATGCATTAATTAAATTTGTGACTTAATTCCTTGGGGGAGAATGGTAGGTCTCCTGCTCTGTTTTACCCACATTCTTCCATATATTTCATGTTACAGCAGTCTCGAATGATGACCTAGCACATGTTGTTCATTTTAAGGATACTTTCACTGAGGATTTCACAAAATGCAAAGATGGTACCAATATGAGATTTCTAAAGATAGATACAGCACTTGACCCAAGGTTTTAGAATCTGAAGTGCCTTCCAAAATCTGAGAGGGATGAGGTGTGGCGTATGCTTTCAGAAGTATTAAAAGAGCAACACACTGATGCAGAAACTACAGAACTTGAACCACCAAAAAAGAAAATCAGCCTTCTGCTCGTGGCATCTGATTCAAATAATGAAAATGAACATGTTGGTCCGCATTGCTTTGTATTGTTATCAAGCACAATCCGTCATCAGCATGGACACACATCCCCAGGAATGGTGGTTGAAGCATAAAGGGACATATGACTCTTTAGCACATTTGGCACACAAATATCTTGTGACGCCAGCTACAACAGTGCCATGAGAAGCTTGTTCTCACTTTCAGGTGACATTGTAAACAAGTGGGCAGCATTATCTCTCAGAAATGTAAACAAACTTTGTCTGAGTGATTGGCTGAACAAGAAGTAGGACTGAGTGGATTTTACATGGTTTTATTTTTTAATGCAGTTTTTGGTACATAATTCTACATTTTTAAGTTCAAATTTAATGATAAAGAGATTGCACTAGAGTACTTGTATTAGGTGAATTGAAAAATATGATTTCTTTTATTTTTTTTACAGTGCAAATACTTGTAATTAAAAATAAATATAAAGTTAGCATTGTACACTTTGTATTCTGTGTTGTAACTGAAATCATTATATTTGAAAATGTAGAAAACATTTTTTTTATCGCTTGACAGCCCTGACAGAAACACAAGTTTGATACTTCGTACACTATCTTTAGTAGAAATAAAATCTGCTTACTTTCTCTGACACACTCCGTGTTATTGCCATTATCTAGTCTATTTTAGTCAATTGTTTTTCACTCCACTAAAAATGTATTTACTTATTTTTAACATACGTGATTAAAGGTTGTTTGTTTGTTTGTTTTTCTCTCTCTCTCTCTTTGACTAAGAGGGAATTTATTTTTCTAATTATTTTGGCATTTATGTTTACCGATCACAATCATGTACATGACTCACTAACATTTGACTCTATCATTACTATAAGTATCAAACTTGGAACCACATTTATTTTTGTACGAATTTTAAGTTACTTTGCACGTATAACTAAAAATATAATTTGAAAATAGGCAACCTTCATCTCCTCAGTGTCTAAAGTTATGTGTTTAGCTAATTGTTTTTAAACTGGCACTGCTAAGGTTTGTACAAGCTAAATTTACATTCTAGAATGATAATATTAGCTGATTGCACCATTTTAAAAACTGAATGACAAAGCACAATGTGGTAATAAAAGTAATAATGATAATTACTCCAGCCAGGACAGGTTAGGCATTTTAGAACTCACTACTCAAATAATTAAATTTAAGCACAGGAGAGAAATAAAATTAGGAAATGCACAGGCCAGTCAAAAAACTAAAACAACAGTTCTGAAATCCTTAACAAACTTTGAAAGAATAAAATTACAGAGAATATATGTGCATTGCAGATTTTGAAAGGAAGTAACATTAACAATAACAATACAAGTGTGTGTGTGAGAGAGATTTTATATGTTGGGAAAACTGTGGGGGGGGGACCTTGTGAGTGAGTGAAAGTGCATGTGTGTGAAAGACAGTGTGGATGAGTGTGTCTGTTAGGGGGAGTGTATGACAGACTGTGTGCATGTGAGAAAAGGTGTGTTGGGGAAGAGCGTGAGAGAATGTGCATGTATGAGTCAGTGGCGCCCTGGCAGCAGCACCAGGTGAGGCAGGAGAAGCCCCAGTGCCCTGACCCTGGTCCCCCATAGAAGCTCAGGGGGCAGTGGGGGAAGCCCCAGCACCTGGACCACCACTGTGGCCCTGAGACTGGAGAGCTCTCGCTACCTGCCGTGGCCTCAGAACTGGGGGAACTCTCACTCCACACTGCAGCCTGGGGCTATGGCGGAGGGGACAGACTTCTCTGGTCTTGAAGCCGCAGTGGCGGGAGGAGAAAGTAGAAAATGGGTTGTGGGGCCACAGAAGGGGGAAGAATGGGGAGGCCCACAGGCAGAGGGGGCGGAAGGGGGGCAGGACCTCAGGTGGATGGGATGTGGAGGGCCCCTTACTTGCTCTGGCCCAAGGCCCCAGGAAACCTTAATCCGCCTCTGGAGAGAGTGTGTGTACGTGACAGAGATAGTGTGTTGGGGAGTGTATGAGAGACAGTGTGTGTTGGGGAAGTGTGTGTGAAAGGCAGCATGTTACGCTGTCTCTTTCAGAAAGCAATCAGGATCAGGAGCCTGAAGGCTTGTTCAGACTTCAGCAGCCACTGGCAGCTCCCACTCTGGATCCAGAAAGAAAGCAGTACAGACAGGTTCCCCATTGTCTCACCACCCCAGGGCAGCGGAGACCGTGTACATGGGTGGGGGAAGAGGCACCCCCCAACATCTGCCCCTCCTCCCCCCCCTCCACCCACTCTGCACAGAAGACAGATGCTCTCAGTCCCAAGCAGCTTGGCCAGGAGTGGCTCCAGAGGAGATGGAGACAGAAGCAGCAGTGACTGCACACAGTAGTGGAACAACATGGAGGAGGGGAACCCCTGCTCCAGCAGAGTCACCTGGTTGGCTGTCCAACTGCCCCTCTGCAGTTTGGATCCCTCTGCCCTCTCCAGATGCTGCTGCTCGCCTGGCTGCCTCCTTGGGCCCAGCAGGCTCTTGGTGGTCAGGTGGGACTCAGGTACCAAACTCTGCACCAAGTGCTCTTTTGAGTAGGCCACCATGGCTGCTGCGGAGCCCGCCCAATCCTAAAGCTGGCCCTGCATATGACTGTGAGTACATTGACTAAACCAGCAGGGGAAAAATATACAGAAATTAAATTGGCCAGAGACAGAAATGTAGCAGGAAAAAATGCCAGCACTATGGCAACCAGCATTCAGGCAAATATACAGAAACTTTAATAAACTCAACCATTATGCTAACGTGTACAGAGAAAGCAGAAAAGTGTCTGTATTAAGTACAGAAAAGGATTCCGTAAGTGAAATGGAAGAGCTGTTCCTCAGCTCAATAATGGAGGAGGCTAAAAACTCAAAAGATCAGCTAATTAAAATGTGCAGAAATGGCACTTACATGACAATCAAAATAGACACTGGGGCACAAGTAAATGTAATAAGAGAAACTGAAATGGGCATATGTACGAAGTACATAAAAGTGGGTACGTTGAAAGAGTATGTGAAAGACTATAAGGGAGGAACAATTCCAGAACTGGGGCAGTGCACATTGATACAAAGGGGAAATGATAAAACAAAAGAGTTTGTGGTGCTACACAGAGACAAGCAACTAGTCTTTGGCCTACACGGGTATGAGTTCCTTGGTCTCATTAAGAGAATATATGCTACAGATAGACAGAATGACAACACAGAACTAGGTATGAAAGTATTAATAGGATTATATGAAAATGGATTCTCAGGAAGTGATGCCTCCTTATAACAAATAAGATACAGTTAAGAGATGATTTAGAACCTGTGGGATGTGCTACATGAAAAGTTCCACAAGTCTTAAGAAAGAGTCTAGAAGAAGAGCTGCAAAACAAGAGAGCAAAAGGTATCATTCAGTGAATAGAAGAACCAACAGACTGGGTTCACTTCTAAGTAATCACAGAGAGGAAAGGAGGGGGACCCCAAGGAGCCGAACAAAACCATAAAAAGATAACACTTTCACTCCCTCACAAGAAACGAACTATTATTAGAGATGGCACGAGCCAAAATGTTCAACAAATTAGATGCATCAGCAGAATTCTGGCAGATCCTGTTAAACACTGGAGCTCCAAGAGCTGCACTTTCAACATACCATTTGGCAACTACAAAAGGCAGTCTTAGGAAGCAGTAATATTTTTGGCTCCAGAAGTATTCCACTGTACAATGAGCCAGATGCTAGGGGGTCTATCAGGAGTGAAAGTGTACATTGATGACATAATAATTTGGGGCAACACTGCCATTGAGCATCAGGAACGACTGAGGAGAGTAATGGAAATTGGGAGGGCTAATAATCTTAAACTGAATAAGGCCAAATATCAATTTTAAATAAGGGGAGAAAATACTTGCGAGAGAGATTGACCTCAAAAGGAATTTTGCCTGATAAATCAAAGATTCAGAGAATACTGAACATACTGAGACCTGAAGATAAAAAGGGAATTTAAAGGCATGGCATGTTGAATTATGTCAGCAAGTTCATACCTAAGTATTCAGCTTGCACAACTCACCTAAGACATCTCCTCCACATAATCACCGAATGGGCATGAATGCCAGAGCATGAAAGAGAGTTCATTAATTCAAAGCATCTTATGACATCAGCTTCAGTGCTGAAATATTTTAACCCATTGAAAGACATCAAACTTTCCACAGATGCCTCAAAAGGAGGGCTGGGAACCGTACTATTTCAGTGTCATGGAACTGACTGGTTGCCAGCCTTGTATGCATCTAGGGCTATGAGAAGCCTTGAGATGAAGTGCACACAAATTGGAAAAAAAAAAAAATACTAGGTCAAAGCAGAAACTGATCACCAACTACTGACTGCCATACACACACACACAACAGACTTATAGAAATTCTATCCAGGATACACAAAACATGAATGTACAATGTGGCCCTGGACTTCCAACACGGAAGTCACTTAATAATGGCAGACACAGTCTCAAGACAATATGTTCCATCTCATAATGCACAGCCTGATGAACTCGAACAAGCAGTAAACGTACAAATGAACATGATAAAAGGGTCATGTGCTGTATCTCCAAGCATAAGGGATGAACTGGATACAGAAACAGCTAAAGATGAAAAGCTGCACGCAGTGATACAAGCTATACTTAAAGGAAAGGGGAAAAATATCAACACTTCCCATCTGCCTGTTCCTACTATAAAAATGAGCTTTCAGTGGTCTCAGGATTGCTTTTGAGGAGACAGATCACAGTTCCCACAGTGATGAGCAGGAAAATATTGGAATGAATGCACGAAGAGGACAGAGACTGGCCAAATTAAAAAGGAGAGCTAGAAAAGTTATATTCTAGTCACAGATGAATAGCGACATTAAAGAAGTGTTGAGTTGGGGGAGAACATATCAGAAGTACAGAGATTCCCAGCAGAAAGAACCAATGATACCACATTAACAACTTGCAACTCCATGGGACAAAGTCAGAAATCACATGTTCCACCTGGGAAGACATAATCTCCTTATAATGGACTACTTGATCCATTTTCCAGAAGATGTCACAGCAGCAACAGCTGTCAGGCACATTAAATCTGTATTGTATGTCATGAAATTCCAAGAATAGTAATAACTGACAACGTTCCACAGTTCAAGAATAGGGATTTCCTGGACTTTGCTAAAATGCATAACTTTCATCATGAGACATCTAGCCCCAGATTCCTCAAACCAATGGATTAACTCAGTGTTTCCCAAATTTGGGACGCCGCTTGTGCAGGAAAAGCCCCTGGCAGGCCGGGCTGGTTTGTGTGCCTGCCACGTCCGCAGGTCTGGCTGATTGTGGCTCCCACTGGCTGCGGTTCGCTGCTCCAGGCCAATGGGAGCTGTGGGAAACAGCGGCCAGTACATCCCTCGGCCTGCGCCGCTTCCAGCAGCTCCCATTGGCCTGGAGCAGTGAACCGCAGCCAGTGGGAGCCCGCGATTGGCCGGACCTGTGTATGTGGCAGATACACAAATCGGCCCGGCCTGCCAGGAGCTTTCCCTACACAAGTAGTGTCTCAATTTTGGGAAACACTGGATTAGCTGAATGTGGAGTATATAGAGAGAGAAGAACTTGCATTTATGGCTTTTTTTTTTTTTTTTTTTGAGCAAGTGAAGATCCATATTTAGCACTACTCAGCTATACAGCTACACCTGCTGAACTGTGAAAGGTCATCCACTGCACTACTCTGCAACATATGTATAAATACTCAAATACCAGATATGGGACAAAAACGAAGGATGACTAAGGAGTCTGTGATAGTGATGAAAAGACCGGGACAGTACATACACAGACAAAATATTACAAGAAAGGAGAAAGACCTCTTTCACAGTTAAAAGACAAAGACTGAGTGAGACTTTGTCAAGATGGGTGCTTGGCACTCAAAGCTACAGTAATCAAAGAGGAGTCAACTTGCTCAAACTCTGTGACCACAGATGAAAGCAAAATCTTATAAAGAAATTGTAAACATCTTCTTAAAAACATCTGAAAACTTGGCCAAGATAAGTGAAGTAAGAGAAGACATACAAGATGAAAACAATTCACAAACTGATCCTGTTACTGACAATGAGTCTAAACTGTCTGCTACAGACAAGGACTCCCCTAAAAGGGTTTGCAGTACAGCAGATCAGAAAGGTTGCTGAAATGCCCTAAGAGATTGATCAATATATGCTAAGGTTGTGCTAAAGCAACCTGAAGGGTTGTTAAATTAGTTATTGTATTTGTTATAGTTTGTTAGTTTAAATTAATACTGTTTTAGTTCAATCAGCAATTTAGAAAGGGATCTAAAAACAAGAGAGGATGTGCTGTTGAATAAGTTCTCTGGGAAGTGTGGAGATGCCACACTTCCTGCACACTCTTCATGCAGTCTTTAGGACTTCCTGTGACACACTCCCTGTTGGGACTAGAAACAAAGAAGCCCAGGTCAGGGCAGTTGTAGGCTGCCACTACAGAGGAGTAGACGTTTGTTACCTTATTCCGTAAATAGTTCCCGTTCATAATAAAGAGTTTATATAAGAGTCTTTTCATCATAAATATACTACATTGCCATCCAATTTATAGGTTCTCAGCCATTTTGATGTTCCTTTAATATTAAACTTTTCCTCTTTATATTCAGGTGCCTCTCCCCCATTTAGCTATAGGTGGGTTTTTGTGTTTTTTAATTGTTTAGATTGCTGTTGGTCATGATTGTGCAGCAATGGTAACTGGGAACTCACAGGACAGCTCTTTAGGATATTCACTATGTATTCTAAAAATTCACTTACATACTATAATTTCCCCCACAGCTCAGTCAAAAGCCATTGATTGACCAGGCAAGTCATAGCAATTTTTTTTTAAATTAAGGCAGCTTTAATTGTATCATTTTAAAAACAAACTAAGATCCTATATAGAACTGAGAGAAGATTGGAATTTCTGTCCTGAAGGAAATTCTGGTATTTTCATTTGTTTTCATCCCAAAATGGGAAATAGTCAAAATATACAAAAAAAAAAATTGTGGAGTTAAAAAATCTGGACAATTTAAATTCAGGTATGTCAAAATGTTTTGTTTTGAGTCAATTCAATATTAAAGCACATTTGCCTAAGGTGCCATCGTGGTCATGGGAGTTGTGGTTTGAGTGCCTTATGGCCTGATTTCTCACTATGAGATAGGCTTCCTGCTTGAAATACATTTCCCATTTTGCTTTTTCTGCAAAATGTCAGCTGGCTAGCTGACTGACTGACGTTACTCAGAAGTTTGGAATGTCAGAAATAAATTGACAATGATGGATTAGCTGGCAGACTGTAAGAAAAATGGTCAAAGGTGTGACTTTTCACATGGATAGCGTGCGTGTGTGTGTAAAAATATACATCTACTCCTATCTGTAAATGGAGTGCTACAAATCAGTAGTAGTCTTGATTTAAATAAGAATCAATATTAACACAAATTAGCATACATATATTAGCATCCATTCAGTGACTGAATAAATAAAATTTCCTAGCGTGCATGACAGTACATTGTGTTATCTTCCAAGCTATTTGGTCAGTCCTCTGTTGTCATTACTTCTTCCTTTGAAGTATAGTCCCCTTTCATCAGCTAAAATGAACTGAAGAAGATTTATCCAAAACTGATGTAACCCCATAGTATGGCTGGCAGGTGGTATTCTAGGATTAACATGACCATTTCACCACTAGAAAGAACTAAGTATGTTACATCAGCAATACATAAAGTTTTCACCATCACATTACAATTACACACTGGGATCTCCTACAAAGCACAATATTTTGAACATACCTAATTACTATACTAAAACTAAAAAAACTGTTTTCCTAAAAACTAATGACACCAATAGAAAACAAGACCCATAACGCTGTTCCTCCCCAAATAGAAAGCACAGATATAAAAATATTATAAAATGATATATTCTTAATTACTGAATCAGTAATTGGTGTTCAAACTGCTGAAAACTACATTAATGCAATGTAAAAACTGCACAATTAAAATCACTACCAGAAACGCAATCCATGGCAATGTTAACTTGGTTGAATTGCACATTCTGTACTTCATTACTTGCATTTAAAAACAAAAACATGGCATGAGACTTATTAAGCTTTCCATTTTTTAAAAAGCAAAACCAGAAAATCCTATGTATGTGCAATACGGCCAAGTTAATTTTGTGGACAGAGCCTTAATTTGCCATAAATTTCTCTGATGCAGGCTTTTTTACTTGGTATTATCTGAATCACACATCTGAATCAACAGATCACCAAAAACAAACCTCTCCCCTCCCCTAGAAAAAAAACAAAACAACAAAAGTAAAGGCTTGATAATTATCTAACACATTTTACCAGAAGAAATGTTTGACAGGAATATCTGGCTTTAAAACATACATTTTAAATATGAATGATATTGTTCATCTTAAGAGGATTTGTTGTGTTTGCAAAAGAACAAATGAACCAGTAATGTCAATTTTAGCCACTTTAACAAAAATTAAAAATGCCATGGCAACCTGGGCAGCAGTGACCATGAGAAGATCGAGTTCAGGATCCTGATAAAAGGAAGAAAGAAGAGTAGCAGAATACGGACCCTGGACTTCAGAAAAGCAGACTTTGACTCCCTCAGGGGACTGATGGGCAGGATCCCCTGGAAGGCTAATATGAGAGGGAAAGGAGTCTAGGCAATCTGGCTGTATTTTAAAGAAGCCTTATTGACAGCACAGGAACACAACATCCCAATGTTCAGAAAGAATAGCAAATATGGCAGGCAACCAGCTTGGCTTAACAGAGAAATCTTTGGTGAGCTTAAACCCAAAAAGAAAGCTTACAAGAAGTGGAAAACTTGGACATATGACTAGGGAGGAGTACAAAAATATTGCCTGAGCATGCAGGGGTATAAATCAGGAAGGCCAAAGCACAATTGGAGTTGCAGCTAGCAAGAGATGTGAAGGGTAACAAGAAGGCTTTCTGCAGGTATGTTAGAAACAAGAAGGTGGTCAGGGAAAGTGTGAGACCCTTACTGAACGGGGGAGGCAACCTAGTGACAGATGATATGGATAAAGCTGAAATATTCAATGCTTTTTTTGCCTCGGTCTTCACAAACAAGGTCAGCTCCCAGACTGCTTGCACTAGGCAGCACAGTATGGGGAGGAGGTGAGCAGCCCTCAGTGGTGAAAGAACAGGTTAAGGACTATTCAGAAAAGCTGGATATGCACAAGTCCATGGGTCCAGATCTAATGCATCCAAGGGTGCTGAGGGAGTTGACAGATGTGACTGCAGAGCCATTGGCCATTATCTTTGAAAACTTGTGGCAATCAGGGGAGTCCCAGACGACTGGAAAAAGGCAAATATAGTACCCATATTTAAAAAATGGAAGAAGGAGAATCCGGGGAACTACAGACCAGTCAGCCTCACCTCAGTCTCTGGAAAAATCATGGAGCATGTCCTCAAGGAATACATTTTGAAGCACTGAAGGAAAGGAAGGTGATCAGGAACAGTCAACATGGATTCACCAAGGGCAAGTCATTCCTGACCAACCTGACTGCCTTCTATGATGAGATAACTGGCTCTGTGGATATGGGGAAAGCAGTGAACGTGATATATCTTGACTTTAGCAAAGCTTTTGATATGGTCTCCCATTGTATTCTTGCCAGCAAGTTAAGAGTATGGATTGGATGAATGGACTATAAGGTGGATAGAAAGCTGGCTAGATTGTTGGGCTCAACGGGTAGTGATCAATGGCTCTATGCCTAGTTGGCAGCCGGTATCACGTAGAGTGCCCCAGGGGTCAATCCTGTGGCTGGTTTTGTTCAACATCTTCCTTAATGCTCTGGATGATGGGATGGACTGCACCCTTAGCAAATTCATGGATGACACTAAGTTGAGGGGAGAGGTAGATATTCTGGAAGGTAGGGACAGGGTCCAGAGTGACCTAGACAAATTGGAGGATTGAGCAAAAAGAAATCTGATGAGGTTCAACAGGGACAAGTGCAGAGTCCTGCACTTAGGATGGAAGAATCCCATGCACTGCTACAGGCTGGGGACCAACTTGCTAAGCAGCAGTTCTGCAGAAAAGGAAGAGGGATTACAGTGAATGAGAAGCTGGATATGAGTCAACAGTGTGTCCTTGTTGCTAAGAAGGCTAATGGATTACTAGAATTGGGCTGGATTACTAGAAGCACTGCCAGCAGATGGAGGGAAGTGATTATTCCCCTCTCTTCGGCACTGTTGAGGCCACATCTGGAGTATTGTGTCCAGTTTTGCTCCTCCCTTTCCCTCCAGATAGGATGTGGACAAATTGGAGAGAGTCCAGCGAAGGGCAAAAAAAATGATTAGAGGGCTGGGGTGCATGATTTATGAGGAGAGGCTGAGGACACTGGGCTTGTTTTGTCTGCAGAAGAGTGAGGGGGAGATTTGATAGCAGCCTTCAACTACCTGAAGGGGGGTTCCAAAGAGGATGGAGCTAGGCTGTTCTCAGTGGTGTCAAATGACAGAACAAGAAGCAATGGTCTCAAGTTGCAGTGCGGGAGGTCTAGGTTAGATATTAAGAAAAATTATTTCACTAGGAGGGTGGTGAAGCACTGGAATGGGTTACCTAGGGAGGTGGAAGAATCTCCATCCTTAGAGGTTTTTAAAGCCCGGCTTGACAAAGCCCTGACTGGGATGATTTAGTTGGGGTTAGTCCTGCTTTGAGCAGAGGGTTGGGCGAAATGATCTCCTGAGGTCTCGCCCAACCCTAGTCTTCTATGAGCTTGGAATTTTAAAGTCAATATGAAATACTAAGTTTCACTAACTGTGCTGCAAGACCAAACTGCCTAGCTAACCTATAAGGAATTTTAAATGGGATGTGGAAAAGAAAGACAGACAATGGGTTTTTGTGACTTTTTTTACTCTTTCTGATGTATAAAAAAGAAACAAAATCTTGAAAGAATTCATATACACATTAGAAATTCAAGACTTGTCTACCCTATTCTCACTTGAAGTCTCTAAGGATGACTAGAGAACTGGTTTAACATCACCAGTACACAAAGTGAAATCTGAACAATTGGGAGAAGGGGTTTTTAGTCAGTCAGTTTTAAACTAGTTGTTTTTTGTTAATACCTGTTTAATTCAAAGGTGGTGGCAAACAGTTGGGAAGAAAAATGTCCTTGTTAAAAATACAAACTTCATCATCCCTGTAATTAAGGGCTAAGACACTCCAGTCCTCTGGTTGTCCAAGTAGAGGAGAGACTTGTTTTTCCTCAGATTTCAGCAAAACACAAGTATGGGGGAAAAAACAACAAAACACACGAACAAAACCACCAAAAACAACAACATAAAAAAGTAACAGTTCACCTCCACACCTTTCAGGTGCTGTGAATACATCACAAAGAAGCAAAAAAAAGCAACAGTCCCAATTTCCCCCATCATTCCCTATTACAAATTATTTAAGTGGTTTGGAAAACTACAAGTTGCCATGAAAATTTCACTAGCAGAGATACAAATGAGAGGTCTACAGGGACTGTTACAAGTGCACAATTAAAATTATTTCTACTCAGCCCCTATCCATCCAACCATACGTCATCTGTTTGGCTAGGGGATTCCTTGAAATAGGGGTGACAAGGAGAGTCATCATAGAAAAAATAGTTATATTCAGCCAGGACCGGCACCAGCGCAGCAAGCAGGTGCTTGGGGGGGCAACAGAAGAAGCAGCTGAAGAATGAAGCGGCGGCGAAGTGCCGCCGATCGCAGCTTTTTTTTTTCTTTGCGCCGCTTGGGGAGGCAAAAACGCTGAAGCTGGCCCTGTATTCAGCATTTTTGGCAAAAAAAATAGCATCAAACCATGGTAGAACACTTACTTTTGGCCTAATTGAGTGAGAGCACATTTTGTTGTCACAATCAAAGCTTTATTTTTCCACTGGCTCATCAAACCACATACTAATGTGTCTTTATTAATACGGGCTAGCCTATGTTAAATATATTTGACCATTAATTATGAACTCTGATAAAAAACAATTATGTCACAGCACAAATCTTCATAATTTTACAGTACTATTGTATTTAAAATTCCTTAAAATATCTTGCCTCTTATAAAACAAACCCTTGAGCCAGATGTTTCAAACAGTTTGCACAGTTAAAGAAAATTATGATTCAAATGAAACTTCTCACCCAAATCAGCTCAGAAATGTAGGCCAAACCCTTTGAAAAGGAACAAATGCCAAGTTCTGCTCTTCATGACAAACACTGTGGAGCTGCAGGTTAGGATCCTCAGCCCGATCCAGCCCAGGTGTCCATGGAATAGGTTTTGGCCACTATCTCAGGATATGGAGGAGAATGGTGGATATGGCCTGCTGCTCCCCAATACACAGGGTTATGGTTGACTCACTTCAGACTATATGGAAACACACTCTCCATGCCCACAGCCCACCTGTCTAGGGTGAGTTGCACAGAACTCCAACCAACACAGGAAAAATCCACCTGCATAGGGTCTCTTGTTTTTATCTTGCATGTCACTGCAGAAAGTTGTAAGCTGTTTTGGGCCATATGTGCCCGTGTAGAGAGCACCAGAATTTGGTCCTACAGAATGAATTTGCTTCACACAAAAACATAGCAACAAATATAGAGACTGGAGGTTAAACAGGGTCAGTAAATGGGGGAAACTATGCATGTTTAGTGCTCACATGTAGCATGATAGGCATATCACACTGGGGCAAGACCTTGCCAGAAACTCCCTTTTTCAGCCCTTGTAGATGAGATATCACCAAGACAACATTACTTGGTGTCCAAAGCAGGTGCACACAAACCTCCACATTCTCCTCTTGTCAATGCAGTCTATAGATTAGCACCACTGTTAGCCTCAAAAAGAAAGGGTAATTACAAAATGGAAGCTAGATTTAGGAATTTAAATCAAGGAACAATAAAGGCCCAGACTGGAGAACTGCATAGTATATGACTTTTCCAAGTCTATCAGGAACATTTGCATACACATAAAACAATTGTTCACAGCCTAAGGGAATGAAAAGAAACATAATATAATGCAACGTAGAAAACAACTACCTTCAATGCTCTGTGGACCCACTAGATTCATAGCCTGGTGTGCTGGATATTCTACTCGGGGTCTGGCAATGCCCAATTGTTCCATAACCCCATGAAGGAGTCTCTGAATATCTGCTTCGGAAACTTTATCTGGGGTCCTAGGACTGTGACTAGAAGCCAAAGCCAATCCAAATGCTAGCAAAAATACCATGTTATAAAGCAACGTAGTAGTCATTCTGATGGCCATTTTTAACCTGTGAAAATAAAATATATTAAATAGATGATAAATGATAAAGTGAGTAAAATACTGACTGCATATCTCAAATAACTTGTTAGGTCAGCTTCCATTATCAGCTAAAAGAATTTTACAAACAGGGAGGTGTAATTTTGGGGGAGAAAACTGGGAGTCAGTAAACTTAATTTCTGCATAGCATTGATTCATAGCATTTATTAATGACCTTTCTGCCATGATAAAACAAAATGGACCCACTGATTCACTTGGAAAACTGAAGGGTTAAAAATTAGCTAGGTAAAGTGAGAATGCACGGTTCTTCCTTCTCCCCTGTTTTAATTCGGTATTTTAAAGTATGTCACAAAACTAAGGTGGAATACTAGGAATTGCTCAGTTTTGTTCTGTGCTTTTCAAACTTTACTCTTCCACTTGCTCTAAGAAATGAAACACTCCCAGTTTTTTTAAAAAATGGGTAGTATAACATTTTTATCGCCCTCACAGATTGACAACCCATCACACAGGCTTCCTCTCTCTCTTCATTTCTCCCCATCTAGAACAAACAGGCTTCATTTATTCCACTTGAATATGTTTCACCAAATGGCTGCTCTGCCCGCATGAGACAGGCACAGAATCCAGTAATGTTGTTCTCTTTATAAGACTACGTTTTACACAATCTGTTTGTCCTTTTTGGTCAGCTGCTGTCATAGGAAAATGGATTGATCAGTGTATTGATTATGTTAATGAAAGTCTATATTATATACTTGCCCTGGTTTTCCAAACCAGAGACTTAAAGATCTGTTTCTCCCTTTATGGTATTTTCGCCCTAATATAATAATGTACAGTAAAATGGCTTTGAGCCCTGAGGTAATAATGGCAGAGAAATCCCACCTAAAAAATATTGGAAAGAGAGAGAGAGATTCTCTTCCTCCCTGCGTGTGGCTCCAGAATGCCCCACATCCCTGCTCTGTCACTTGATCTCCAGCTCTTCATCCCTCTCACTAGCAACAACCTTGGGCATTTGAAAGAAAAACGGACCCTTTCAGGCTACTAGATAGATAAGAGGTAAATCTACCTTCCTCCTGTGTATGTCTGTCTGTCACGCACGCACAGCCTGTGCCCTTCCTCTCCGACCCCCGTAGAATCCTAAACTTAGAACGCCCCCGAAAGCCCTCGCGGATTATTCCCTGTGCGCAGCGGTCACCACATCCGCACGGCTGAGCAGCATCGGGGTAAGAAACCCCTGCCCCTCCCCCGCGCCCCACCCAACCCTTTCAGCCCGCTCCTATGGCTGCAAGCAGCCAGGGGGGCCGCCCCGGCTGAGGCAGCGGCGAGATGCGCGGCACTCACCGCCCGGCGCTGGGGAAGGCAGCTCTCGCTGGGCAGATGTAGGGTGGCACCGGCTGACTGAGGCGCGGAGCAGAAGGAGGCGGTGGCCTGAGCTGTGACCATTCATGCGCAGTGCCAGCCCCCTTCCCCCGCCTCGCCTGGTCCCTGCGGCAGGTGCGGAGGGAAGGTTGTCATGTCAGCAGCATCCATTTCAGCGAGAAGCTGCCGCACAGGGACATAGCAGGGCCAATCGGCTCCCTCGACACACACAGGGCAGCCTAAGCACCAAGCACCCTCTGTATACACCACACTGTGTGGGGGTCATGCAGGCCAGACATACAAGAGCTGACTTCCCCCAGTTACCCACCCAAAACGGTGAAGTGTGCAATCATTCAGTCACACACATACCACACACGCACACCAACTGCATGGTGCAAACAACACAAACCAGTGGGTGAAATTCTGGAGATAGGTAACAAATCCATGATATGAAGCAAATAAAAAGGAAGTTAGATGCATTATATAACAGGATATTTCTTGATTACTACCAAAGGAAATGGCAGAAACCCAAGATTACTTAAATCTTAACTGGACAAATTAGAGTAGATCTCAGTCTTGCAGGGGGGAGGGAGTACATGGTGTGATTGAGAATTTTCCACAGCCAATTTATGTGGGTCTATAGTATTTTGCATGTAATGGCATTAAATGTCATGTGAAATTAGTGCATTAATTCTAATAGAATCCTACAAAACTCCACGTGAAATGGAAAATTTGAAGGAGAATGGTAATTTGGCAGAGTGAATGTAGAAGCATCCTTATATTTGTGGAGTATTCTGGATATTGAGATAAGAAAGGCCTTTGGGGTGAGGGAGGGTATTATCATAGCCCCTAGAGCCTTCTCTGAAGGTCTTTATTTGCCTGGTCAGCTGCCACCCCTTGATGGCTACTTTAGACTAGCTGAGAACCTGAAACAATGTTGCCACAGGCAAAGACTCTGGCAGTCGAGTTGTGAAGCTTTATGCCACTCAGCCTCCATAACTGGAGGCACGGCATAAAGAGCGTAGCAAGATGTTTTTCCATACTTCCATTAACTTATTTTAATTTTCTTTTGGGGGCAGGTTGCGTTGTATGGAGGGTCCTACCTTTCCCTTAAGAAAGCATGGGGGAATTTGGTTCAGTTCACAAACCTTCTCACAGGTGGTGAGGTAGGCATCTATATCTCCCTCCCGGAATAAGGCCAACAATTTAGCCCCTATTGTCCCTGCAAGGTAGGCACCCCAATGGTCTCTCCCCACTTACCATTCTCTGTTGTCTCTCATTCCTCTGCTTCTCCATGTGCAGTTCAAGTTGTTGCTGCTCTTCATTATCCTTGTTCATTTCCCCATTCTCTGCTAGTACCCAGGGCCTCAATCTCCAGACTCTGCTTCTCTACATAGAGCCTCTCTGCATCTAGCTTTAGCCTTTGCCACTCCAACGTCAAAGATCGGGAACTGGCCCATGCAGATATCCGGCTGCTGTGGCTAGTAGCTACTGTTCTTGGGCTCTCTTAGACTCCTACCTGGGTGCTGACCTCAGCTCTAGGCCCAATCATCCTGCTTCAGCCATGCGATCAGCTGTGCCTTAACTTCACAGTGCTTAGCCCTCTCACCCACACAGCTCAGCTGTGTCTTTCTTAGGGAGGTGGGTATAGGCCATTTTCTTGCTATTTCTTCTGTTTTTAGTGCTGCGAGTCACTTATTGCAAAATACGCTTGGTACATTAAGTAACCAGCCTTTGCTTCCGGTCACATATCCACAGGGTCTAGTCCAGTGGAGGTTCCCAAACTTTAATAATCTGTGAATCCCTTCCACTAAAATGTCAAGTCTCGCGAACCCCTTCCTAAAAATGAATATTTCCAGAGATTTTCTCCTTTACCTGAGTATAAACTATAAAAGCAGTGATCTTGGAAATATGAAATTTGTTTATGACATGCTTATTGCATACTATTTATTATTTCTCATTACAGCATTTTTATTACATTATGAAAACAGCAACACTCTTCCAAGAATTCACCTTGTATCACTTTGAATAAGCCTGTTATAAGACAAGGCTCCTATGTTTCATCAAGGAGTATTAGATGTGAAATGGCATGAAGGTATTTAAGAAGCCAACTCAAAGAGTTCTTCCTACACAAGCATTCAGGTCGTGAGCAGTCCAGGCAAACAACTCATGTTACAACAAAGCTTAAACTTGTTCTTCATAATAATTTTTAAAAACAATACTAGTTGCCTATTTCATTTTAAAAACAGCAAAAAAATATCCATCCCCCTTTCCATTTCTTATAAGGAGTCTTAAAGTTTAAATCTCCTCAGTGTGATAGATATGCTTGCTTTGATCTGCTTAGTTCTTGGAAGTCCAGGGGCTTCGGGCTGCTGGCCCAGTGCTGCCTGGGGTCCCTAGGGACAGCTCTGTCTGCCGTTAGAGGATTCCTCCCCCCCCCCCCCCGCAAGGGCTCCCTGTAACATTTCACGAACCCATTTGGGAACCACTGATCTAGTCTGTACCTCAGCCTGTCACCAGTCTCTTGGGAGCGACCCCTTTAACGTGTCTGGCTCCAAGGACCTACACTGTTCTATAGGGGCAGGACTGGGGCCTCCAAGACTCAGACTGGATCTTTGGTGCCAGAGATCCTTGTTTCTCTCTGTGGCTCCCTGCAGTTAATCCAGACTCCTGCAGGGGGGTTATGCTGTACCCCTTCAATGCTCCCAGTATTTACAGCAACACAAGCAGCCATTCCAAAACAAGGTAACTATTTATTAGTCACCCAGCACACTGAACCTGGAAGTCCTTAGGTTAGCAAAGAGAGGCAGCAGTTATGCCACAGTCCATCCAACTCAAGCTGCAGTGGATCCCTCCCTCACTTTGGCTCCTTGGCCCCTGTGCCCAGGTCAGAACTTCCAGCCTCTTCCAGAAACCTAGTCTTTATCGTCCCCTGGTCACAGTTCAGTCCTTTTCTCCCCTAGGTTGGGGCATATTGAGTTCACATTTCCCCCCTTCCCCCCACCCTCATGCTTCCTGCTATTATCATCATCAGCGATCCCTTGATTCAAGGATGATCTCTACCACGGATTTACATATGGGGCCTGTGATGACTCAGGTATCTGATCCTGGAACCACAGATCTGCCCGCAGTAGAAACAGACATTTCCCTAGCAGGCCAGCTGCCTGCTGGGAGAAAGTTCTCTTTTTTCTTCCTTCTCTTCCTTTTCAGCTTTGAAGGCAAGGCGCTTCTCCTGGAAGCAGGCCACTGCCTGATGGAGGACGTGGCACCATTGGGATCGGTTGGTGGCTTACTCCTCCCAACTTATGATGTCCACATCAGTTTTCTTGAGATATGCTACAAAGACACACTGAAAGCGTTTCCTCTGACAACCATGGGATTTCTGACCATGTGTGAGCTGACAGTCGAGGAGTTGTTTTGGGAGGCAAGAGTCTGGCATCTGCACACAATGTCCAGCCCAGCAGAAATGGTGCATGAAGATCATTGCTTCAATGCTGGTGACTTTGGCTTCACTGAGGATGCTGGCGTTAGTGCAGCAATCTTCCCACTTGATGCGAAGAATCTTCTGGAGGCATCATTGGTGGTACCTCTCCAGCCTCTTGAGGACCTGTCGATAGGTCACTCAGGTTTCGCATCCATAAAGGAATGTAGGAATAACAATTGTCTTATACACCTGGATCTTGGTGCCCTGCCGTAGATCCTGTTATTGACTGTCAATTCATAAATCATTGGAGCTTGCATTGTCTCTTTAGATCCCTTGTTGATCTGGATCGGTTTCAGCCAGTTCCTTAACAACTCAAAGGAGGATCTCATTCATTCCCCCTCATCTGCCCTGACAGAAGCACCATTTAAGGAGGGCAGGGGCGCACCTGCCCACCCTCCCCGAGTTTTGTACCAGAGGTCTGCTTGTAGCCCATACCCCGGCCAGAGCTCTTACCTGCAGCACAGTGCAGCAAGGTCTCCTCCTCCAGAAGCTGGGGTTCTCCAGCTACTGCCACTGCGGTCAGTTTCTGCTGCGCTAGCTCACTCATTATGCCTGCTTGTCTGCCTCCACCAATCAGCTGCTGAGATGATAGGGAGCAACTTAACCGGCCTGGGGCAAAGAGAAGGGGGTTGGTCCCTGGGAGGGGTAATGACCAGGGCCTCTGCAGGTGGGGAGGGGGTCAGTCAGCATGGGAGTGGGAGCACAGGGGCCCCAGTGGTGGTGGTGGGAAGAACACAGGGAGCACAGAGCCCCCAGGCCTGGGGAGGGGGAAGGGGAGTCAATCTCCAGGAAAAGAGAGCTGAGGGCATACAGCTGGCCCCTGAGGGAGTAATGAGTGTGAGAGGAGCAGCTGAGGGGGAACAGTTCCTGGGGCAAGGATCCTCAGGGAATGGGGAGCTAGGAGCAGGTAAGTGGGTCTTGGAGTCAGTTTACCCTCATAGACTTTAAGGTCAGAAGGGACCATTATGATCATCTAGTCTGACCTCTCAAAGAAGCAGGGAGCACCCCCTACTTCTCTTTGAGAAGACACTGGGGCCAGACCTTTCTGGTCGAGAGCCATCATGGCCAGCAGTGGTTGCAGCTTCAAGGACAGGTGTGTGTCCATGCTGTGCTTCAACTTCTGCCAGCAGGTGCTAAGCTTGTGGGGGATGAAGGCTGTGCTACTGGCCACTACAAAGATTGCTGTAATCCAGACATCCTACACCCAGGTAAGCCCCCTTCAGCTACCACCAGTGGGCATCTCAACAGCTGACTAATGTTACAGTAGCCCCTAAAGACTTAATCAGTAGTCCTCCATTGCGCTAGACACCATACCATCGTTAAGGTAGCCCAGTTCCTGCCCCACAGATCTCAGTCTAATTCTTATAATTCCCTGTGGTAGGCAGGCAGACAGACAGGCAGGCAAGTATAATTATTTCCATTTTACAGCAATAGGAACCAAGGCACAGCATCCAAACAGAAAATTTGTTTGCTTTCTGCACTGCTTGTGACCCAGAGTGAAAATTTTCTTAATTATGAGAAACTGAAAATTGCAGATTCACGAAGCACCTAATTTTAGTGATCTGGATAGAGAAACCAAAGTTGCCAAGAAGCACATTGCGCATGCACACACAAAAGTACTTCAATTTTTGAATTCTGGAACGTTCTCAATGACTTACCAAGGGGTTACCAGCCTGCTGTGTACTGTAGATAGTGGGGTGAACCATCCAGTTTCTACAGCATCAAATGAGAGGTACTTCTCTGTGCTCAAGAGAGTAAAAGACTACTTAAGATCCACAATGGGAGATTAGCGACTTGCTAATTTTAGCCTAAGTGCCTGTGAATGTGAAGCTTCAAAACACTTAGATATCAACAAGACCATTGACAGTCTTGTCAAGATGAGACCACAGTATTATTATCCATTGTTTTAGCTCGTCTGAAGTGTTATTTGTTTTCAATAATTTATTTACCTTTAAACATATCTGGAACAAATTAAGTCTAATTCTTCTCTTCACAATTTTGAACATAAGCCATTTAAAAATACAATTGCAGGAGTAAAAACATTTTAAGCAGATTTTATTTCTCTGCTAAAGATAGCGTACAAAGTATCAAAGCTGTGTTTCTGATATCTATGTTAAGGCTCTAAAAAACGGATACCACGAGGCTTGGGATTACGAATATCTTGCTGTATTATCTCCTGATTGTTCTAAATCGAAGTTTAAATTTCAAGTTTTCCAGTGCCTAAGTAGCCCTTGGAATCACAGTTAAAGTTGCCCCTGTACCAAAATCTGAAATGGCACCGAGAGCAAACAATCCTTTTTCCCCACCAGACAGCAATACAACATGTAGAAAACTGAAGCACACAAACTTTGTAAAAGTATCATAAAAAGTTCCCACTTCACCACATCTGGGTTTTATCATCTTCAGTGTGCCAAATACAGTTTAATGGCACCCAGCAAAGCAATAAATTGTCCGTAAGCAGCATCTGGCTGAGTAGGACATAGAAAAGGCCTAGAGCTAGATAAAGCAAAAGAGGCTGGGAGAAGCAACCATATTTGTGGCAAATTTGAATCTCTCCCCCTTTGAATGTGCAGGTACCAGATTTGTTACATGTAGCCAGGATATTGCAACTCTTAAAAATCTATCCAGAAGCAGATGAAAAAGCTGGCACTTTACCAGATGTCCTTCAATGGCTGCCTGTGAGTTTGAGTGAAATCTAAGGCCTGGTCTACTTTGGGGGGTGGGGGTGGGGTGGGGAAAATCAATCTAAGATACGCAACTCCAGCTACGAGAATACCGTAGCTGAAGTCGACATACCTTAGATCGAATTAAAAATTACTTACTTCATGTCCTTGCGGCACTGGATCGATGGCTGCCGCTCCCCAGTTGACTTTGCTTCCACCTCTCACACTGCTGGAGTTCAGCAGTCGATGGGAGAGCGATTTATCGCATCTACACTCCATGTGATAAATTGATCCCCGATAGATCGACTGCTGAACTGGGCAATTAAAAACAGGCTAGTGCTAGCTAACTCAGGTTCAGGGGTGGTTTAACTGCAGTGTAGACATTTGGGCTCAGATTGGAGCCCATGCTCTAGGACCCTGTATGGTGGGACAGTCCTGTAGCTCAGGCTGCAGCCTGAACCTGAACATCTACACTGCAGTAAAACAACCACTTAAGCCTGAGTCAGTTAGCACAGGCCAACCCTGTGTGTCTAACTGGGGTGCACACATACCCTAAGAAGTTGAGGGCTCTGTAGGCTAGAACTCAAGGGCCTGAAACTTAGGTACTTGACTATATACTTCTTGGCCCATAGCTGCCTCTTGCACTTGTGAGTACTTACTTGTGCTCCAGCCATCTTGCTATAAAAGAGGGTGCTGCTAGGGCAGTCAATAAAAAGGCTATTTAGCTTTGGACCTCACTCCTCTCCATAAGCTAAAAGAGCCCAAATCTGTTGAAGTTTAGAACACAGCGAGAAGCATATCTATTCTCCCTGGCTTTTAGAGAGAGCACAGCATTAGGAGAATGAGGACTTTTCATGCCCTATTTTCTGCCAGACTTTTGGTGGTCAGAGGTTTGGTGAAAATGATGGACTTGTAAAAATTGTGTTTTTAAGTATAGTCAAGAGGATGTAGAGCCCTGGATAGGACTTTTTTTTTTTTTTTTTTTTTTAAAGTACACAGAAACTATGACAATGTCTCAAATGTCCTTAGTCTTTTTTTCTGTAGGATATGGAATCAGTGTGATAGAAAGAACATTCACAAACAGACAGAAAAAAAGCTTTTAGACTCAAAGCCAAGCACATACCAAAATCTCTTAAATTCTGCCAGCAAACAAGCTACACATACGGAAATCAGTAATGGAAAAGTTTCAAGTTTTTACTCTTAAATAATTTTACAACAAATATGACAGACACAAACAGTTTTTATGCTAAAACAAATGTAAACATCTGTTTGTGCAAATGAACTTTTAACAGTATGGCTTTTTACTTTTGTCTTCCATTATTTCAGTGACAGTGTTCTTTAATCTACTTTTGCATCATATGATTAGCTACATAAAATTGCTCCAGAAAAAAATAGCCTCATACATGCTATTAACTTAACATTATTTTACAGCTTGACTGCAAATGAAGATATCAGGTAAACAGAACACACCCATGCTGCCAAGTGTACTGTACAAACATTTTTAATACTTCAGTATCTAATTGCATATTTGTTTTCCATATGCTCAACCATTTCTCCAATTTGTGTGCACACATGCTTAGATAGGAATATATCTGCATAGACAAAAAATGTACCCATCTAGTGGGAAAAATGCCACAGGTACCCCGACCTACACCAAAAGCAATATATACTCTGGCCACACAGGAACTGGAGCAGTAGTGAAGTCTATACTGATACTGAAGTTTGAACACTGACAAATCTTTTTGACTGTAGTGTTTTAACACATTTAGAGAATTAAGACAAGTACAGTAAATGGAAAAGTTTCATGTTTTGATGGTCAGCAATAAGCCATTTTGCTTTTAGATGTATTGGTTTTGTTTTTAAATATCTAGCAATTGTCTCAAAGAAATACTACTACCCTTTTGACTGGAAGCGGCAAGATTTTGAAATGCTTCAGGCTTGCCTGTTATTTCTAAAAAGATCTGACTCAGGTGTCTGAGACAGTGATACATAACCTATTGTAACTTATTTGTATAAGTTTTTAAACTAGATTTTTCTAATTTTTAAAAATCTAGTCAAAATTAAAATAAGCAGCTGACTAGTAATCATAAGAAGCTAAAGTAAATGGAAAAATACAGAGAATAAAGTTTACTTGTACAAGTTAAGAAGAAAAAAATCCTATTTTACAAAAAAGCAGAACTAAGAATCTCATACAGACAATTTTCTCACAGTATGTTAAGGTAGTTCTAGAACAATTAAGTCAACAGTCAAATTAGTACTTATAAGTCTACAGGTTTAGCAGTTGGCAGGAGTTTTGCTTTTGATATTGGATTCTTTGGAGATCCCCTGTATCGAGACTTTTCTTTTCCTGTAACACTTTTCCCGAGGGTACTTTTATCTGGTGTAGCAATCGGAATGTTTATACTAGAGTTCATTTTTACAGCAGGTTTTGGTGCTTCATGATTGGTTAGATCTTCTAGAACAGATTTTGATGGGTTACCAATAGTCACTTTCTGTTTACAGATTCTAACTGTTTTCACAGAAGCATCAGCCTGCTCTAGCGGATTTATCAGTTTTGAAGATTTGCATGCCAAGTCTAGTTCAGATGATGTAGAAACTTGTGCGTGTGTAGTTTCACAATAGAGCAATGAAACTGTGGAATTCTTTGAGAACTTTTCTGTACACGAGGATAGTGCAGTATCATAGCTTACTGATTTAACAAGAGGAGAACAAACATCACCAGGTTTTGCCAACTTACAGCTTACAGATTGTCTGTTAGAGTCTAAGAGGGAGTTTATCCTTCTTACAGACTGGCGGACAGGAGTACGTTGAAACTTAAGAGGTGGTTTAGTTTTGCTTGCAGAACATGGATCATTTAATGAAAGTTTGTTGAACCAGTGTACATGGTCAGAAACCTTTCCATGGTCAGAAACTGGTAAAGTTTTAGGTGCAGTATTACCATAACCTCCAGTCTGCAAGTTCTGTTTGCCAGGTCTGTTTCTAGACTCCAACAACTTCGAGACAGGGAGCTCCCTGGCAGCAGGAGGCTCAGTATTATCTTTTTCTGAATTACAGGACTTCAGCTCGTAATCTTCAGCAACTCTTTCTGATTGTTCCAGTTCCTCACCTTCTTTTCTTCTGAGGGAAGCTATTTTCTTTAAATTATCTTTTGAATAACTGTTCTGAAAAGTCAATCTGTCCTCTCTGGACATTACCTGAGGCACACTAAATTCTGGTTCATCTTCCATGCCCAATTTGTGTGTGTGAAGTTCAATCTCGATAGGATTTTGGAAGCAGTTTTCCTCCACAACCTTGATTTCATCTTTACTTGATTGATATTTGTTAGTGGCATAAGATTTATTAGCAAACTGGTTAAACTGATCCTTGGATTTTTCAGCTGCAGTTTCAACAAGGTCCTTCTCTGGACAGGGAATTTCAGTTAACTTTTCTTCTATTAAATCTGATACAGAAGACTTTGCATCATCTATTAAATTTTGAAGATTGCTTCCAGATTCAGAAAATGCTTTTTTAATTTTAAATAATGTTTCTGTAGTCAAGTTATTCTCATCCTCCCTTAGATTATTATCTTGCTTATGATTTGCAGTAGTGGACCTGAAGTCATCTGGAATGGCAGGTGGCTTTCCAACTACAAGAACAGGTTCTGAAAAACAGCCTTCTGTTTCAAGATATCCCATCAGACTTGCCTCATTGTTGCTGGTGCCGTGAGAATCTGTAATACTAGGTCCATTCCAAGACATTCGGTAATTTGCTTTATCACATTTTGGAGTTAGCAAGTTCTCCTCCGACTTGCTCATTATTTGTGAACCTTGAAATAAGTTTGATAGAATTATTTGCTTAAAATATTGGTTAGCCTTAGTATTCATAGAACATTAACTAAACCAGACAAAAAAAAACCTCTTGCCGATAACTCAAGTTATTAAAAAAACATTACGAGTTTAAAGGCCATGCCATTTACTGAAATTGAGACTTATTATTTTCTTTCAAAAGAGATGAAAGTCCTTCATAAACAGGTTACAATATTAAAGAGAGCAATTAGGTTCAAATGTCAAAGAAGCAAGGCACATAATGCAAATATTTGTTTTTATAGATTAAAAAACTAGTCTCTAAATAGCTAATATAAATTATCTGTTGGTTCCTAAGAACCTTTAATATTGTCTAACTGCTTTTCACTTTACCAGCTCACTTTCAGTGCCTTCAGTAACTAAAGATATCAAAACAATCATTAGGCTTTTAAGCTATCCTTCCCCCCACAAAAATACAAGTTCTCTTTTTTTAGTTATATTCAGCAAGTATTGCAAGACATTTACCTTTATTTGAGAATTTTTCACTGACACAGGTGCTGAAAAGTGTATCTGTCTTTACAGATTCAGCTCTGATTTCCAAGTCTTGTTGACTTGCAAGTCGCCGGCCAATATTTTCAGATCCTTTACCAACTGGACATCCAGTTAAAACATTCTTGGGGGGGGAGGAAAAAAAGAAAACTAATCTTAATTTTTTTAAAAAGCTGAACATGGGGAAGTCATTTACATCTTCTCTTACTTTCTAGGCCTTTTTCATTTTGACATCTGCAATTCAGGAAATACTTTTCCAATTTGCAGCAACTGCTAAAAGTGAACTTCTTAAATATTAATTCAAAATAATTTTAGTAGGTCAGACCTGGTTTTACAGTTCTGGACCGTATAGTATACGGAACTCTACACTTGTCCCTAAATATTAATTGGTCTTTCTTGAAAATAAATATATGTCCTAAAAAGGTTTTCAAAATTTTCTCTTTAGCAGATCCCTAAAAAAATTTCAAATAGAGGTGCAAACCCCTTTGGAAATCTTAGGCTTAGTCTGCAAACCATAGGCGGAAAACCACTCCCATAGAATAAGCTACAAGAAAGATTAATAGGATAATAGAAGTGTACTTACTACATCTTTGCTGCTTTTTCCCAGACTAAATTTCAGACGTAATGACCTGCGAACCATTTCTTTTCGGCTAATCTTTGGAGAGAAGCAACCAGTTTTTCCTGATTCAACTCTGAAAAGTTGATTTTTTTTTTTTTTTTAGAAGTGCATGGAAAGATAAATTCAGTATATTCTTTTCTTTACAATTTATATTCTTCTACACCCTTTATTTTGAACAGTAGAGCTTCACAGAAAGAAATCTGGTAAGCATAAATAAAATAATTTAAAATACTAAAAAAAAAAAAAAGACCAATGAGGTTCTATTAAAATACTGTGTAAAGTTCTGACACTAACAAGGTGATGCTCAAGAAACTCAACGAGTACAAAGAGCAAATAGAGTAATACAAAAAACTCCAAGATCTTTATTAGGGCTGTCAAGCGATTAAAAAAAATTAATTGCGCTGGTAAATAGAATACCATTTATTTTAAATATCTGTGGATGTTTACTATATTTTCAAGTATATTAATTTCAATTACAACACAGAATACAAAATGTGCAGTGCTCAGTTTATATTTATTTATTACAAATATTTGCACTGTAAAAAACAAAAATTGTATTTTTCAATTCACCTCACACAAGTACTGTAGTGCAATCTCTATCATGAAAGTTCAACTTACAAATGTAGAATTATGTACAGAAAAACTCCATTCAGAAATAAAACAATGTAAAACTTTAGAGTCTACAAGTCCACTCGGTTCTACTTCTTGGTCTGCCAATCATTCACACAAACAAATGCTGCTTCTTGTTTACAATGTCACCTGAAAGTGAGAACAGGCATTCGCATGACACTTTTGTAGCCGGCGTTGCACAGTATTTAAGTGCCAGATGCGCTAAAGAAGGGGTTGGCAACCTTTCAGAAGTGGTGTGCTGAGTCTTCATTTATTCACTCTAATTTAAAGGTTTAGCTTGCCAGTAATACATTTTAACATTTTTAGAAGGTCTCTTTCTATAAGTCTATAATGTATAACTAAACTATTGTTGTATGTAAAGTAAATAAGGTTTTTAAAATGTTTAAGAAACTTCATTTAAAATTAAATTAAAATGCCGAGCCCCCCGGACCAGGGCCAGGAAGTGTGAGTGCCACTGAAAATCAGCTCGTGTGCCACCTTCGGCACGCATGCCATAAGTTGCCTACCCCTGCGCTGAAGATTCATATGTCCCTTCATGTTTCAACCACCATTCCAGAGGACATGCTTCCATGCTGATGATGGGTTCTGTTTGATAATCCAAAGCAGTGCGGACTGACACATGTTCATTTTCCATCATCTGAGTCAGATGCCATCAGCAGAAAGTTAATTTTCTTTTATGATGGTTTGGGTTCTGTAATTACCACATCAGAGCATTGCTCTTTTAAGACTTCTGAAAGCATGCTCCATACCTTGTCCCTCTCAGACTTTGGACGATATTCAGATTTTTAAACCTTGGGTCGAGTGCTGTAGCTATTTTTAGAAATCTCACATAGGTACCTTCTTTGCATTTTGTGAAATCTGCTGTGAAAGTGTTCTTAAAATGAACAACGTGTGCTGGGTCATCATCCGAGAGGGCTATAACATGAAATATATGCAGAATGCATGTAAAACAGAGCAGGAGACATACAATTCTCCCCCCAAAGAGTACAGTCACAAATTTAATTGGCGCATTATTTTTGAAATGAACATCAGCAGCATAGAACCACATCCTCTGGAATGGTGGCAGAAGCATGAAAGGGCATACAAATGTTTAGCACGTCTGGCAAGTAAATAAATACTTTGCAATGCCAGCTACAAAAGTGCCAGGCAAACACCTGTTCTCACTTTCAGGTGACATTGTAAATAAGAAGCAGGCACCAGTATCTCCCGTCAATGTAAACAAATTTGTTTGTCTTAGCAATTGGCAGTATAAGAAGTAGGACTGAGGGGACTTGTAGGCTCTAAAGTTTTATACAGTTTTGTTTTTGAGTGGTTATGTAACAAAAAAAATAATCTGCATTTGTAAGTTATACTTTCACGATAAAGAGATTGCACTTCAGTACTTGTATGAGGTGAATTGAAAAATACTATTTCTTTTGTTTATAATTTTTTACAGTGCAAATATTTGTAATAAAAAATATAAAGTGAGCACTGTGCACTTTGTATTCTGTGTTGCAGTTGAAATCAATATTGAAAATGTAAAAAACCAGCCAAAAATATTTAATAAATTTCAATTGGAATTCTATTGTTATAAGTGCAATTAATCATGATTAATTTTTTTAATCGCAATTGACAACCCTAATCTTTATTCCCGAAAAAGGAATTAACATTTGTCTGCTTTAGAAATGGATGTGACTGAAGTATGATGTACTGAAAATACAGAAACAGAGGGACATATTAAAAAGGCGTCAGGACCTACCAAGAACTGAAATAAGCAATTAAGAAGTAAACAATTCCTTGACAATGGACAGTCTTAAAAAAATACTTTTAAAGCTTATTAGATTTTTTTTAAATACTTCCACTATCCCCAAAGAATCAGTGTCTTTAAAATACTAAAAAGTAAAAAGCTAAAATTTAGTCATAATTCTAGTTAAACTGGACAAGAGAAAGGAACTTGACTGATTATTCAATTTTTTTTTTCAAGTATATGCGCATGCGTACATGAATGCTTTAGTCCATGTTCATTTCAACACAAAACCCAAATGTAATGGCAGTTTGGTATGGACACTTGGCCGCTAAGACCTGGCAGATCACCAATTCACTTTACATGTGGAAGGACATGATCTTTTCAATATAAAAACTTAAAAATAATAATAATAATGTTGAGATTATCTTATCCATAAGACAGAAAAGGGCAATCCTTTTTTGTTTTCCTTTTCAATTTACTTTTAACAGTGTGCACTCTTAGCTTCCATGAATTAAGACAAGTTACCTGTAAATTTTTTTGCTTGCAATTCTTTTACTTCTTCGATTTCCCGTATTAGATAGATGCTTTTCACTGCTGACTGAGGGAGACAGTGAACTCTGAGATGACTCGAGAGAGACACAAGGGCTTGCTTCAAACTGAGCTACAGGAATAATAATAATAATTAAAAAAAAAAAAGTCAGCTGTACATGATAAACAGGTTCTTGTTTAGGTGGTGTGTTTTTATGTTAAAATAAAAACTTCTAATGCCACTTTTTTTTTTAAAAAAAAGCAAGTGTCTTATTTTCACCTTGACCATTAGCAACTAAGAGTTAAAAAAACAAAAACAAAAACCCACAAAAAAATCATTTGTTCAGTACAATGTTCTTGAGAACTGACACAGAAACAATTCTGTTTGCTTGTAGTCTTACATAAAAGAAGAGGGGGAATTCACCATATGCAAAAACAACCTTTGTTTTGACACTGAGAGGTGGGACAACATGTATGCTGCTGGTGTCATATCTTAAATTATTTCCATACGGATTAGTTAGAAGATCATTGTTCAAAAGTTGTCAATATTAAATAAAACACAATCAAAAATTAAAGTTTTTGTTTTAAGATTAAAAATGACAAGAGGCACTCTTGATCTTTGACAATACTAGATCAAGTAAAAGTTCTACAACACTTAGCCAGAAGAGAGTTTTTTAAAAGTATAATAATGAAGGATATGGTATTTTATCCATCAGCCTGCACAGAAAGCTGAGCTGTGTTGCTATCATCTTCTAAAACATTAGCACTTAGCTGTACTTCACAGAAGATATGATTAACTTAAGAATCTTCACTATTTATGCTAACACTTAGTGCCCTGTTCCTGCTCTGTAAGATCACAACACAATGACAAAGAGGTTAGAAGAACAGGAATAGGTAGTTTATATGTAATTCAACTCAGCTCACAATAAGCAGCCTAATAAGAGAGTGGGTCTTTATTAAAGATTTAAACATAGCCAGGATAGTGGTCTTGCAGATAAACTCAGATTGTAACATGCAGTGACACAGAATAAGGCAGAGGTGATTGTGATAGAAAAACTGACAAACCTGGAACAACTAGCCTGGGAACACAGGCAGTATGGAGGAGATGAGGTCAATGCAAGCTTGACAAGGGAAGAAAGTACAGTGGGGCAAATTTAAGAATAGCTTTGAAGCTGAGGACAAGAGGGTTAAATTTGAAGCAATAGAAAATAGGGAGACAGTGGAAGGATTCAGAAGAAAGATTACTTTAGCAGCTGCATTTTGTACACCGTAAAAGACAATGGTATGTTTAGGAGACCACAGAGAGGAGAATGCAGCAATATTCTAAGCAAGATATGAGAGATTTGACTATGACTAAGATATATAATTTAAGGAGAGAAAAAAAGTAAAAAAAAAAAACCAAAACCTGGATTACAGGAGCGAGTAATGGGAAAGATGGTTGTTTTGTGAATAGTGAAATACAGAAGGCTGGGGAGGGAAGAAAAGGAATTCTGTTTTGGCCATTTCAGGTAGATGTTCAGAATGCCTAAGTCTTGAAGTCCTCGACTTTCATTGGGTGCTTTTGAAATCTACCTTTCAAGCTTGTAACAAGACGTTCAAGAGGAGCTGCTACAGAGACAAGCAGAAATTGGATGGATAGAGACAAGTCAGTTATGGATACATAGATATCAGAGAGTTATCAGCACAGATCATAAATGAAGCAACGTGACCTGATAAGATCTCCCACAGACAAGGTGAAAAGCGCAAGGAATCAAGGTAATTAAATTGATATTTGAATGCAATTGCTCTTCTATGGACTACCCACTAAGAGCAATAGATTTCAAGTCATTAACAGCACAAACTAAGGGCTTGGCTACACTGGCACTTTACAGCGCTGCAACTTTCGCGCTCAGGGGTGTGAAAGAACACCCCCCTGAGCGAGCGCTGTAAAGCGTCAGTGTAATTAGGGCAGCAGCGCTGGGAGCGCGGCTCCTAGCGCTGCACGCTACACCCGTAAAGGATGTGGTTTACATGCAGCGCTCTCTCCCAGCGCTGCCGCTCTGACCACACTAACACTTCAAAGCGCTGCCGTGGCAGCGCTCCCGCAGCACTGCCCCGGCAGCGCTTTGAAATTTCTAGTGTAGCCAAGGCCTAAAAGCCTTCAAGCTACAATGTAAATCACTGTACCTGATGCTGGTGTTGAGGCACTGCTAAAAAGGCTACTTGAGAGCAATTCAAAAGCAAAATTATGCTTCAGGGACCGCCTTTTCTTGCTAGAGAAGCCTTGAGAAGAATCAGTTGGAAGTTTACGCTTGGTGCTTGGAGTCAGAATCAATGGAGTCACTGATGGAAAGATTACAATTAATAAAGCTGTACCTGCAATAAGTGCTTAAAGTTGAGAGCACATGAAGTTAAATGCTATATTGTTTGTAAGTCAGCTTTGTTTCTCCAGAAGCAGTTATTCACAACTGAACCAAAACACATGCATTTTAAAACAGGAAGGCCACTCAAATAGCTTTAATAAATTTTCCATAAGAAAATAATAAATTTAATAAATTTCCAAAAAACAAGTTAATATAGGTGGGAAGAGTTTTAGCTGCAGTCATTGCAAGAAAACAATTACCTTTTGCAAGTTTATAAAGGGACAGAGCAAAGCAAGATGATAAATATGTTTGAATTTAAGCATAAATTCATTCTCTAATACTCAACGTGGCTGCATGCTACCCTACTGTATTCAAGCCTTAGTTTTTATTAGATAAAAGCAGATTAATTTATAATCCTAGAACAGCTCAGTGCTAGCAGCTCTAAGACTAAATGCAGTATCCTCACTGAAAATGTAACTATATTCAATTTTGACCAGAAACTTTGTTTAGAAATTGGTACCTCTTTGGAATAAAACTAAATTTAGTTTCAGCCTTGCTAGAATATAGTCCACAAGTCTAAAGATACTGCATGAGGCTCTGTTTAGCGCAAACAAACACTAAATACCTACCATTTCTGTCTCGCTGAGGTGTAGTAAAGGGTGTTCTGTTAGATTTAAGTTTATTCAATGCTCCACTAACAATATCTGAAATGCAAGACATACCAAGCAATCAAGCTTTACTATTGACTTGTCTTGCTCTGTTTTTTAAAAGAGATATGATTTTATGTGAAAGAGGTACCATCAATGACAAAGATATCAGAGTAGTCTCCGTGCTATTTGTTTTAAAACATTTTTAAAGGGAAAATACGGACATTATCTCCTGTAAATGTAAAGAAATTTGTTTAACGATTGGCTGAACAAGAAGTAGGATTAAGTGGACTTGTAGGCTCTAAAATTTTGCATGGTTTTGTTTTTGAGTGCAGTTATGAAACAATCAAAAAAAAACCCCTACATTTGTAACTTCCATTTTACGAAGAAGAGATTACACTACAGTTCTTATGTGAGGTGAATTGAAAAATAGTTTCATTTTTACAATGCAAATATTTGTAATAAAAAATATAAAGTGAGCAGTGTATAGTTCGTATTCTGTGTTGTAATTGAATTAATATATTTGAAAATGTAGAAAAATCTAAAAATATTTAATACATTTAAATTGGTATTTGATTGTTAAACAATGTGATTAATCACAATTTGAGTTAATTGCATGAGTTAACTGCAATTAATCAACAGTGTTAATATATAAATTATTAACAACACCCATCTACCCTAATAATTAACACCTATCTATTAAGGATTTTTTTTGGAAATAATAAAATTCTACCCACTATGCATAGGAAAGGACTAGCAGACCCTTCCTTCTCAAATGACTTTATCAACAGGTTTAAATGGGGAGCATTTCAGAGGTATCAGTGCATCTTCAAATAGTTTGCAGACTGATTTAACTAAATTGGATTAGAAACCAATAAGGTTAAATTGGTCCAATATTTATGAGTGCTTAAATCAATTTAGTTTAATTTGTTGAATGGAAAAGGCTACTAGTACAATTCTCATCCTTGTTTCAGATCTTCCAAGTAATGTAATAGATTGAGGCGAATAGGCTGGTTAGAAGATTAATTTTAAAAAGTGATCAGCGAAGTTTGGGAAAAAGCTAGCAAATTCTTTACATATGTGCTGGTTAAAATGGGAAACAAAATACAGACAGTCTGCAATAAATGCAATGTGTCAATTTAGAATTCAGTAGGCATTTTTAGAGTAAGGAAGTAATATAATGTTGGTTTAAGGAGTATTTTTGCCAGCAGTATATAAACATACCTACTCCTGATTTTAATATTCGGGGGAGGGCTAGCTCAGTGGTTTGAGCATTGACCTGCTAAACCCAGGGTTGTGAGTTCAATCCATGAAGGGGCCATTTACGGATCTGGGGCAAAAATCTATCTGGGGACTGGACCGGCTTTGAGCAGGGGGTTGGACTAGATGACCTCCTGAAGTCCCTTTCAGCCCTGATATTCTATAATAGGCTTTCATGAACTAAATTATTCATTTCTCTAAGCAATCAAATCTACTAACCTAGACAATCAAATGTGATTGTCTGGATTTGTGGATCCTGTACCAAGTATTCATTTTGCAAGCTACATGAATGCCTCATGTGAGCAACACATGGGAGAATAAGTATCTCATAGCCAACATATTCTGTCAAGTCAAGTTTGATAGCTTTATAAAATATATAGTCGGAGAGAAAGATCCTGTGCATTTAATTCTGTGACTTTAGTGCTCAGAAAGCGAGCAACTAAAAATTGCAAACTAGCTATAAAGCCAGTTTAACATGGATAAGCTTTTTCTCAGAGCATGTGTGTTCCAATTTACAATACCAGTGTTATTCCAGGCCTGGCCCACTCTTGAACAGAAATGCCAACTGTGCCAGAGGTTGTGTGGTCGTTTTATGTGAACAATCACTCACTGAAGACTAGGAAGACACCTCAAAACTATTTTCATTTGCGACTCAAACAGGATTTGAAACCAGGTCTCCGGAGGCTAAAAGCTAAAAATTTATCCTGCCACACACAGCCTGAAAGAAAATAACCTTTTTGTTCAGAATGAAGAGGACATGCAAAAGAAATGTTATGGCATGACTGCACAACCTAGTAGTTTTTACATCAATAATTATGAAATGTTAAGAAGTTTTCCAACTTTGTGAAACCTTTTATAAAAGTTCACCATTTTCAACCTGAGCTTTGCAAACTTCACAGCCAGTTGATACAGCAGTCTATGGCGCTTAGGGAGAAGTGGGATTTAGTTTTCTACATGGTACTAAACCCTCAGTTGAGTTTATTTTTATATTTACTCACTGAACTGCAGTCAGTCAAATTTTCAGTATATGTACTCACCCCCAACACTTCGTCTTCTCCTTCTTTTACACTGACTAGGAGATTCACTTTCTTCATAGCCTTTCAGTGAAGGAGTAGAATCAAGAACATCAATACCTAACATAGCAGGTATTTTTTCCAGGATAAATTCCGGTACACGTCCTGAATTAGATGTTTACAGAATTTTTAAAAAATGGAAACTATGATTATATAAACATATTTGTATTTAATATAAATTAATGCACAGTCATTTCAACAAGTTATTCAGTTGTCATCTTACCAATATCTGCTGCATGATCAATAAGTGTTTGCACAACAGCAGCCTGCAAACGAAGCTTTTTTTCTGTGTTAACGGACATCTTTTCATTATCGCTTGAGTGTAAGAGGTTGGGGGCAAAAATCACTGCCAGATTACTGCTATCCATTTTGTTCTCACTGGATCTTATTAAAAAGAAAGAAAAGATTAGAGCTTGAAAGTATCAGTTTTTTCTTTACATTCTCTCTTGATCAGAACATAAGCAGTGGGGATAGAGAAAACAGGCTAATGCAAATTTTTAATTGAAGTGGAAGACTTGCATTTGAGAGAGAAAACACACACTGAGATTTAGGGGCAGAGTCAAGACACACACACACAACAAGCTAGTTAATGGCTTATACATGCTATTTAGCTTAACAGTTTCCAAAGCTGATCAGTTTTCACAAAAGCAAGAGGATCATCCAGATGGGGATAATCTCAAATTAGTTGCTCTCTGGAAAAGAAGGGATGGGAATATGGCAGCCAGAAAACTGGAATAAGAGTCAAGTTCCTGCTACATTAAGACCCTATGACATATACCCAAAAAAGTCAGGGGATGACATAATGCTTACATTATTACTGGTAAATGAATGTCATTAAGAATATTTATAGTCATAATACTGACCAGAGAAAGTTACAGCTCTCCTCTGTTTTTAGACATATTATAGGAATTCTCAGAGTTGGTTACAAGTACCACATCTATATTTCTCTACTTACCTTAGGGACACATTTCTGAGAAAGTTGAAAAAGTATCGCAAAGTATTTATTGTTCTGTCAGCCACAAGACAGGAAAGCAGCACTGTGGCAGTGTTCTTCTCCTCATTTTCCAGGTGCTGAGCCTTGAAAAGAGCTTCCTGTAGATCAGTTGGAAGGATCGGCTCCGGTAACTCTCTAAAGAATTGTTTAAGAAGCCCTGCAACATCACATGGCAGTGCTGCAGGCAGACAGTTTTCACCTTGATCCAGTTGACTCTGAAATGGTTCATAAGGACCATAAGTTGAGGCTTTCAAAAGCGATTTATTACATCTTATCTTTACCAGTCTGTAGTCTTATCATTAGGGCCCTAAAAAATTCACAGCCATGAAAAACACGTCACGGACCATGAAATCTGGTCTTGCATAGGGTGAAAAAAAACAAAAAACAAAAAAACAACAAACCACACAAGACACAGATTTCCTGGGAGAGACCAGCATTTCTCAAATTAGGGGTCCTGACCCAAAAGGGAGTTGCAACGGTGGGGAGTGGCAAGGTTATTTTAGAAGGGTCGCAGCATTGCCACCCTTACTTCTGCACCACCTTCAAAGCTGGGTGGCTGGAGACTGTTGGCTTGTAGACCCTGTACTTCTGCTGGCGATGGCTCTACCTTCAGAGCTGGGCTCTCAGCCAGCAGCCGCCACTCTCCAGCTGCTCAGCTCTGAAGGCAGTGCCACTGTTAGCAACAGTGCAGAAGTCAGGGTAGCAGTACAGCAATGCCCCCTACAATAACCTTAGAAACACCCCCCTACCCCACCACCACCACACACAAAAACTCCTTTTTGGGTCAGGACCTCTACAATTACAATACCATGAAATTTCAGATTTAAATAGCTGAAATCATGAAGTTTATGATTTTATAATTCCCATGACTGTGAAATTGACAAAATGGACAGTGCGTTTGGTAGGGCCCTACTTATCGTACACAAGGAGTTACATGCCCAAATCCCCATGCCACATAGCAGACAAAATACTTTGGTTTTATCTCAAATTGTCCCAGTTTTAATTCTCCATTTTTTTCATATAAGAATGATACCTGGTGACAAATCATAGCCAAAGCTACTTTTTATTTATTATTTCTGGATTTATAGTTTCTTCCTCGCCCACCTTGCTGTGAGAGAAAGCTACCAAGTTTAAATTCCCATGATATCTAAAAATAAACCTTTTTTTGGTTTAATCTCATGCCCTTTCTCTCACACTCCAGAAAGCTGAAAAAACAGTTCTTTGGTTGTTTCAATAACTATACACAAAGAACTGAAGCTTGTCTTCTGGAGAGAGGTGAAGGGGGTCCAGTGACTAGTGATCAGAAAGATCCAACTAGTCCCAGAACAAAACACAATTGCTTCTAAAGAGAATCAGAAAGTTAGACATTTGGACACGGAGGTGAAATGTAGCTCAAGTCCAATACAATCACTCTTTGAAAGCAAGAAAAAAAAAAAAAAAAAGGATACCTTTAATGTTTTTAAACGAACAAAAGATCCAGATTTCCTGAAGAGTCCTTCAGTGTGAACATGCTCTTCTAAATATTTGCAAGCATTGACAAGAAAGCTGAGGAAAGAAAGGCACAGTATGTTTTATAGCATTGCACAGTTGAATTTTCCTGTGATAAATAATGTCACAGAAAATAGTATTTTAGAAAATGTTTGTTTTCTCCAATCACAGTAAGAAACTGAAAGTAAATGCAAGTGAGTGATAACCTTATGGGTTCCTGTTTTCCAACCTCTCTTTCCAAGAGAATTCCCTTCCTCTGAGAAGCCTGACCAGTCCCAGAAAAACAATTGTGGAATTCCTCTCTACTTTAAAAAATATTTTTTGCTGAAGAAAAAAATTTCACTCAAAATTAAAGCGGTAAATAATGTAGACAGCCCCAAAGTAAGTATGGTTCCAGTTTAAAACACACAATCTTTACTTACCTTGGAATACTTCCATATTCTGGTACAACTGACTGAGGTAATGAATGAAGCGATATTCCAAAGACTTTGCCCTAAAACACAAAACTCAATTAATGTTGCTCAAGCAGCTATGAAAATTTTACTAGGCAAATACTGCAGAAATATAGACAAATACATAGAGCACAACACAAGAATTGAAGAGAAATCCAAAAGTTCTGGCTAAGAACTGATGTCATACTAATTGTTAAAGGGACACCGCCAACTTTAAAAAGATACTTACTTATAAATAGTAAACAATAGTAAATAAATTTCAGATAACATCCAAAATTACCACAACAAAGATTAGAAAATTACTCCCTATTTTCCAAGTTTGCTTATTTTGCCCATTTTATAGCACTTTATCTAGAGTCAGCTTCCCCATGTCCCATGTGAAACCACAAAAGTTAGCAGGTATACTAAAAAGAACAGGAGTACTTGTGGCACCTTAGAGACTAACAAATTTATTTGAGCATAAGCTTTCGTGGGCTACAGCCCACTTCATCGGATGCATAGAATGGAACATATAGTGAGGAGATATATATACATACAGAGAACATGAAAAGGTGAGAGTTGCCCAACCAACTCAAAGAGGCTAATTAAGATGAACTGTTGTCAGCAGGAGAAAAAAACCTTTTGTAGTGATAATCAATATGTCCCATTTAAGACAGTTTGACAAGATACTTAACATAGGAGAAATAGATTCAATGTTTGTGATGGCTCAGCCATTCCAGTCTCTATTTAAGCCTAAATTGATAGTATCTAGTTTGCATATCAATTCAAGTTCAGCAGTTTCTCGTTGGAGTCTGTTTTTGAAGCTTTTCTGTGGCAAAATTGCCACCTTTAAATCTGTTACTGAATGGCCAGAGAGGTTGAAGTGTTCTTCTACTGGGTTTTGAATGTCATGATTCCTGATGTCAGATTTGTGTCCATTTATTCTTCTGCGTAGAGACTGTCCAGTTTGGCCAATGTACATGGCAGAGGGGCATTGCTGGCACATGATGGCATGTATCACATTGGTAGACGTGCAGGTGAATGAGCCCCTGATGGTATGGCTAATGTGATTAGGTCCTATGATGGTCTCTCTTGAATAGATATGTGGACAGAGTTGGCATCGTTCTTTTGTCCCTCCAGATCCATGAACATGATACATTTCTGCGGGGACCTAGAATCCTACTTTCCACATCTCCAACTGCTACCCTTATTTTTGTGCTGCTGCTGCTGGCAGTGGTGCTGCCTTCAGAGCTGGGCAGCTGGAGAGTGGAGGCTGCTGGCCAAGAGCCCAGCTCTGAAGGCAGCGCCACCGCCAGCAGCAGCGCAGAAGCAAGGATGGCATGTTATGATACTGCCAACCCTTTCTGCACTACTGCTGGCGGGGTACTGCCTTCAGAGCTAGGCGCCCCCTCTCCGGCCACCCAGCTCTGAAGTCAGTGCCAAAGTAAGCGTGGCAATACTTGAGTATCCTAAAATAACTTTGTGACCCCCCCCCCACAAATCCCTTTTGGATCAGGACCCCCAGTTTGAGAAATCCAGGACTCTCCCTGTCAAATCTGTATAGTATTGGGTAAAAGCACACCAAAAAGACCAGATTTCACTGTCTGTGACACATTTTTCATGGCCGTGAATTTGGTAAGGCCCTAAATATAGTTAACTGGTATTTGAGTAATCACAGAACATTGTGCTCTTACTTCCATAGCCCCGCACAAGCTGATATGAGGACATTAGAGAAAACGAGGCCAGACAACTTGGTGTTGGCTACTTTGCCTTTGCTCACAATGGAGCACAGAGAAATAAGCAAATGGAGAGACTCTGGAAATGCTAAGAGAGCAGATCACAGACCAAAGGACTAAAAGTGAACATTTAAAGGAAAAACTAAAGGAAGTTCTGAAAACAAGGCTTTCTAAACTTAAAGCAAGAAAGATAAAGAGAAGACGGATTAGAGGAAGAAGCAAAGAAACTGGAAAATGAAGAAGAGGAGGAAGTTATTGGACCACTACCAGCTGAACCAGAAGTCGCTGTGGCTCCAAGAGTTGCAGAAAGTAGAAAAGTGGAGGTCATCATTCAGGAGAGAAAAGATACAAAGGCTGGTGTGCCCTATGTTCGAGAGTGGGATAAACAGAAAGAATTTACTTTTGGACAATGGTCAAAGAAATGTGCAGATGAACGAGATCCGGAATTTGCAACACCTTCCAATTACTTTGTTTGTCAAAAGAGAGCCAATAACTACCAAAGCCAGAGTTGGAACAAGCCTGGATCCTCTCATGATAAACTGGGACAGGACTCAACACAGAACAAGCGGTTTCCATCGATGCAGAATTACTACAACAATTCAGAGGATCAGCAACCAGTTTACCAAAGTCTAGATGACATGTTGTCTTACTACAAACAAATGACTTGAGCTTATCAAAAGCATAAGCAAGATTCTTAACTTAAATAAGTGAAATAGAATTATGATCTCTGCACTCACCTATTTTTTTCCCCAAATTTTGGGGAAATAAGGTTCCTGGAAGTAGATACCTTATTAAAGAAATCTGTCATGTGAAGTAATGCTGTCTGAACTGTATCACACAACAGCCACACATTTGCTTCATCAGTGCTGTACTGTATTAAAAGGATAAGTTTTGATGGTGGAATTGTTTTAAAATTTAAAACAAAAACAAACCAAACCAAACATGCAGAGATTCCAAAAGGGCATATCAGCAGTTACACACTCATCACTTTATCAAATCACACCACTGGTATTAACTGACTGACTCTGCAGTAACCAGCTTAGGGAATGGGAAAACCCACTTATTGTACCTCTCCAGATGCAAACATTAAAGAAGTTTTTCCTGACACGTTCAGTGAGTGACCCGTTTATACCTTGCAGCACACAATCACCTTCTGTTTCACAACGCACAGCCTGTTTCGCCACTACAGCTCTATTTATACAGCACCAAGACTAGTTAGGGTTATCACTTCTGAAATCCAAAAAACCCAGCACCTCCTCCTCCCCACAAAGCAAGCCTACTACAACCTCAACCCCAAGGCAAGCCCACCTTCAACAGCCACTTATAGTATCTAGGGAGATAACATATAGAGATAAGCCTGATAACATCACAATAAGGGAGTTGCTTTTTATCAGCACATTTTGCCAGCTAGTCTTTGTAGTCGTTTCATTTAGCCAGCTGTCACTGAATGTGCAGTTTCTGATGTGAGCTCCCCTCCCCCCAGGAGATGTAATAGGCTTACTGGCACCATTGCCCTGATCTTCCATTATTTAATATACGTGCCACATCTCTAAAGTCTCTTCGCTCTTGCATGACCCAAACCCACTCTCAGACACATGGGCAATGTGTTTTCTTGTTGGTGGGCAGACAGTTGTTGTATATTCAACAGTTTTGATCTGTTATTGCTTAATCTGCACAAGTGGGAACACTGCAGCTTCTTTGGCTGGACCCACAAACTTTTAACGTTAGGTATCCCCGTGTAGTGTGATAATAATGGAAATTTTTAGACCCACGTAAAAGAAAACCTGACCAATTAACTTATTTTTCTGGCAACTAGCAAATCCATAACAAAATCAGTCAGGTGGGTGAAATACCTGCCAGGTGGTAACCTTAACTAAGGTACAAGTCTGGTAACCCACATCTCAGGGCCCCGGCTGCTGCGCAGGGTGTCCCCAGGTCACATCACCGAGCGGAGCACCCCTTACCTCTACAGCTGCCGCCCCAGGCTGCGTCGCCGCCGCCCCTCGGCAGCTCCCACTCTTCACCTTGATCCCATACGCGGCCCGCAGCTGCTGCAGCACCGCCAGACGCACCACGGCGCGGCCGCGCCCCGCCATCCTTGCTCCTCTGCGCCCCGCGTTCCCTCTGCTCCGGCTGCAGCCGCGCCTCGCTCGGCCTCTCACCCCCTCACCACCATCCCGACCTGCTCACGCCGCCCCCCCGACCTACAGTCCCCGACCCTCCACAGCCCCGTCCCCGCCTCCCTACGCGTCTCAAACACAGCGCTCAGCCGCGGCGCCGCCTCTGATTGGCCCGCTGCGTCCGTTCGAATCTCAGGTCCCCACCGCTCAACGGCCAGCCATGGGCGTCCAGAGAGGTGCCTGAGTCCCACCTCTCCGCTGGGCCCGGCGCCGCGAAAGGGAACGTGTACGGAGCACTCTCCTGAAACTCCCAGAAACGCGGCGTTCGAGGCGCGGGCCGCTAGTCCGAAGGAAGCGCGGTTATCTTCAGGCGATCGCTGGAGCTACCTAAAGCGTCATCGCCCTAGTCACAGGAGCGGTGGGTTACGGCAGGCGGTAGAGGCCGCTATTGGGGAAGTGGTAGAGACACAAGCTTCGCATTGAGTCAGCCTGAAATGGGCTGCAGCCCCCTCCCAGCCACCAGCCCGCCTCCCTAGCCAGTCTGGGCCCCCTGTCCCCGCGCAAGCCGGCCGAGGCCGGAGGACCCTGCAGGGCTGAACGAGCCCGGCTTCCGGGCAGCCCCTAACGACGGCGGCAGCGCTAGGTGCGTGGGGCGGCCTGCGGCGAATCCCCGCGGAGCTGCCCTCGCCTCAGCAACAGGGCCGCCGGGCGCTAGACGAAGGCGGTAAGGGGGTGACTGCGCCCAGGCCGAGCTTTGGAGAATTAGAGCCGGGATCGGCCCGACCTGTCAGAGCGAGGGAGCAGGGTCAGCAACGCTGCCCCCGGCCCACTTCCGAACAGGCCGAGGTGGATTTAAACACCCCCGAAACACACGCACGCAGCTCTCTGCTCCAGCGCAGTTCCCTTGCTGATGGTGGAAGCTCCCGCTGGGTAACTAGACCTCTACAAACAACAACAAGCAGCAGGAAAGCATTTCTAAAAACAGGTTTCAGAGGAGTAGCCTGTTAGTCTGTATCAGCAAAAACAACAGGGAGTCCTTGTGGCACCTTAGAGACTAACATTTATTTAGGCATAAGCTTTTGTGAGTTGTAACCCACTTCATCAGATGCATGGAGTGGAAAATATAGTAGGTAGGTATAAATATACAGCACAGGAAAAGATGGGAGTTGCCTTACCACCTGTGGGGGGTGGGGCAGTGCTAACAAGACCAATTCAATCATGGTGGATGTGGCCCATTCCCAACAGTTGACAAGGTGAGAGTATCAGAGAGAAAGTTTCTAAAAACAGACCACTAGTTCTGTTTTTCCCCCTTTGAAGATCTCAGTCAAGTGTTTTCCAGTGGCTGAGATCTTTCAATTTTGAACAACCACACATGCTCTGAGACACTTGATTTTATCCACAAACACAGGAGGCATGGATATAAAACACCAGGTAATCTCACCTCTTAAACAAGTGTGGTATAACTCTCTTGTGCTCTTAAATTGAGGGAGAAAAGTGTGGAGAGGAACTCATATGTTTTCTCTTTACCTCTCCTTGTGTCTGTTTTAAACCTTTAATCTCCCACCTTCTCTCTTGCACTAACTCTGGCATGTATCTTAAAAAATATAGGGCTGTTGAAAAACATGAGAAAATTGTGGGGAATTTTGCCATTTTTGCAGACTGTCGGGATAGATTTACATAATTGATTTCCCTTCAGTAATTCAAATGATGCAACAGGGTGGGAAACAAACCATGTCAGTTGCCACTTTTCTTAAGACATTTACATAAGTTACTTAACAGGAGATGCCATTCTATTATGCGACCAGATAGAGTTGGGAAGAAACTTCCTTTTCATGTACTGTATTACTTGTACCATGCGGGGGTATCTAGTACATCCAGCTATTACAGATACAGTCCAAGCTATATGCATTACTGGTCTGTTTGGCACGGTGTATTCCTAAATTTGTCTAGACTTATACTTTCCACATATGGGCATATCACATGTATCTGAATCCGTGACAATGTAGTCCTGCCTCATGATCTGTGCAGCATTTGAACAAAGCTATCATGTTTATCCATCCTCCAACAGTTGGGGGAAGGGTTCTGTATAGAAATACCACCCAAACTGTGGTCTGTGGAAGGCATTGTTACCAGATTTGCCCATTGCTTTGGAGTATGCTCATTTATTAGGGTTACTCTTCGTGGGGTAGGAAGAATTCTATAATTCTGTCAATGTACTGCTTGTGTCATTTGTGTTTTCATATGGAGCTCTACTTCTCCCTTCTGCAGGGTCGCTCCCCATGGAGCTATCAGCCAGGACCTAGGTTCCCCCGGGCTGGGTTCCTCCAGCCCCAGCATCAAATGAACACACATTAACAGAGTGTGTCGAAGTGGACCGGATCAATCAGCACTCTCACGCTGACCCCTTATGTCCCTGGACTTAGCAGGCTGGGTCAAGCAGCACTTCCAAGATTCCACCCTTCTATGCCACAGGTTCAGCACGTCCCTATCCCCACTTTCACGTTACAATTCTTCTGGTGTTAACCCACTTGATGAGCAAACCCCACAGGATTTTTGGCTGCTACAGGGATCTTTAGCTTGGGTAAGAGGAACATTGCTGCAGAGCAAAGGGGGGAGCCAGAAACAAGAGAGAGAGAGGGAAGCAACCAGCTTAACCATAAAAGTTATTTATTGCCAGGTAATTATCATACAAGGTGAGCCAAACAAACAAAACAGTTACAACATTAAATATAGCTTAAATTAGATTACAGAAAAGTCAGGTTTAGAAAACTATGTGATCATACAAGTCAGGATTAGAAAGCTATGTCGGGGGAGGGGGGAGAGAGAGTTGCGTTCTCACAACTCTGTGAAGCTTGAACCAGTCAGTGTTCCCAGGTGGTGGAGGTAGCTGAGTGCTGGAGACAGGCAGAGCCCCCAGCACGATCAGTCAGGAGAAAATAATCTCAATGGAACAGACGCAGATTTTGGATCCAGGCATCAGAACACTTACTTGAGCGTGGGTAGGGTTTTTTTGTAGGGAAAAAACAGTGGTTCAAGGGGGAACACTAGATTTGTTTATGGGTAAACTGATGGCTCAAGGGATTATACCAAAGTTGTTTTGTTCAGGCTAGACAATAGGAACTCATCAATCTTGGCTATGGGCGGTGTTCCTTCAAGGAAGCTGTAATGCAGTTAGGTAGCTTCAGTGTTTTGGATACCAATAAAGGATTTATTACTAGAATTGGTCTGATAACTACTGAGCTGGGTGTGTGCAGGTGTGGGTTCATTAACATCTGGAGCAGAGATCTCCCATTATGCAGTGCTGCTCTGCTTTTCTGGTCCCAGAGTTCAGTGCGGTTCTTGCCTTAGAATCTCTTTTCTCCATTCTGTATGCTAATGGAGATGCTTCCCTGTCCCATCTTCCATGCAAATGAGGCTAGAGGAGTTGCCTTAATCCTGTCACCCTTGTCTGCAGGGGTTTAGGTGTGTCTCATTGCCTTTTCATTTCTTTTTGCAAGTCAGTCTTCTAATCGGTTTTGATTCAAGCAGAGAGTGAGTGATACCCTTCCTGAGTCAGATAGGCTGGATACTACGTGCACCCTGGTTCATCAAGAACACAGAGCTGACAGGTAACAGATCAGCAAAAATAAAACATCAAGATTCAAGCATTTAGAATTAATTGGGAAGGAAGATGTCAGTGACAAAGTTACAAAAGGTTTGAAAAAGATGCCAAGAATGAAGGACCAGCGAAAATGCTTCTAAGAAAGGCAGTTAGGTTGGAAGGCAGGAGCCTTTTACAAAGAATCCATTGTGGAAGAAACATGATGCTGGTGGGTTGTACATGAAAGGGTAGAATGTAGACCCACCTTGTCTCCCTTTTGGATGTTTCTTTTGTGTTCTTAATAGGGATAATAGTTCAATGGCTTTTCCTACTTTTTGATATAAAGTCTTCTTGAGGTGAATTAGATCTTCCATACAAGAGTTGTACTGATTTTGCTATATCAGTTTAGGAACAGATTTAGGGCTAAACTACGCTGGTGAAGCTAAAGCACAGCCACCCCTCCCCTCCCTTTTCAGAATATCCCATAGCTCAGTGGTTAAAGCACTCAGATGTTGGAAAACCCTGTTCCAAAACTCCCCCCCCCCCCCCATCAGACAGATGTGGGGAGTTGAACTGGGCTCTCCTGAATCCCAGATAAGTGTTCTAATCACTGGGCTGAGAGTTATAAGATGGCTGTCACCTCCTATTCTGTAGATGGCCTCTGAGCACACCTACCAGATTGGGCCCTGCAGGCAAGAAAGGCTCATAGACTTTAAGGTCAGACAGGACCACTGTGATCATTCAGTCTGACCTCCTGTACATTGCAGACTACAGACCCTCACCACTCACTCCTGAAATAGACCCCTAACCTCTGGCTGAGTTACTGAAGTCCTCAAAGCATGGTTTAAATAGGGTTGCCAATAGGATTGGCCTGGAGTCTCCAAGAATTAAAGATTTATTTTTAACTAAATATGTCATGAAATCTCCAGGAGTATATCCAATCAAAATTGACAACCCTAGGTTTAAAGACTTCAGGTTACAGAGAATTCCTCATTTACACTAGTTTAAGCCTTCAAGAAACCTGTGCCGCGTGCTGCAGAGGAAGGCAAAAAAAAACCCAGGGTCTCTACCAGCCTGACCTGGGGGAAAATTCCTTTCAGGTTCCAAATATGGCGATCAGTAACACCCTGAGCATGTGGGCAGGACCCACCAGGTAGATACCAGGGAAAGAATTCTCTGTAGTAACTCAGATCTCCCCATCTAGCATCCCATCTCCAGCAGTTCATTTTTGCTACTGGCAGTCACTGATGGGCCGCATGAGTACATGAATGCCCATCTTCCTCCAGTTCATGAATTGTGCTGGGCTTTAGGCAGGAGACAGACATTCCTCCCTTACTCTGCCTATGCTCAGGGGCAGAAACTTCAGCAAGTAGAGAACTTGTAAAGTCGAAATTTAGGCACCGAGTTAGTTTAGGCAGTAGCCAAATGGGGGTTTTGTGAATTGCAGTGAAACCTTAAACTGGGGTTGCCAACTTTCTAATTCCAGAAAAATGAACACTCTTGTCCCGCCTCTTGCCCTGAGGCCCTACCCCTGCTCACTCCATCCCCCCTCCCTCCATTGCTTGGTCACCCTAGTTGCAGGAGACTGCCTATGCCAGCAGGCCCCTCGCCCAGGGGGCTGCAGTGCTGCTGTGCTTGGCATGAAGGTTGGGCCCCAGGGTGAAGGGCTGGAGGCTGGCCACCTGGCACTGAGGGGGCTGTGCTCTGCCTGGGCCCCAGGCTGCTGGCTGAGCTTTGTTGTGTGGTTTTATTGCTTTTTTATTTTCTCTCTCTGATTATGATGGTGCCTGGGAGGACTCCACTCTTCCAGGGGCTGCCTAAATCACCCACCTGGAAAGGGAGAAAGGTGGACTGGAAGAGAAAAGATAGGGGGGTGGGGGAGGAGGAGAGAGGATGGGGAGGGAAAGAGGCCAAGGACGAGAGCAGGGTGGGAGTGAGAGGGGGCAGTGAAGGAGAGAGGAGAGGTATGGGGGGTGGATAGGGATGCAGGGGTAGGGAGAAGGCTACAGACCACTTGAAAATTGCAGAGGGTCTTGATGGACCACTTAATGATCTTTCCAAATATTGTAAAAAAATTGGAATGCAGGGTCTGGACAGGAACAAGGGTGAGGGAGCAGGCTTAGGGTTGGGTGTGGAGCGCTTACCTGGGGCAGCTCCTGTTTGGTGTGAGGGGTGCAGGTGGGAATGCGCGGGGAGCAGGAGCTCACGTTTGGTGCTCAGGATGGAGTGGGGGGGGGTTCAGGAGTCAGGGCAGGGGGCCCAGGGTATGGGGGGTGCAGGGGTCAGGGTGGGGCTGAGTGTGTGAGGGGGTGCAGGAGTCAGAGCAGGAGCTTGGTATATGAAGGGGGATGGGTCTGTGTTGGGGAGTACAGGAGTCAGGGCAGGGATCTGGGGGCGTGTGAAGGGGGGAGAGGAGTCAGGACGGGGCTGGGTGTGTATGGGGGGTGCAGAGGGCTGTGGGTGTGAGCTGGGGTCATGGAGGTGCTCACACAAGTGGTATACCCCAATTCCAGCTCCTTCCCCAAGGCCTTGCCTCTAAGGCTCTGCTTCTCCTCCTCCCTCCTGCCAGCAAGCAGCTGATTGGCGGTGGGGAAGGGGAGGAGGAGGGAACAGCATGCTGAGGAAAGAGGTGGGGGAGGAGCTTGGCTGCCGGCAGAGCCTGCCCTGCTGCAGCAGGACCTGGCAGCACTAAGCTTTTGCCCCCACGGAGGGGGAGAGCCGGCCGGCCGGGCTGGGACCCCTTTGGACCATGGGCCCAGCGCCATGGTAAATCTGGTACTGCCCAGCCAATGGGAGCTGTGCCTGCGGTCGGGGTGGGGCAGCGCGTGGACCCCCCTGGCCACTCCTAAGCCTAGGAGCTGGAAAAGCTGGCTGCTTGCCAGGAGCTGCAAGGCATGGCATGGAGGCTAGCAGGGAGCCTGCCAGTTCTGTTGTGCAGTGGTGCTGACATGATCCCTTTTCAACTGGGTGTTCCAGTTGAAAACTGGACACCTGGTCACCCTACCTTAAACTGAGACTTAGGTACCTAAATCTCTTTGTAGACATGGGCCCCAATTACAAGCCCTTCTGATTGCAAAGCTAACATAGCAAATATGAACAGATCAATTAACTAATACAGTGGTGTCTTCCTGAGGCTGCACACGGCCTGACTCCATAGCTCTGAGAATTGTGAGCTCCTCTGTGCCCTGTTAAGAGGATAGTGGGACTTACTCTAAAGGCCAGCAACAACACATTGTCATATTAGCTACTGGAGGAGCAAATGCCACCAGGGTTGGGCACAAATAAAGTTACACTCACTTGTGGAGCTGCAAACACCCAGCAGAACAGAAAAATCTAGAGTACAAGAAATTAGGAGGAAAAAAGGTAAGAATGGAAGAGAGATTTGGAAAAAAATTGAAGCCAACATTCTGGAGGGGATCCCAAGACATAATGGGAAGGAGAAACCTAGGAAGCAGCAATGCTCAAAAGGCCTAGGGCCAATAATGGATAGCAAAGAGAAAAGAAGCAATATTTCCTCTATATGGCTCCAGTACAATCACATCTGGGATATTGTAGGTAGTTCTGGTAACCACATTATGGCAAACACTTTAGAAATGAGAGGCTGGAGGGAGCAAGAGTTATTACTGGCAACACTGAAGTACCACCTCTAGTTAAGGTTGACTGACACTTTCCAGATAAGACCTGGTTTTCAGTCCTTCATAACTTTGCTTATGACCATTTGAGCTTAGGTTTCAACATGCTAGTGGTGTACCTTAGGCTGAATTTTTGTGGAAATATATGTATAGCTTGGCTAAGCAATTATGGCTGAGAGAGAAATGGGTCTACAACTACTTAAAGTTGTAAACAACAAGGAAGACTAGTATGGTGCACTGAGAAATAAAGTGGAACCCCCCCCCCAAAAAAAAAAGGAACGTCAGGCTACATTTGGGAGGTTTCTCAGTCTGTTCTGTTAGGGTGCGGAATTCTACTAACAGAAATGGTGCAAGTCCCGCTGCTTGCAAAAGCTAAAATTATATCAGACCAATTACAGGAAACAATCCTGCATTAACAGGGAAATGGGCTGTATGTTTTACATCTCTTACTTCTGATTGTACCTGCTAGATTAGGTCCACAGTGGTTTTCAAACTTCATTGCACCATGACCCCTTCCGACAATAAAAACTACTATATGCCTCTCCCGCCCGCCCCCCGCACGTAGGGCTGAAGCAAGGGAGGGAAGGGGCTGAAGCTGAAGCTCAAGAGCTTGAGATCCAGGCAGTGGGGTGGTAGCCTGAGCCACACCAGGTGGGGCTGAAGCTAAAGCCCCACCACCTGGGATGGGGGGCTGAAGCTGCAGCCAAAGCCCTGCCGCCCAGGGTGGAAGCCCTTGCTTGGTCTTTGGCTTCAGCTCCTGGTGGCAGGGCTTTGGGTTTAGCTTCAGCCCCGGATTCCAGTGAGACTAGCACCAGCCCTAGCTGCTCCATGAAAATGAGGTCTTGACCCAGTTTGAGAACCGCTGGATTAGGAGACTAATCAAGAAGTTTCCAGCCTGTAAGAATTTATAGCAGAAAATTATAAACTTCAGATCAGCACCCCCTAAATTACATAAGCATTTTCAAATGTAACTAGTTAGTGATTATTCACTAACATGTCCATTAAGTTTCTGATTCCAGAAATAATCTTTAAAACAAGCTAAAGACACACAAATAACATGAACCCAAATGAGAATAATTCCAGTTTACTGCACTAGTCAAGACACACACAAGAGGGAGCTCTGATCTGAAAAAATGGAATAAAACTTTTGCAGTTCTGCCTAGCCCATCCAAGCCATATATTAGCAATGAACTCACAGCAAAGTGATCAAAGACAAAAACCCACCATGCATTGCACCTGTGGGTGAATAGTTTTCACAAAGTGATCACTCCATATCTGACCTTTCAGTCTTCATTGTCAAAGGAAACCTGCACAATCCCTTCAAGAGACAAAGCCTGTGAGCATAAATTCATAACACTGCTAGACCCTAAAAGTCTTGGTGTTACTGAAGACACTGAATTTAATGCTTATTACACAAATCTGTAAGCCACTAACCCCCCTTTTTTGTCCTATGAGGTGTTAACTGGCCACTTCCCCTTCAATACTCTATTATAATATGTGTCAGACTACTTATATTAAACTATCTGTTTCACCTTGTACTTAACTGTCACACTGCGTACCTTTCTCAGACTTGCAAGAAAACTGTAAGCTCAAAAGCTTGTCTCTTTCACTAGTAGAAGTTGGTCCAATGTTACCTCACCCACTTCGTTTCAAGAAAATAGATCTAAGAAGTTAGAAGTAGACAAGAAATAAAACAAGCACTTTGGTCTAAATTTTCAGAAGGGATTAATAATTTTAGGAGCTAAACTTCAGACACCTTCAAGGGCCTTTTTTTAAGAGGCCGGGGAGGAAATTCCACTCTCCACTGGAGAGAATGAGAAGGCTCCTGAGATCAGTGGAGACAGGATTTCACCCGAAGGGTATGTCTACACTGCAATTACACACCCATGGCTGGTCCATGTCAGCTGACCCAGGGTTGGGCTAAGGAGCTGTTTAATTGCAGTGTAGATGGGTTCTAGCTGCAGCCTGAACTCTGGAAGCTTCCCACCTCACAGGGTCCTAGCCCCATATCCAGCCTAAGCCCCAAAAGCTTACACGGCAATTAAACAGCCGGTTGAGCCTGAATTAGCCGGCACAGGCCAGCCACAGATTTTTAACTACAGTGTAGACATGCCTTAAGGGTACAGCACTTTTTGAAAATCAGGTCTATGCTGTCAAATTGGGACCTCAAGATCACTAGGTGCTTTTGAGAATCTTGGCCTGATAAAATATATGATTTTGCAGATTTAATGGTCTCACCACAATAGCTACTCAGATTAACAGTTCCTGGCAGGACCTCAGCCAATAGGAGCAGAGATCATGGAGAGGGCAGCTTAAACACAGCCAGGTTACCCAGAACCATGCAGAAGAGAGTCTAGGCGCTAGGATGTGAACTCAAAAATGAACTGCTGGGAGAGGCCATCCAGAAATTCAGCCCCCAGGAGCTGAGAAAAGCAGCTGAGACAGGCACCTTTAGACACTGACAACATTCTGTCCAACTGTTTAATAGTTTTCTCTTAGTATTTTCCCCATCACTGCTTGGCAATTTGCTCACACTCTGTTCCACACCCCTCCCCCCCCCCCATTATCTTCATCTCAACCTCATTTCCCCTGTCCATCCCATTTTCTTTCCCCACCCCACTTACCCCTAACTGCCCTTCTTTGTCTCTTAACTATTTTTTCCCCAGAAAGGCTTCCTCCTGCCATGTATCCCTCCACCCCCTAGAAAGAAAAACAATGACATAACTGTGGCATTTGCTGCCTTCCATATTGTTCAAAAAGCTTGTTAGTTACATCCTTTTCCTCTGTCTTGTTTATCGAGGCCTTGTCTACACCACAAAATTAAGTTGCCTTTCATCAACCTATGTTGACCTAACTGTGCATGTTTCTACTTAAATTTGTCTCTCACCATTGTAAGTGCCCCATTATGCCAACATAGTAACACTACCTCTCCAAGTGGTGTAGTGTCATAGTCAATGTACTTTGGTCACTGCGGCACAAATGTAGACACTGGGTTAGGGTTAACATGACTAGCTGTCCTCCAGCAGCTGTCCCACAATGCCTTACTCTAATTGCTCTGGTCACCATTGTGAACTCCTCTGCCCAGGTGTCACAGAGACTTGGAAGCCCAACCAACCTCCCCTCCACCCCAAAAATGTCCCACAAACGTTTGAAATTCCTTTTCCTGATTGCCTGGCTTGGTGAGCACAACTGTCCAGCTGACCATGCCAGCTATACACTCCAAACATGCTCCTGTCTGGGGTAGACACAAGATACTGGATCTCCTGGGTCTGTGGGGAGAAAAGGCTGTGCAGGCACAGCTCTGAATCAGCTGTAGAAATGTCAACATCTGCAAGCAGATTGCACAGGGGATGCAGGAGAAGGGCTATGATAGGAACCAGCAGCAGTGGCTCATGAAAGTCAAGAAGCTGCATCAGGCATATCAGAAGGTCAATAATTGATCCAGGGCCAAGCTGCAGACCTACCACTTTTACTAAGAGCTTCAAGTCATCCTCAGCAGAGACCCCACCATCCCCAACAGCACTGTGGATACCTCCAAGAAGCCTGAGTCACAAGCCCCTGTCGTGAACATCAAGTAGAAGGAAGTGGTGGATGAGGAAGGAGAGGAGTATGGGGGACAGGCAATGAAGGGATCTAGCTCCATGGTAAACCAGGACCTTTTTGTTATCACAGTCCAGCCACTGAGCCCAATGCAAGAGAAGGAACCTCAGGTAAGAATGTAGATAAATTGTCATCCACAAGATTGTCCCCCTGCAAAGTAGCAGGACAGAATCTTGACTTTTATATTAATTCACTTGTGCTAGACGAGGCAGTGGTACAACCAAGAGAGGTAGAGCAGCTATCTGTTTTTCATTCCTCTCTAAAGTTAGGGAGTGGGTGCCATGTGGAGCAGTTTGCTTATGTACAGGAAGTCCCTAGAATCCTGAGATCAATGAAAGTTCTGTGGAGATACTCTGCAATCTTCTGCCAAAATTGTCTAGGGAGGGCTGCCTTATTTCTTCCACTGCAGTAACATGCTTTCCCCGCCACTCAGCGATAACTTCAGTAGGCACCATTGCAACACGCAGGCTAGCAGCATATGGGCCTGCGTGGCTTTGAGACACCAGCAGCATCGAGCTCAAAGGCAGTGTGCTCTCTGGTTTTGTTACCCTCATAATATCATAAGAATGGCATTACTGGGTCAAACCAAAGGTTCATCTAGCTCAGTATCCTGTCTTCCGACAGTGGCCAATACCAGGTGCCCCAAAGGGAATGAACAGAACAGGTAATCATCAAGTGATCCATCCCGTTGCCCATTCCCAATTTTTGGCAAACACAAGCTGGAGACACTAACCCTGTCCAGCCTACCTAATAGCCATTGAGGGACCTATCCTCCATAAACTTAGCTAGTTCTTTTTTGAACTCTCTTATAGTCTTGACCTTCACAACATACTCTGGCAAGGAGTTCCACAGGTTGACTGTGTATGGTGTGAAAAAATACTTCCTTTTGTTTTTTTTAAATCTGTTGCCTATTAATTTCATTTGGTGATCCCTAGTTCTTGTGTTATGAGAAGGCGTAAATAACACTTCCTTATTTACTTCCTCCACACCTGTCATGATTTTATAAACCTCAGTCATATCCCCTCCCTTAGTCTCTTTTCCAAGCTGAGAAGTCCCAGTTTTATTAATCTCTCCTCATATGGCAGCTGTTCCATACCCCTGATAATTTTTGTTGCCCTTTTCTGAACCTTTTCCAATTCCAATATATCTTTTTTGAGATGGGGCAACCACATCTACATTCAGTATTCAAGATGTGGGCATACTATGGATTTATATAGAGGCAATATGATATTTTCTGTCTTATTATCTATCCCTTTCTTAATGATTCCCAACATGCTGTTCACTTTTTTGAGTGCCACTGCACATTGAGTGGATGTTTTCAGAGAACTATCCACAATGATGCCAAGATCTCTTTCTTGAGTGTTAACAGCTAATTTAGACCCCCACTGTTTTAGATGTATAGTTGGGATTATGTTTTCCAATGTGCATTACTTTGCATTGATCAGCATTGAATTTCATCTGCCATTTTGTTTCCCAGTCACCCAATTTTGAGAGATCCTGTTGTAGCTCTTTGCAGTCCATCTGGGACTTAACTATCTTGAGTAGTTTGGTACCATCTGAAAATGTTTATCCCTTTTTCCAGATCATTTATGAATATGTTGAATAGGACTGGGCCCAGTACAGACCCTTGGGGGACACCACTGTTTACCTCTCTCCACTCTGAAAACAAGAATGAGAGATCAATTAAAGTCACCACCACCTATGGAAAGTGGTGCCAGTATTCAGTGCAACTGTCCTATATACTAGAAGCATGCAACAGAGGCGTTCCCTCCTCATTTCTCCTATCCCCCACCCTGGCGGGCCATACTCAGCGTGGCTGGTGCAATGACTAGTGTTGTGCACAAGCAGGCCCAAGCAGAATTGAGAACATAGTGACTAAAAATTCAGGGGAGTGAGTTCAGCATCTTGAGTTTTGCTTTCTTTAGTGAATGTGCTCACAATACCTCTGTTTTATCTTCTGTGCTATCACTGCAGCCTTAGGTCTTCCCCTCCACACCAGTAGAACATCTGAGCCAAATGAGGAGAAGGGGAAGGGGGAGGAAAAAAAAAAAAAAAAAAAAAAAAAAAGGACTCAGGATGACATTGCAGGAGACCACAGGGCCTAGGAGGATGAATTGCCAACAGCCTTAAGAAAGAGTGGAGAGGAGAAAGGCCCAGGAGTCCCAGAAGAAAGTGGAGAGGGAGATGCACCAGGACATAATGGGGCTTCTCAGGCAGCAGACAGGTGCTACTGATTCTGGAGGACCCACAAGTTCAACAATCCCAGATTCACCTTGCTCTACAATCTGTTGAGAGCTCCATATCAGGACCTCCACCCTGCTCCCTCAACACTGCACATGGCATCAGGGGTCACGCCACTACCCCACCACTCCACGTGACATTAAAGACAATCATGGCTTCACATACTGACTCATGAAAGCCACAGTTGGTGTACGTGGAGCTAAAATGAACATGAATGTTCTCATAGATTAAGTTTGTAATGTAGGTTTTAAAATTGCACTGATGGTTACAGAATAAAATTTTATTGGGAACATAATTTGTCTTTATTAGCTCATAACATATGCTGCTGAGTGCTGAGAAGTTCTGAAAGCAGTTACCTGTTACTATACAGTATCATACAATTCATAGGCTCATTCACAAACAACGTTAAATAACTGCACTGACAATGTTCTATTCCTTCAGGTACAGCAAGCACCACATGATTCCTATCAGGCCAAGAAAGAGCATAGCCAGGCAGAGCATACCACACCACCACATGCTACTCTGTCTCACTGTTAAAATGGTCTTTGAGAGCCTCCCTGAGCTGAATAGCTCCATGCTGAGCTCTTCTAATAGCCCTTGTATCTGTCTGTTCAAATTCAGCAGACAGCCCCTCCACTCTGGTGGACACTTTTCCTTCACATATATTTTGCAGGACACAGCGGGCAGCTAGAACCACTGGCATATTTTTATCACTAAGATCCAATCTTTGAGTAAGCAAATCCAGTAACCCTTCACCGGTTGAGCCAGTAGTTGAATCTCTCCTTGGTGCTGTTGAGGTGTCGAGTGTACGGCTTCATGAGCTAGCAGTAGGCTGGGTCCCCCAGGATCAGTATTGGCATTTCAACATTCCCAGTGGCAATCCCCTGGGTCAGGAAAGGAAGTCTCTGCTTGTAACTTTCTGAACAGGCCCATGTTCTTAAAGATGTGAGTGTCATTCACCTCAACCAGAGAAAAGCAATAAGACATTGCTTGCTTCAGCCAACTCCAAAGCATGGCCCGCCTCTAGCCAACTCCTCAGTTCCCTAGGGCTCGCTGACCCTCTTTCTGGGGATGCTACCTCTTAACACCAGAATCAGCCCTTCCTTCAGCACATCCCACTTGTAGTATGTTGGTGGGAGGGGGAGGAGAAAGTTGGTTTATCCCTTACAGCTGGTTTCCCTTGTGACCCTGCACATCTCTCAAGTCAGGGCAAACAATCTTTCCTCTAGAGAGGGAAAGGTTAACCCCTTTCTCTCCCAGCCTCTTCACAGACTCTAGAATCCCGCCCACCCACCCCCCGAGTGTGTTTAAAGGATATTTAAGCCTTCTTTGTATGATACTTGGATTGTGAAGACTACAGAGCTTCAGGCTGTTAAATTCTTGCAGGGCTGAATTAGTATCAGGAAGCAGTGACTATGGATGGGAGCGATGCCTTCTTGTGGTACAGCATGGTCTTGCAGGTACACCACCCTCTACTCCTCCAGCTGCTTCTTTAAGAAGCTACTCTCCACCTAGAATACTTTAAACTTGTAAGGGCCTCCTTTTATTAAGAAGAATTATTGTTTTGCCCCTCGAGTACAAGCCTTTCGCAGGTTCCCACAGCCCACCTCTTGATGTGTGTACCAGTTAGTTACACAGATTTCAGTTTCTCAGATCAGTAGTCTTGCAGCCCTCCTTCTGGGGATCTGTGTTGCAGATTCTGATTGGCTGCATCCTTGAATCAGAATAAGAATCACAGGACTGGAAGGGATCTTGAGAGGTCATCCAGTCCAGTTCCCTGCACTCCTAGTGGGACTAAATATTATCTAGACCATTCCTGACAGGTGTCTAACTTGCTCTTAAAAATCTCCAAGGATGGAGATTCCACAACCTCCCTAGGCAATTTATTCCAGTGCTTAACCACCCTGACAGCAGGAAGTTTTTCCTAATGTCCAACCTAAACCTCCTTGCTGCAATTTAAACACATTGCTTCCAGGACCGGTGCCAGGGTTTCTGGCACCGGGCCATTTCGCTGCCGAGTGCGCGGGTCTTGTGGCTTCAGTGGAGCTGTCGCAGGCATTCCTGCGGAGGGTCCGCTGGTCCGCGGCTCCGGTGGAGCTGCCGCAGGTATCCCTACGGCAGGTCGACCTGAGGCACGAGACCAGCAGACCCTCCGCAGGCACGACTGTGGCGGCTCCACTGGAGCCGCCTGCCGCCCCCCCAGCAAAATTCCGCCCTGTCGTAGCTTCCTACTCAGATTTGAACCTTAGCGTTCATAACCTGAGAAGCTAGCATGAACCCCTCTAAGCTTAATTACCAGCTTAGATCTGATAGGCTGCCACCAACCAGGAATCAGTGCCTGGTCACTTGAGCCCCCCAAAACTTCCCTGTGGGACCCCCAAAGACTCAGATGCCCTGAGTCTACAACAAAGGGAAATAAATCATTCCCCCC
>NC_133772.1:95920008-95976085 GCF_003597395.2 Chelonoidis abingdonii
AGACCCAAGACCAAAAAAACCCCCACAAATTCCCTCCCTTAAGCTTTGAAAAATCCGGTTTCCTGATTGGTCGTCTTGTCAGGTGTTTGGTTCCCTTTGTTAACCCTTTACCGGTAAAAGAAACATTAACCCTTAGCTATCTATTTATGACATGCCCCCCCATAATGCTGGCACCGTAGGCGACTGCCTAAGTCACCTAAATGAAAGTGCCGGCCCTGATTGCTTCTTGTCCTATCCTCAGAGGTTAGGAACAATTTTTCTCCCTCCTCCTTGAAACAACCTTTTATGTACTTGAAAACTTATGTTCTCTGAGCTGAACCCTCATTAACCCTGTCCATACTCCCAGGGCTGAGAGAGACCCACGGGGCAGGAGGCAAACAATCCTCCTCTTCTTCATACAGGCCTCTTAATAAGCTGTATGCTTGCTCTTACTTCAGTACTGGAACGCCCACAGCTCTCTTTTTGAGACTCATCCCAGACTCAGCAAGTAGCCTTCTGCTGCTAGTACCTACCCTGCTATGAGGGAAGAGGCAGTATTTATATCAGTCCATTTCTCCCAGCTCATCCCCAATTCATTGGGTGAAAGGGGAACTTTGCCCTGCCTGCCTGGCATGGCTTCTGGCCCTGAACCCTTAAAGACAGAATAACAGGATTTTCTCCTAAGAGTCACTCATTTGCAGGACCACTTCCTCTCTATCAATATCTCTTAAAGGGCCACATTACATGATGGGATGAGCTGAACTAATTAAGGGGCAGGCAACCCCATCACACCCTAACATTATCATATTTCAGATAAGTAAGTTCACATTTACTATAATTATTTTGAAAGTATGCTCAAGTCCTAATGTGCCCTTGTTTTATTATTTGAGAATGAGGATTCTGGGGATATCAAATTTTGGGGTCAACATTGTTGCTAATCAGACCATAGAATTGTCTTTTTAAACAATTGATCAGTAAGGGTGATCTTTGCAAAGTCCTCTGAAGTTCCACTAAGAAATATGGCTAAGAACCACCACAACAAAAGAAAAAAGTTTGAATGGGTTACAGGAAACAAGAATCAATATTTTTTTCTTCACATTGATGAAACTCAAAGTTCTTTAACAGAGTAAATCACATTTACCTTTTCAGTGCATTAAAGATACAAGGTATTCCCTCATGTAACAGGTTGTGCTGTCACTGCCATGGCACCTCCTGCTGGTCATCCCAGAATTAGCTCATCCCAGCCTCAGAGCACCTCCTGCTGGCCGATGTCTCTCCTGCTGTCACTACTTGTCTTTTCATTATCAATCTCCACCACTATACTTCAGGCCCCACATCCCTCCTGGCCCACAGTGCCCCCTTCTCCAGGTACTGCCCACAGCAGTACTCCCACACTTGGGGTCCTCCCCTCCCCAGGGAACCCTAATTCCACCTCACCTCAGTGACCTACTGCCAGTCTTCATCTAGTCCTTTCCCTCAGGGGCAAACTGCATCTGAAGTAGCCACTCATCAGCCAGGGGGTTGGACCTGTTGTCTCTTCCTTCCCTGGCTGCCCCCCTACAGCCCTAGTAACTCCTCTGGCCCTGACAGCAAGGCCTCTGCCTGAGAGTTTGCCAGGCTGGAGCTCCCTGAGCTCCTCCTTTCCTTTCCTTTCCTTGCGCTGCGTACCCTTTTCGCTTTCTTTCAGACAGGCAAGTCCATCTCACTCCAAGGCTGAAGAGAGACTGAGTGCCTTTTGGCCCTGCAGTCCTTTTATAGTGCCCAACCTGGCCCTGATTGGCTGCCTCCCAGCCTTTTCTGATTGGCTGTCCACCACAGCCCTTTCCAAGGGCTGGCTTTTAACCCTTTCAGGGCTGGAGCGAGGTGACTGACCCGCTACACCTGGGTTTTAGTAGAATGGTTGATAATTGCGCTTTTAGTATGCCTTATATACCACTCTACCTTTCCCTTTGGCAGGCCTCATGTTAACAGATGGTGGTATAGAGGATAGAGTGGAGTTCAAATTTTAAAATTGGTTCACATATGTGGCAAGAATGTCTCTACTCCACTTCCCATGATCACATTTGGATGTTCATATGAGAACACATCTGCCAAAATGATAAGATGAAAGGCGTTTTCTTGTGTTTACACTTGGAAGAAAAAAACTGATTTTAAAAGCCCTCTAGGATACTTAGCTACACAACCCCCCTTGAAATAAATGGGATGTATGTGGGTAAATCCCAGCTAAAAGCTGTTCTGTTTCTTCTAGACAGAGGATGTTATCTGTTTTGTTGCAGCTCAACCCTCATATCAACAGATCTTTATTGAGAAAGCACATTAATGTCTTGAATTTCTAATTGTTTTAGGAATTAATGTTTCTGGGTAGGTAAAAAAGGAAAAGTTTCAGACCAGTGTAATTTTGGATTTGGAAAATGAAATTGAAATTTTAATGATAATGTCTTACATTTATGGAGCATTTGTCATCTAAAGTGCTTTATAAACTATATATAGGATTCACCTCCCCCACTACTGACATGCAGCACAGGACAGGAAGACTATTTTATCTAGCTGAAACTACAGAGGGCATTGAGATAGGCAGAACCTATATCTAAAGTTAGTTGGGACACCAAAGATCATGCTCCTAGCTTGGCGGAAAGTGCCATGAATCTTTCAAGAGACCAGGAGTTGAGTCTTACATTGTATCCAGTGGCATCTTTAGCAGCACAGTGCTCATTAATTTGCACACTTGTGACAGAATTGACTGAGAAGCAAAAGTGCCTTCTGTTGATTTAACATCTCTTCTTGCAGCACATTGGTTTTCTTTAGGGAACTCCTATCTAAATACTGACGTAGTCTAACACTGCTTAGCTTATAAGAGCTGATACAATTACAGCCCTGAGATGATACGTCTATGGGCACATTAGTCTCTTTTTACACGGTGACTCCTTGGGTATGTCTACCCTGCCATTGGATCTGTGATTGCAACAGGGTAGACATACCCAAGATAGCTTAAATCTAGCTAGCTTGGGTATCAATAGCAGTGGACTTCAGTTTAGCTTAGATGTCCAAGCAATTGCCCAGGGTCCCAGGTGGGCTCAAACAACCTGTGGTGCTACAGCTTCACTGCTATTGGTATCTGAGCTAGCTAGATTAAAGCTAGCTTGGGTATGTCTGTCTACCTGCGCTGCAGTCAGCCTCCTTCCCTCGCCCCCGCCCCCACCCCACCTTGCAGTGTAGACATACCCTGGAAGGTAACCATAACAATCCAAAGTTACAAAAAGGTGGGGACATTTTCCCTACCACAGAGACAATTATGAAATATTTTTCCTTTTACCTCCTCTTCCCCCAGGGACTTTTTTAAACAATTAAGTTTTTCCAAATTCTAGTCTATTTCCAAAGACTTCATAATACTGAAGAAAAGAAGATGGCCTTGTTGTGGTTACCCTTGAATTGTTGTAGGTGAACTATCTGTAAGAGATAAGTTTGACCTGTAACACCAGCTATAAACCCTCTTGAGTTCTGGTAAAGTCCAAGTCTGGATCCAAATCTTGATGTGAGCTTCCTGTCTCACGTCCACCTCTCCTATTTGTGCCTTTCAGTTTAACACACTATTGCAGCTCTTCTGCAGCAAAATAGGAATATTCAAAGACTGGATTTCTTCCTTTCAATCGGCGTGGGAAGGGAAGATGGGAAAGTGAGACACCTATGGAAAATTACAAAGAGAACAAAAGCCTGTCCAAATTATGCAATAAGGGATCATTATGCTACAAAATTGCTCTTCAAATGGGGTTGTCAATGGAAGATATTAAGATTTCAAGTTATTTTCCTGATGAGGACTTAAAAATCTTTTTCATGCAAGAAATTAATCTTAAAACTATGACTACACAATGAGCATCCTTTAGTTCTTAGAAAAAAATCAAAAAACTTGAGCAGTCTCAAAGCATATGTGTATAATATATAAGGCTTTTGTTTCATGGCTGATTAGTGGTTTCATAGGCCATTGCCACATTAGGACTTGTAATCATACTAGAAACTTGATAACTGGAAAACAGTTAGCCTCTTTTTGTGCTAAAACCACTGCCTATTATGCTGATGAGTACTGTCTCATTATTTCCTGGTACTCCCACATGCGTATCCAGCTGAACTGGAGCAGAAATAGGACTGGAACCATTGTAAAGTTTTAGTTGTAGGAGGTCTAGAGGAAACAAAAGGAGCAGGTGAATTGACATGATACTGCTACTGCTGCTCAGGCTCACCCATGCAGGGAGACATACATGCAATCAGTAGCTTGGTAACTGATGCACGCGTCTAGAGTCAAGTGTACCCTATCTACCTATGTTCTATATGCACCCTTCTTTGTAGTATCTCAGCATTTCTCAATATTTTGAATTTCTTTACAAGCCCATTTCTCTCTCACTCTCCCCTACAATCAGCAAGGGCTGAGCTTTCATTTCTTGGTGCTCTAGTGAGCAGTGCACTGGACTGGGAGCCCTGGGTTCCATTCCTAGCTCTGCCATTGTCCTGCTGTGTGACTTGGGGCAAGTAATTTAATCTCCACAGGATTAGAAGACACCATCTTTATTAAAGTGCTTTGAGATCTATAGATGATTATTTTATAGTTCACTGTGATTCCATATCCCTCTGTCTAGGGGCAGCAGGTACAGGGAGCCACTTGTGGGGAACCGCCCAACGTGAGCACCGCCTGAATCCAGCACCCCGAATCTCCTGCCACGACTCAACAACCTGCCTTGAGCCCCCTCCCGCACCCAAACTCCCTCCCAGAGCCTGCACCCTGCACCCCCTCCTGTGCCCCAACACTTACCCCACACCCAAACTCCCTCCCCTCTTAGTTAACTGGAATTTTTCACTTCCTGGCACCCCCTATTCCCCAACATGCCAGATAAAAAAGCTTTTATTGTACTTTACTTCACATTAGAAGGGTAGCATGATTTTAGCTGAATATAATAGGGACACATTTATAGTTTGTGGTACAGTAATTGTTTAATATCATTACAAATAGTAGAAGGGTCCCATTGGGCTAGATGCTGAATATACACATAGTAAGAGGTGGTCCCTGTCTTGAAGATTCTACAGAGTAAGACCCAAAGTCTTCAAATTCTTATGCACATGGTTAATTTTACTACTGTGCATTATTTTATTGACATCAGTAAGGGTACTCAAGGCAGTACATTTAAGCACATGTTTAAGTGTTTATTGGATAGAGGCTTTAATAAGCTATTTATCTGGTAGTACAAACATTTTCAATTATTTTAAAAGAAAATTCCCACTGAGAAGTAACAATTTATTTTGAAGGCGTCTAAGGCAGACAAGAGAAGACAGCATTTCATAACAGAAAAATCAAATAGTTTTTTGAGATGGCTTCTTTAGAGGTAAATAAGAGTCTATGGCTATAGTGATGAATTTCCCACTTTGATCTTATCATCTGCAATTTTTGGTGCTGGTTTTCATATTTGAAATCTCTATCCATCACCATTCCTGAAGTTTCTGTAGTGGACTCACTCCTACAGCATTGCTCTTAATAAAGGGGCTCTAATTTCTCATTCATCTTCAACACACTAATAAATTGTTCCTCAAAACAGCACATGGCATTTTCCTTCATGCTTCCTTAGGAAAGGGCAATATTTTTTCTATTTCTCTCTCTCATGTTTGTCCATCAGTTATGATCAGACCCAAGTAAGAATATATCTGAGGAGAATTACCTGCCTTCCACTTGATGGCTGATGACACATTGTTTCCTAGAGGCTCAAGCTGGTTCTTCTTATTTGTTGTGACACTTCTGCACCAAAAGGTTGTCAAAGTGAAAGTTCTACATGTCATTCTAGGCTTCCCACTCTGTATCCAATTTTAATCAACTCTTAATTGTCACAATCTCTTGTGAAGCTTGAGTTCTATCAAGAAAATGTCTTCCTGACCTTTGTTCCTTAAAAAAAACCCAAGGAATAAAGGATAAAAATAAAGGAATAAATCCAGATAAATAAAGGATGTTCTATACAATTGTAATTTGTATGGCAGTTTAGACAAAGAAATGAGAGGAGCCATTTCTAATAGAAACAGAGGATGATTGTGGTTTGTCCAAACCCAAATGGGAAGTCTCTCTAGAGTCAGGAACAGAAGTATGGTCTCATCAGTCCAGTACTGTGCCTTAACCACAAGACAATCCTTCCTCTTTGTGGGCTAGATAGGTTTTATTTTGACCTAATCAAGTTTTCCTGTAGAGGGTCGAAATCCCACAATCTGTAAACAGGCAAAAACTCCCCTTTTGTCTGCCATATAGACAAAAGTTGGGAGCCTGGATGAGCTAAGTAAAACCACTGTGTACTGATTCCATCCATTTGGTTCAAACTTTGACAAATTTACAGGCTTTGAAGACATCTGAATACAGCATTATGCATACAGCATTTGAATATAGCATTCTTACAGAGTTCTTCCTAAACAGGTACCACCAGGGGCGGCTCCAGGCCCCAGCACACCAAGCGTGTGCTTGGGGCGGAATCCCATGGGGGGCACTCTGCCGGTCGCCGGGAGGGTGGCAGGCGGCTCTGGTGGACCTCCCGCACGCGTGCCTGTGGAGGGTCCACTGGTCCTGCAGCTTCGGTGGAGCATCCACAGGCACGCCTGTGGGAGCCGCGGGACTGGCGACCAGCAGAGTGCCCCCCCCCCGGCTTGCTTCCATGGTTGGGGCGACGAAATGGCTAGAGCTGCCCCTGGGTACCACATTTTATTAACTTCTTCAGCTGCTTTATGAGATATTTTCAGCTAGCTCGAGAGCTATAGAACTATCCACTGACTGCATCAAAATACCCGTTTAAAAACCTGCAAAGATCAAACCTTAGCAATGTTAGCTGCAGAAAAACCACCACTTTTAAAGCTGACTTCCTGCTTGAAAAACCAGAAGCTAATTGTAGAACAAACACTAGTTTTTAACAGTTTCTACAACTGATAGCAGTTACTAAACTCAAGCATATCTGATGCAAAGAAGTTCACAAGCCTCCTTTGCATATTCTCTGACACCGTCGTTATGAAATTGCCCCGAATCTGCTGCAGCGGAGTGTCACATTCCAGCATAAACTAAACCAAGTTCAAGCTCTTGGTATAAAGTTTTTTCAGTTTCAGCGGCTCTAATGTTTACACATTCCAGAAAGCAAAGGGCACATGCTTGGGTAGAGACTGGGGAGTTGCCTCTTTTCAATCAAATGTCATTCTTGTCAAGTCAGTTTCCACCTGCTGTTTATCTGAAAAAATCCTTCTCACCTTCTTCAGCTCAGTTTTCAAAAGAGGGGAAAGAGCTCAACCCAAATAGAAAGATGCACACAAGGCTTTCAAATGTATTAATGTCTGCAGGATAAGGGCCCTACTTTGTCATTATCAATGTTTTTTCTCCTTTTTTCAGTTAAAACAAGCCCATCTGCTAAACAACCTCTAAGAAAAAGAAATTTTCAACTTAAAACTGCACCTCTGTCTCAATACCTTTAACCTATTACTGAAAGAGATTAGCATGTAAAGTGTCATAAATGCTTAACGACTTCTTTGTTTCGGTCTTCACTGAGAAGTCTGAAGAATGTCTAACATAGTGAATGCTTATGGGAAGGGGGTAGGTTTAGAAGATAAAATAAAAAAAGAGCAAGTTAAAAATCACTTAGAAAAGTTAGATGCCTGCAAGTCACCAGGGCCTGTCGAAATGCATCCTAGAGTAACTCAAGTAGTTAATAGAGAGGTAATCTGAAGCCTCTTGCTTATTGATCTTTGAAGTCATGGGAGACGGGAGAGATTCCAGAAGACGGAAAGGGCAAATAATATGCCCATCTATAAAAAGGGAAATAAAAACAACCCAGGAAAACACAGACCAGTTAGTTTAACTTCTGTGGCCAAGGAAGATAATGAGCAAGTAATTAAAGAAATCATCTGCAACACTTGGAAAAGTGGTATAGGTGAATAGGGAATAGCCAGCATGGAATTTGTAAAGAACAATCGTGTCAAACCATCTGATTGCTCTTCTTTGATAGGATAACAGTCTTGTGGATAAGGGAGAAGCAGTGGATGTTGTATATCTAGACTTTTAGTGAGGCTTTTTGATATGGTCTTGCACATGATATCCTTATCGATAACAGTGCAAATACAATTAGATGGGGCTACTATAAGGTGGTGCATAACTGGCTGATAACCGTACTCAGAAGGTAGTTATTAAATGCTCCCAATTCTGCTGTAAAGGTATAACAAGTGGGGTTCGCAGGGTACTGTTTTGGGACCGGCTCTGTTCAATATCTTCATCAACGACTTAGATGTGCATAGAAAGTACCGCTTATTAACGTTTGCAGATGAACCAAAACTGGGAGGGATTGCAACTGCTTTGGAGGAACAGGGTCAAAATTCAAAATGATCTGGACAAATTGGAGAAATGTCTGAGGTAAACCGGATTGAAGTTCAATAAGACAAATGCAAAGTGCTCCACTTAGGAAGGACAATCAGTTTCACACATACAGACTGGAAGAGACTGTCTAGGAAGGAGTATGGCAGAAAGAGACTAGGGTCATAGTGACCACAAGCTAAATATGAGTCAACAGTGTGATACTGTTGCAAAAAAGCAAACGGATCTGGGCTGCATTAACAGGTGTGTTGTAACAAGACATGAGAAGTCATTCTTCCGCTTACTCTGCGCTGGTTAGGCCTCAACTGGAGTATTGTGTCCAGTTCTGGGCACCGCATTTCAAGAAAGATGTGGGAGAAATTGGAGAGGTCCAGAGAAGAGCAACAAGAATGATTAAAGGTCTTGAAACATGACCTATGAAGGAAGGCTGAAAGAACTGGGTTTATTTTAGTTTGGAAAAGAGAAGACTGAGAGGGACATAAGCAGTTTCAGGTATCTAAAAGGGTGCATCAGAGAGGGAGAAAACTGTCCCGTTAGCCTCTAAGGATAGAACAAGAAGCAATGGCTTAAACTGCAGCAAGGAGATTTGTTGGACGTTAGGAAAAAGTTCCTAACTGTCAGGGTGGTAAACACTGGAATAAATTGCCTAGGGAGTTGTGGAATCTCCATCTCTGGAGATATTTAAGAGCAGGTTAGATAAATGTCTATCAGGGATGGTCTAGACAGTATTTGGTCCTGCCATGAGGGCAGGGGACTGGACTCGATGACCTCTCGAGGTCCCTTCCAGTCCTAGAGTCTATGAGTCTCACTATATATTTCAGTTTGTTTACTTTATGTATTCAAGAGCACTTTGTGTATGTTGTCGCAGAGTTTCTCATTTATAGTCAGCAAGTTTCTACTGTTTAGGTGGGTCTTTCACACAGCCATAGAGAAGAAATGAACATTTAAAAAAATAAATTGGAAAATGTGATGTACAAAAACACAAAAAAATTGCAGAAGTTGGGCCAATAAAAGATATTACTTCACCCACATTGTCTCCCTAATATCCTGGGACCCAATACAGCTACAACTACACTGCATGCAGGGGGACTCAAGAACAGTTGTAGTATCTGATACTACTTTTAATTAATTTTTTGAAATTAATGAGATATCAGGTTGATTGGCTGCCTTTACTAAAGATAAATGTTTACTCTGCCTTTGGTCATGTGAGCTTGAAGTGAATTCATGACAAAGTTTCCTTGCTAAAACCAAAATGTACAAAACATATGAAAGAAAATTAAATTCCCATTTTATCAGTGGGAACTCCATTCAAATCTGATCACAGAGCTGAGTCTCCATGAAGGTTTATCTTTCTTGTTCCCTAATTGGAAATGTGCCCCTGGGACCAGGGTGCAGAAGGGAATGGAATTTCCACCCTCTGCCCTGCCTCCAGGCAGATCCATCACAATGCTTCTCTGGATCCATGGGAGGTTTGGTTCTGATGGTTATGACAGTGTAAAGGGGCTATACTGTACATGAGAATCAGGCTCATAGCTTTAAACTATTTTTTTTCAATTGTGGAAATATCTATCCTGTCACTTTTGCTGTTCAAGATTAGACAATGCCACTCATTGTTTTCTGAGCACAAAAGACATTTTACAGAGGCTGATTCTGTTTAATTCAGGTCAGATCCAATAAATTAACAAGGCAAGAGCTGTTGTTCTGTAAGTGCTTTGCAAGGCTGGCTGCTTTTATGTTTTTTTTCTTAAGTTAAAATTTAATCTTCCTTCACTGATATGGTGAGACTCAAGGATTATTAGCATGTTTCTTTGGTTAATCTCTGAGCTGTTAATCTCCAGGCTAATATATTGTTCAATCTTAAAAAGAAAAAACAAAATCCAAAACCAAACATAATAATTTTGAAAGTTTATTAGGAAGTCAGTCTTTAAAGGAGTTGTTTCCATTTTGGATTGATTCTTAACTACAGAATATCTCTACAGCAATAATATGGGTCATGAAGAAGTAATAAGGTGCATAATTAAAGAGGGGAGATGATGTAGCATCATATAGGACATAGTATAGGGCCAATTTTTAAAAGAAGTCTCAAATCATGCTCCAGTTTTGCTGGCACAACTAATTGCTGCTGTAAGTACTACATTTAGATTTTTAAGTACCTGATTTACAAGCACAATGAGGTAAATATCTAAATAAAAGCATTTGTGCTTACACTAAGGGCATGTCTACATGGACAGTACTGCAGCAGCACAGCTGTACCAGTAAATAGCACAATGCACACTAGCACTTATGCCAGAGTAACTGATGTCGCTCACCGAGTGGAATATTCATATCCCTGAGCAATGTAAGTTTTGCTGTCATAAGTGATAGTGTAGACATGACCTTAGTTATAGTTCCAACTAACTATAGGCACAAAATTGCCCTTGTTTAAAAATCAGGCCCTAGTATGTGTGGGTTAAGAACACAATCAAATAGCAACAAGATAAGTCTGCTACAGATTCCATATAAAAAAACACATATAGCTATTCTTTTTTTCAGTTGGGATTTCAAAAGAATTTAAGGGAGTTAAGCACCCAGTGGGCCCCTTCTTTTGAAAATCCTACCCTGTATTATTACACTGAAGATAGTTTTCCTTAACAAAAACACCTCCAAACAGAGTCCTGTTATATTTAACTACTGTAAGGGCTTGGCAACACTGGAGAGTTGCAGCGCTAGTGAAGGGGTTACAGCGCTGCAACTCACTCTGTGTACACACTTACAAAGCCCAGCCAGAGCTGCAACTCTCTGGCTGCAGCACTAGCTGTACACCTGGTCTGATTGGGGTGTAGCGATTCCAGCGCTGGTGATGCAGCGCTGCTCATCAGGTGTGGACACTAACAGCGCTGTTATTGGCCTACAGGGTATTAGGAGGTATCCCAGCATACCTTTTCGGCCACTCTGCTCTTCGTTTCACACTCCACTGCCCTGGGCTCAGGTGACCCGCCCTTTAAATGCCCCGGGAATTTTAAAATTTCATTCCGGTAGCAGGCGTGGGAGTTGCATCAATCAATCATCATGACCATGCCTCCACGCCCCAAACGAGCCCAGCATGGAGCAATGGCGAGCTGCAGGACCTCATCAGTGTTTGGGGTGAGGAAGCTGTGCAGTTTCAGCTGCGCTCCAGCCGTAGAAAATTATGATCTATGGGCAATATCAAGTCCTTGCGGCAAAGGGCCATGAACGGGATGCGCTGCAGTGCAGGGTTAAAGTAAAGGAGCTGCGGAGTGCCTATTGCAAGCCTGTGAGGAAACGAGCTCAGGTGCTGCACCCACGACCTGCATTTTACAACGACTGGATAGAATACTTGGAGTGACCCACTGCAATCCGAGACCACGATGGACAGTTCAGACCTGGGAGAGGGGGAGGGTGTGGAGGAACCAGAGACTGAGGGTACTGGGGTGTGAAGATACCCCATAGTCCAGGAGGCATGCAGCCAGGAGCTCTTCTCAATCCAGGAAACGCCAGTCAGCAGCTGGAATTGTTGGTGAAAAGAAGCAGAGGAGCGTTGATCCCGTAAGCAGCTTTTAAAATGTTTTGAGAGAGGAGGGGCGTTATGGCTGCCGAGTGCATACATGCATGCCTAGATGTGGAATAGCCCATTGATTTCGTCTATCACGTCGTGGTAATCCAACCTCTTAATCTCTGCAGAAGTTTCTGCCAGAGCCTGGGCAACGTGCTTGAGCAAGTTTATAGGGAAGCTACCTGGTCCTTGTCCCAGTCAGGCTAACGCATCCGCACCACTGTGTCGCGAGGTGGGAGCCATGCTGTCAACAGCAAGCTGCATAGGGACCAGGCGGAATCTCACATTGCTGGAGAGACCCTCCCGCTCTTCCCAGGTGACGCGGAGCGGATATATCTGAGGATAAAAATCCTGTGGAAATGTAGGGATATTGATCAGTGGTCTTTCCCCCCGCTGCTCTTGCTTTCCTCAAAGCACAAAAACCCCACTGAGCCCTAACTCACTCAGCAGCTACTATTCCCAGGGAGTCGCAGCAGAAGCATTGATTCATTAGTGAGCCCCTAGTACTCACCATGTCCTGTCTGCTGTTGCCTCTCTGTGCTATGTTAGGTATGTGTGATGCTGCAAGAGAGAGTCTACACACTCTTGATTATAAACATGAAGCCTCTTAATAACTGTTTCTGTTCTGTTTCCTTTTTTAAAAGACTCGAATACTATGGCTCTAAGCACTGCAGAGAAGACTCCAGAACTTGAGAAGGAGGAAAAGGAGAACCAAAGGAGTTGGTGATAGCAGTTAGATCAGTATCGAGAGACAGTAAGAGAGCACAGGACGGAGAGACAAAACGCACCATTGGAGGCAAGCAGAAAAGCAGGAAAAAAGAATTGGCTAACAGGAAAAAAGAATTGGCAAAGAAGAAAACCACAAACCAGTTATAAGCCTCCTGGCCGCCAAACGACTGTATGCAGTCATTGGTAGCCATGCAGGCAGAGCTATACCATGCTACCCACCCAATCCCAAAGCTCTCTCCCTTTTGCCCCAGTGTTTGCTCATAACCCCCTTCCCCAGTATCCTGCTTCCTACCACCACCAGCTGCCCCGACACCTGTACGTTCACCTACAGCCCTGAGAACTACGACCCTTACCCTCTGCACTCAACACCATCACCATGCAGCATAGAATCCTGAAGTGCAGCAGGCATTGCAGAGCACTCCAGCCAGGACATATTCCAGCATCTGACTGTAACGTTCATCACCTCCCCCGCACCTTTTATTGTACTGTCTTAATAAAGATTTCTTTGGCTTTTAAAACGTTTTTATTATTGCAGAAAGAGAATCATACTGTACCCAAGGAAAAAATCATTATAAGCACTGCACTGACACCAGTGCAAGCACCAAACATTACTGTTGGCTTTCAGCCTCAATTGCTCCCTCAAGGCATCTCTATCCTTGAACCCTGTGCTGGCCTCTTAGTACCTGCTCTCTGGCTGTGCAAATTCAGCCTCCAGGCTGAACCTTGGAGGTCCATCGTTCACTGACTGTTCACCTTCCCCAAAGATTATGGAGGGACACACGCAGATATAACCGCAGGGATGCTGCTTTCCTTCAAGTCTAGCTTTCTGCAAACCTCCAGCGCCCTTATGCCGAAGACGCACTCCACATCATTCGCACGTCACTGTAGTTGAACCGGCCTTGGCCTGTCAAGCTTCCCTGTGTACGTTCATGAGCCAAGCTAAAGGTGCGCGGGGTCTCCAAGGATCACAATGGATTCGATGTCCCTACTGTGATCTTTCGGTCTGGGACAAAGTCCCGGCTGCAGCTTCCTGAACAGACCACTGTTCCGAAAGATGCGTGCATCATGCACCTTCCAGGCCAGCTGTGTAATGCCAGTGACACCCACGTGATCCACAAGCGCTGGAGAACCTAGAGAAATACCCCTTCTGATAATTACTCGGCTCTGTGGGTGGGCCAGAATAGAATATGCTCCCATCTATCGCCCCCAACGTTAGGGAAACCCATTTGTGCAAAGCCATCCAGAATCCTGCACTGTTCCCAGAGTCATGGTTCTTCTTAGCAGTCCTTAATGGCCCTGCAAACTTGCATCAAACATGGTTCCACCAGTCGACTTTCCCACTCCAAACTGGTCCGGACCGATCGGTAGCTGCTGGGTTTCTCTCCAGACTCGCAGTAGGGCCAGCCCTCTCCCTGACAGGCAGCTCTCAATTCGTGTCCTTGCGCCCAGTGGGGCGAGCTCTGACACAGTCCCATGAAAGTGGCTTTCTTCATCCGAAAGTTCTGCAGCCACTGTCGTCATCCCAGACTTGCAGGACGATGTGATCCACCACTCATGGCTTGTTTCCTGAGCCAAAGGCGGCGTTCCACGCTGCTGAGACGTCCGTTATGCACAAGCAATTTACTGTCACAGTCGTCAGGTGAATCTATATCTGTATCATCAGTCGTGTCATCCGGCCTCTCACTGTCACTTTGTCACAGGAATAGCCCAAACTGCCAAACGTGATGTGCTGGCGACATTCATCAGCAAAGTCCTCAACAGCTCGGGCTCCATTTCTAACAGAAACCGCGCTGCAGACTCACAATGGCACGAAACTGTTGGAGCGATGCACCACGGGGCGTTGGGACAGGAAGCGGAATGACCTGCACCCTTCCGTCCCCTTCCCACAACCCACAGCGCCAAAATGGGACGAGGTGCTCTGTGGGATAGCTGCCCACAATGCACCACTCCCAACAGCGCTGCAACTGCTGCAAATGTGGCCACACTGCAGCGCTGGTAGCTGTGAGTGTGGCCACACTGCAGCGCTGTTCCTACACAGCTGTACAACCACAGCTGTAACTCCCAGTGCCGCACATTTCCAAGTGTAGCCAAGCCCTAAGACTTTCGTACCAGCTTATAACTATTCTAATGGATATAAGAGTCTGGGCCTAAACTAACTGGCATGGCTCTCAGCTTGCTAAGGTTCCGAAACATGACACTAGCCTTCATAATACATGAATGACACACAGCAAGAGAGGAAGCTTGAAACAAGATGTCTTTCATTTCTTTTATCGTGGATAAAATTATGGATCACCTCCTTTACAAGATTCAGCATTTCTAATGTCAATAATTTAGTGATGAGCAGGAAATAAACCCAGAGTCCAAACAACTGTGCACTTTGGGGGATTTTAGATCTGGGTTCAGTTTGGGACTCAGATCCAAACTTTGCAGCTTGGGCCCATTTTTAATAAATGTCAGTGATTAAAAGCCTGACATCTTGGTTGTGTGGGAAGTTGGTAAATTTGATCATAATGTGAACAATGTTTGTACATTCTAAACTAGGCTCCTTCGAGAAGTATGCTACTTAGCAGTGACCTTAAGAAAAAGGATCTGAATACAATTACCTTAATATGCAGTGATCTGACATTCCAGTGTAAACTGACCTGATACGCCTATTACTATACTAAGGATTGAGAGAAAGATCTTTTATTTCACTCTTGACATTTTTATACCAGCCATTGTTTGTATTTAATTAATATGTTCTCTATTAAAGTATTCTTTTGAAGCCACAGTTTAAGGTTACTGTGTTCTTGCTCAAAGTGCATTAAAATAATACACCTGCAAAGCTTCCTTTAATATGTATTCTTTGCTTGCCTAGAACAACCTGACATTAATTGTATGCAGTATAAGAATAGTGAATATTATCTTTTCATTAAGAATTAGTAGCAGAGTTCTGAAGTAGAAATAAATGCGAATGCCTTGGCAACTGTTTACCAGCAACTCTTACAACCAGCAACTTTATTGAAGAAGATTATAAAATACAGCAAAAGCAAACCTAAGATTTAGTGAATTAGTAAATACTGTGTAATATTCTCTTTGGCAGTCCTCGGTGTTTCTTACAAAGCCCTGAGAATCCCTTTTTAATCCTTCCCACTTCAGTTCTAACTAACACACTTGATCTCCAATGTGTCCAATGTGCCAATTTACTATCTGTTTTGTATTACTTCAGTGCCTGAGGCCGTTGTGCTTTGTTTGGGTCACTGTTGTGAGAGAAGCCCAGATCCACAAAGTCCCAGATTTTGGCCCCACTGTGATGCACAAAATCCCTGCTCAGCTGGTGCTGTCCCTGGAGATGCCTGAACTTATTAGGAACCTAAATTTTTCCTGTAAAAGTCTCCTAGGTGCCTAAATTTCTGCCTCTGGGAATATGCACGGCTGCCTCAGGCAGGCATCCAGATGCCTATTTCCCCTCTAACCCCAGCCTGATCCTGAAACAGGTGGAGAAGATTGCCATTGCCTTGCCTGTGTTGCCTGCAGGGCCCAATCTGGGAGGAATACTTAGAACACACCTAACCCCACACACAATGGACTGGGAGAAAGGCGGCCTCCCTTATAACCTTTATCCCAGTGGTTAGGGTACTTACCCAGGATTGGGACAACCTAGTTCAACTCCCCCTTCTGCCTGATGAGGAAAAGGAATTTGAACAGGGATCTCCCACTGCTCCTAGCTTCTGGACTATGGGATATTCTGATGCGGTGCTCAGTCTCTTATGTTGAATCTGGTCCACTTTGTATAAAGAGTAAATAAATTAATATGCATTGGGCCAAAGAGAGAGAGAGACTTGAGAGGTGGAGGACCTCAGTTCACATCCTCTCTCATGAGGCAGAAGGGAGAATTAAACCAGGGTCTCCTACACACTAGGTGGGTGCTTTAACTAGTAGGCTGAAAATTATAAAGGAGACCTCCGCCTCCTCCCCCCCCTCCCATTTTTAATGGAGCTAGGTGTGGAACTGCTGCTGTTTTTGCAAGAAATGGTTTAGGTGCCTGATTCTGGGAGAGGGGTTCCCAACTGTGGATTGCAGGAAAAGACAGGTGCCTCTCTCCAGCCTGAATTTAGGTGCCTGACTTACAACACTTCCCCTCCTTGTTGGTGTTAGATATTGGCTAGCTTAGGCTAGGTTGACCAGATAGCAAGAGTGAAAAATTGGGATAGGGCATTGGGGGCAATAGGCGTCTATACAGGACAAAGCCCCAGATATTGGGGCTGTCCCTATAAAATCGGGACATCTGGTCACCCTAGCTTTGGCAACTCCCCATCTGGCAAGCTAACTTTCATGGATCCCATTCTCAGGCATCTGTCTCTCCTCATATATCAAACAGGGAGCATACACAGAGTTTGTGAATTCCACTGTTTGCCTAGCCACCTAAAAGTTAGACATTACTACACTCAGCATTACCACTTAAAAGGGGCTGATTTTCAGAGGGTGGGTTCTCAGCACTTTCTCAAAATCAGGTCTCCTTGTGGATCTGGGCCAGGGCCTCTTCTTTACTCCAAGTCAGAGAAGCTCAGCTACTCAGGTGATCAAAACCACTGTAAGAACCCGGAGCTTGATATATCATCTCTGATCATCTCCAGAAATAATTTATTTCAAATTACTAGTCTGTAACTCACATTCCTCTTCTGAAAAATGCTCTGTGGGCATATGGTACAGATCATATCTTGAAAAATAAGTTAAATACCTAGATGCACTGTAATTTAGACTTTCAGTAAAAGGGCTTATTTTTTCTCATGATGAATCTATTCTTCTTGAGAGGGTTAAAGTAAATTATATTAGAAGGGGGAGCACACTAGTTCAGATTGTTGTGTGGTCACCATCCAGTGAAGTGACCTTGCATTATCATTTGTAATGGGACAGGTGGTTGTAGGTTTTCTGCTCACAGCCCAGTTCTGCATTCACAGAACTCTGAAGTGTCTAAATAAGTAGGCAATACACCACCAATTTCCCATAATTAGTATACCCCAATTTCACTCACTTAAATGGACAAACCAGCTTTTATAGTAAAGATTTATAATAGATTGGTAAGTGTGTCTACTGTTTACATACTGAGGGCTTAAATTGTTCAGGGCTCTAACTATGCACATATGCACCCATTTGAGCATGCTAACACGAGTATGTATATATAGGTGTGGCCACAATCAGTGGCTATATCTTGGAAACTTGCCCCAGACATTTTTATTAAGCTTTGGAAGGATTAAATTCACTCTGAATTTAAACACTAAATATAACTGTAGCTGGTGACTAAACCCACATGACACTGGTATCTAAGCTACTGTTGCTGTCTGACTTCATTTTTGAAAATATAATACATATTTTTTCACTCTTCTGGAGCTCTTCTGAAAGCCTGTTACCCTCTCAACATTCAGGTTCTTGAAGACCCCTCTCTGCCATGATGACTATAGGAAACTTGCTGATTGACAATGACAAGCTTAAGGAATAGTTTGAGAATAGTTTATAGGCCAAGATTTTAAAAAGTGACTAGTGGTTTGAGTGCTCAACTTGAGACACCTTAAGGGAAGCTGATTTTCAGAGGGTAGGTTCTCAAAACTTTCTGAAAATCAGCCCCCTTTAAGGAGCCTCAGACTGAGCATGCAAAAATTAAGGCATCCTTTAAAAAATCAATGTGTGTGTCTATTTTATTATATGTAGATTTATATTTGTTGAATCATTTTTTCCCATCCTCTCTGAGTTTGTAATTAGAATGTGAATTTATTGGGGCAAGGACTGTGCTGTCTTTTCTATTTGGAAAGCACCTAGCACACTAGAGGTGCTGCTACAGATAAATATTAATTTCACTCCAAGTCTCAAACCTTTATCATGTTGGGTTTGCCCTCTTCTGGAGTCGAGTTTTTAATGTACAAGTATCATTTCTGTGCGTGGAGGGTTGAGGTGTAAATAATTAGTAAATCAGAGAATGAATACTAAACATGAAAGTATTTGCACACGATTTGTAAAGCACAAGATTTCTTTGTTAATGTAACAAATGACATGTTTTTGTGTTTATTTTTTTAAACGGCAAATAAAGTATTACCTGGAGAGGGCAGTGAAGAGCTAAAAAAAGAAAAATTAAATCAATTTGATATTTCCACATGGAATAATATTACACAAAACATACTAGGGACTGATTCACTAGGAAATACTTTTGGTCTTCTGTGTTTAAGAAGCTATGAAAGACTGAATATTTCCCACACTATATTTGTACAGGCTCTCTGTTTCAGGAGCTGGACATAATTTTTGAATGGTATTTATTGAATCTGGCTTTAAGAAAATGTTTTCCCAATATTTTTAACTACAAAAACATTGTCACCAGAAAATAAGGTTTAATTGCTACCTCTTATGAAAATTTACAATTTGAAATGTTGTTATAAAGGGTACCTGAAAAAGGCCAAAAGATTCACAGTGCAACCTAAAATACAGTGTGACACAGTGACATTATCAAAGTGATGGGACTTTTAAATTAATTTACCTTAAATATGATAACACTTACCTTGAGTAAATATGTTCTTAAGACTCAAGGTGCAGTTGTTAGAAAAGCGGCAGTGCAAGAACAGCAACTCTTACTGACACAATTAGCAGCCTTGTCAGCAGTCTTAGCCAAGGAGAGATGACAAGAAGTTCTCACCTTATGGGCCTGAATTTATTGGTGTTTTCCTATGCATGTTAGGACAAAATTGGCCCAGATACTTCTAGAATGGAGAAACTGGCAATGCCATACCTATTTAATAGATACATTATAATCACATGCATCCGACTAAGTGAGTATTCACCCATGAAAGCTCATGCTCCAAAACGTCTGTTAGTCTATAATGTGCCACAGGACTCTTTGCTGCTATTATAATCCCTGAGGAGAAAGCCTATAGCTGTTGTTGAAGATGCCACTGTTTTTCAATGAAACATTTACACTCTCCTTCATAAAGATTAAGCAGTAGCAGCTTCTGGCCAGGCCAGGCTGAGGCCTTGTTTACACTACAGTTAGGTCAATGTAAGCTGCTTTACGTTGACCTGATAATGAATGTGCCTACGCTACTGGGTCACTTTGGCGAATGTAACATGCCTGCTACATCAACTTAATTACTCCACCTCTGCAAGAGGTGAAGCACTTAATTGGATGTTGTTAGGTCGACGTAGAGACAGTGTAGACACTGTGTTACTTACGTCAACTTACCTGACCTCGAGGAGGTGTCCCACAATACTCTGCTGTGACTACTCTGTTGTCTATCTGCTGCACAGAAGCCAGGTACACAGGCAACAGCCTTTCCCCTGTTCAAGGACCAGAAACTTTGGAATTTCCATTTCCTGTTTTTTCAGTGTGGAGCGCTCACCTGCCCAGCTGATCATGGTGGCTCCACGTTCCAAACACACTACAACCTGGACTACATAGGAAGTGGTGGATCTTCTTGGTCTGTGAAGAGAAGAGGCTGTGCAGGCACAGCTCTGAACCAGCCATAGAAACATAGACATCTATGAGGAACTGCATGCAATTCTCAGTGGTGACCCCACAATGTCCCCCGAGAGCAGCATGAATACCTCTGAGGAGTTGGAGTCCCAGGCCAGCACAGGCAACAGCGAGAAGGAAGTTGTGGACAAGGAAAAGGAGGAGAATGGGAGACAGGTAAGCAGGTGATCCATTCTTCCAGAGAACAAGGAGCTGTTTGTAACCCCAGAGCAGTCCAGTGGGTCGCAGGACAGCATCATGGCCGAGTGTGATGCTGGGGAAGGAACCTCTGATGAGTATGCAATTTCAAGTAATATTTGGGGGTCAAATGTTCTTATATTCTATTTTTTATGAAAATTGACAATGTGACTATTTGCCTCCCAGTGAGGGGGGGTGCCCCACGAAAAAGATGGTTTATGTACACAGGAATGGCTCGGGAATCCTACATAGAGATCTCCAGGAAACTTATGTGGAGGTACTCTGTAGTCTGTTGCAGGTTTTTGGGGAGGGCTGCCTTATTTCTTCCACTTTGGTAGGACACTTTCCTATGCTGCTCCAGTATTAATTCAGCTGGCATCATTACAGTACACAGCATAGCAGCATAAGAACCCAACATCTGTTCCCTTGCCACCTCTGTTACCCTCAGGAGAGTGATATCAGCTAGAATCACCTAGGGGAGATGGTGGTAGTTTTCATTTCAATTGCTTGGACCACAAACATTAGTGTCTGTACTCCCACCCTGCATTGTGATTTTCTGCTCCTTCACCCATGGTTTCCAAAACATGGCTGAAGTTTGGGTGGCAGGGGTCAGCATTGACCTTAGTAACTGCAAGCCTCATGTGATGGCTGGCACCAGCAGCACCGGAGAGGGAAAATTTGTGGTGCCCACTTGCCACTGCAACCACCTTCCCGGTGCAGCCTCTGCCAAAGTTTGCAATTTGTGAGGGTCAATGCTGGTCCCCGATTGCCAGACAACACCCATATTACAAAGTGGAGGTGGCATGGCCCCCTGCCCACCTCTGGTCCCACTGTGAGTTGCCCATCCAATGCTCCTGATGGTCCAGTTCCCATGCCCCAGGGCCACACTCACCATAGCTGGGACAGCAAAGTGGTTTAGTGAATAACTTGTGTAAATTAAAATGTTCTGCCATGAAATAAGGGGAATGTTTTCATACAACTCTGCACTAGACCCTGGTTCTGCACTGATAGTGGTTGCTTTGTGCTTTCCATGGTTTACTATTGAAAAAGTGGTGTTCAGCTCTTTCTCCGCACAGGTGGAGAGGCTCTCCCAGATAAGACGAAGGTGAAAGAGAACATGCGATGACACGTTTCTGAGATTATAAATGCCTCTGTGACAGCAGACACTGAGCAGAGTGTTTAGAATTTCTCTCTCTGAAAAACTGGACATGGACATTGTAAGTAGAAGAGCAACCCAGGAGAGTGAACGTGGCATGCAGCAGGAGATGCTAGGGATTTTGAAGGAACAAACAGAAATGTTGAGACATCTGGTTGACCTTCAGGAACATCTTGAGGCTAGAGTTCCTCTGCAGCTCCTGTACAACAGCATTCCTGCATCGCTGTATTCCCCCTGCCTCTATCCCAACCCTTCCAGCAGGCAAGGGGGAGGGTCCTAAGAATAAAAGCCGCACAAACAGTTATGTGACAGGCAAGGCCACTGTGCTTTTAAAGAAAAGATTAATGTGTTTTTCCCCTCCCAATTTTATTCTACTATGTGTCCAAGGTTAAATTCTATTTGTGATTTTTAAGTTTCAGTATGTTTGCACAATAAAAGTCCACATTTTAAAAATGAAATAATCTTTGTTAATTTAAAATGAGGAGGGAAGGAAGAGGAGGGACAGGGAAACAGGCAACAGGGGAGATATGCTGGAGACAAAAACCTAGCAGTCACAGCAAGATTCACACTATGGGAAGACACAATAAAGAGAAGCAGTGCACATTACTGTGGTTCATTACTGAAATGGGTTTTCAAAACTTCCTTGAGACGCAGCACTCCATGTTGAGCTCTTCTTATAGCCCTGGTATCTGGCTACTCAAAATTAGCAGACAACCTATCTGCCTCCGTACCCTACCCCTGTGGAAGCTTCTCTTCCTTTCCCTCACAGATATTATGAAGCACACAGCAGGCCGCTATAACCATGGGGATATTGCTTTCACTGAAGTGTAACCTAGTAAGCAAACTGCACCAGTGACTCTTTAAATGGCCAAATGACCCTTTAAATGGCCACATTCAACCACCATTCTGCACTTGCTAAGCCTATTGTTGAACTGACCCTTGCTGCTGTTCAGGTGACCGGAGTATGGCTTCATGACCCGTTGGAGTAAGGGGTAGGCTGAGTGTCCCGGGATTACTACTGGCATTTCAACATCACCAAGAGTTTTGTTGCATTCCAGAAATTAAATCCCTCCTTGCAGCTTTCTGAACAAACCCATGTTCTCAAAGATGTGTGCGTCCTGTACCTTCCCTGACCACCCCACATTGATGTTGGTAAAACACCCCCAGTGATCCAGCAGCACTTGCAACACCATTGAAAAGTATGCCTTTCTGTTCTCTTTGGCAAGGTGGTTTGGTGCCAAGATAGGAAAACACATGCTATCTATCACCCCACTGCAGTGAGGGAACCCCATTGTGGTCAAACCACCCAGTATCTCTTGCACATTACCCAGAGTCACCACCCTTCTTAGCAGAAGTTGATTAATGACCCTGCATACTTGGATCACAACAACCCCCACAGTGGATTTATCAACTCCAAATTGATTTCCCACTGACTGGTAGCTGTCTGGTGTAGTAAGCTTCCGCAGAGCGATCGCCACTCTCTTCTCGTCTGTCAGTGCAGATCTCATTTTAGTGTCTCAGCGCTACAGTGCTTGGGGGAGCTCCGCACACAGTTCCTGAAAACTGGCCTTGTGCATACAAAATTCTGCAGCCACTGATGGTCATCCCATGACTGTATAGTGATGCGATCCCACTAGTCAGTGCTTGTTTCTCCACACCCAGGGCCGGTGCAACCATTTAGGCAAACTAGGCAGCCACCTAGGCTGCCTAGTGGTTGGGGGCGCCTAAAAGCCCAATCAGGCGAGGTGGTGGAGTGGAGATGAGCTGGGACACTGGGAGGGCCACCCGCAGTAACGGGGCACACAGGGGAACCTCTTCCCGCCCCAGATCACCTCCACTCTGCCTCCTCCTCTGAGCACACAGATCCCACTCTAAGTCTCCTCCAATTGGCACCACATGCCTGGGAGGGGAGGAGAAATAGATCAGCACCTGCGTGCTCAGTGGAGGAGGTGGAACCGAGGTGAGCTGGGGCAGGCTCCCTGGGTGGGGTTAGCTGCTGCGATGGGGGGTCTCCCCAGGCAGGGTTAGCTGCCGCGGCGTATGGGGGGGGAGTCTCCCCAGGTGGGGTTAGCAGCTGCGGGGGCGGTAGCAGCTGTTGGGGGGGATCCCCAGGTGGGAGGCTGGGTTAGCTGCCGCGGGGGGTGGGGTTAGCTGGGGGTGGGTGGTGAAAGGTGGAAGTTTTGTCTAGGGCCCGAAACTTCCTTGCATCAACCCAGCCAGCACCAGACACAGAACTCCACCATGTTGAGCTGCTGTGTGACTGCCGTGGCAGCCAAGAATTGTTTCATTCTATGGCTTCCAGCAGGGCTGCTTCAAGAACATTGCAATGTTCTGCGCGGCGGCTCCTCTCACACCTCTGGAAACACTACAGGATAAGGTGTGTGCTGTTTGTAATGCTCACAACAACAGTGGACAGCGGAGCAGGGTCCATGCTTCTCGGGATATGGTGTACACTCGACTATGCTAGACTTCTGAAAAAAGGCAAGAAATATTTTGGGTTGCAGTTGAAATCAGAGGAGGAGGGAAAAAACTGCATCAGGAATCTACATTCTCAGTCCCTCCTGCAAGAATGTTTTGGGCCCATGAGGCATTGCAAGCCTTTCCCAACCCCCCCTGGGGCAAGTTGCACTGTTGGATAGCTACCCACAGTCAATTGTTCTCTGCATTGATGCAAATGCTGCTAGTGAGGATGCGTTCCATCAACACAAGGAGTGTGGTGTGGACTTACACTACTAACTTATTTTCTGCGGTGGCTGGGTGTCAACTAAACTGAAGTCAATTTAAGTTTGCAGGGTAGACATACCTTGAGAGAATGTGCATGGAGGAGAATGAGGCTATCAAGCACTATTTAAGATCTGAACAGAGAGCATGATTGGAATTCATTTTGCAATGACATAGCTTTTGGAGGTTTTTAAATTTTGTCCATCTCAAATTAAGGTCATGGATTCTTCCTAAAGTAGGAGTCCAGACTAGAACTCCACCTGTTAAAATTAAACTAAAGGTGTTCAACTGTGTCTACATTGGTGGTAAATAGGATTTTCAATCGAGTTAAACTAGCTCAATTAAAACTAACTCAATTGAAAAAAACACATCTTTTCATAGTCTAGACAAAGTCATATTAGAGTTATCAGCCACATGCCAAGTGTGGAGGGGTTTGTACAGCTCTTATTGAGTTATTGGTGAGCAAATATAAAACAAATCAAAAATCGCTTCATTGTTTCAGCTACAAAAGTTATTTTCTCCCATATCTCATAACTCAAAAATAGCCAAAGAGTTTTAGCTCAGATCTTCCCTAATCATTCATCTCTGGGTTGAGACAATGCATGGAAAGTTTCAGCCTTAAATGATAATTTTTGAGAAACCTGTAAACATGTGAAACAGAAGGTTACACTGGAAGAAACCTTTATTATATTTTTTGCTAAAGCTGTCATTCACACTTACTTTCTAATGTTTCAAGTTTAATTAAACTTCTAAAAAGTGCCTCCATAATTGAATGGAAAAAAGCATTAGGGTCCAATCCTGTAACAACTCAACCAACTAAATGGCATTTAAAGTCAATGGGAGTTTACAGTACTAAGCCCCAAATTTATTGTTAGTGTACCAGCACATTGTCTGCATTGAGATCATTTATACTGAGATTGTGGTTGAAATCCAAGACATTATTGTAAATCTAGGAGAAAATTACCTTTCAAATGACATAGGGCAACATTCAACTCCTTGCATTCTGGGATGAGTTCAAGTCTGACTATTTATTTATTCAGAAGGTTCAAAGTGTATGTACTGCAGGCTTATGAAATGGCATTAGAACGCTGGACACAAAGAGAATGCTATATTTTTCTGGTGATTAAATTAACTCGGCCTTTGTTATTAAGTTTTACAATATCACTACCTGCCAGGTGCTGTGATTTCCCAGAAGTGCACTTTAAAAGTACCTATTAAACTACATTTTGTTAAAAATGCTGGTACACGTCTGTGTCAAAACTGAAGCTGAGCAGTTAATGGCAGAGTAATACCATAGCTTGAAAACAATAGAACTATTATAGATGATGCAGGTAGCATAGGTAGCATTGTCTAAAGTTAAGGTTGCCCTAACACTATAAGACCCTGTTTTTAGTTGTTTATGAGTGCAGAGTAATGCATATTGGAAAACATAATCTCAACTATACATACAAAATGACGGGGTCTAAATTAGCTGTTACCACTCAAGAAAGACATCTTGGAGTCATTGTGGATAGTTTTCTGAAAACATCCACTCAGTATGCAGTGGAAGTCAAAAAAGCTAACAGGATGTTAGGAACCATTAGGAAACAGATAGATGATAAGACAGAAAATATCATAATGCCTCTATATAAATCCATGGTATGCCCGTATCTTGAATACTGTGTGCAGTTCTGGTTGCTCTCTCTCAAAAAAAGGTATATTAAAGTTGGAAAAGATATATCAGAATTGGAAAAATAGAGAAGGGTAACAAAAATTATCAAGGGTATGGAACAGCTTCTGTATGAGGAGAGATTAAAAAGACTGGGACTTTTCAGCTTGTAAAAAAGAACTAAGAAGGGATATAACATAGTTCAAAAAAGAACTAGATAAATTGATGGAGGCTATGTCCATCAATGGCTACTAGCCAGGATGTTCAGGGATAGAACACCATGCTCTGAGTATCCTTAGCCTCTGTTTGCCAGAAGCTGGGGATGAGCTACAGGAAACTGAATACTTGATGATTACCTGTTCATTCCCTCTGGGGCACTTGGCATTGGCCACTGTCAGAAGACAGGATACTGGCCTAGATGGACCTTTCTGACCCAGTATGGCCGTTCTTATGGAAGGTGTGTGGTGAATGAGAGTGGGGACTACACAAAGAGAAAGGACAGCCTTATAGCGCCTGTCTTCACCGCAACAGTTAGCCTGAGTTACTCCATTCAAGTTAGCCTAGCTATAGGGTACATCTATACTTCAAGCTGCAGATGTAAGTTTCAGCTCAAGGAGAGATACCTGCACTAGCTCTGATTGAACTAATGCGCTAAAAATAGAGCTAGCTAGAATTTACAGCACCATTTAACTGGAGCTAGAGATTTTTGTGTGTGGATGGGAGTTGAGTTATGTCTACATTACAGAGCCTATGTCGGCATAGCTATGTTGGTGTAGCTATGCCAGCATAATTCCAGAGTGTAGCTGCAGCATACGCTGATAGGAGTTTTTCTGCCAGTGTAGCAGGACAAGTCCTTGCACCTGACAGTGCTCACCCATGCCCCAACCCCACTTCCTGGCAGGAGTGCCGGGCAGGTGGAGTGGGGCAAGCCCTCGTACCCCAACCCACTCCTTGACAGAAGTGCCGGGAGGGCATGGACGGGGCAAGCACTGGCACCCCGACCTCAGTTCCCAGGCAGGAGTGCTGGAGGGGGAAGATTACAGGTGGATGGGGTGGGGAAGGGCCCCCACTTGCTTTGACCTAGGGCTCCAAAAAACCGTAGTTCACCTCTGATCTCAAATTGGACATCCAAAATTAGCTGACATTTAACAAATTTAGTTTTAATCTATGTGTCTCAGTTCCCCGTATGTAAAATCTTCACTTTGCCTCCCAGGAGATAGTGAAGATATATTCATTGATTTGTAAAGAACTAAGCTACACAACAAGGACACCATAGAAAAGCCCATGAGAAAATTAATAATTCTGTATTCAGTGCACGTTTAGAGGGTATACAGTAAATGTGCAGAGCCACACACTGAATAATGAGGATAAAAATAAATATTCAAGAGCTACCCATTCAGTGAGCACCTGCCATCCTGTGCACTGCCTGAGGTGGGGTCCCGTGGAAAAAAAATAGTATGTGACCATGTAGCTGAAAACATATCATAATGAACATGCAAAAGGAGACGAATTACGATAGCACAGGCAGTCTTAATTCTGGCATTCCCTAATATCTGAGGGCTTGACTTTGCAACTTTAACATTCTTTTAACATCGTATTTTTGGATGTAATTTAGAAATACAATAGGGTAGAAATACTTAATGCAGTGACCAGCACAAAAGAGTGTACTTATCTAGGGCATTAGTAAGCAAGGTTGCCATTCTTAAAGGAAAACAGCAGAGCACATACTAAACTGTCTGCATGTTATAAGTGCAGATTACGTCTAAACCGTAGGAAAGACTAAGAGCAACTCTGCTGCTTGAAATACATTTAAAAGCTATTTATAGACCAGCAACAGCTATTGATTGAGTGGGCCACTGGGGAAAAAAACAAGTAGAGGAAAATCAGCCAGGAAACTCCTGTATCATACGTACCTTGAAGCACTGAAGGGCCATTCACCAAAATGGAAAGTTTGTGTCACACAGTTATCAATTGGGGATTATGAACTGTACAGACTGATGTTTATTTGAAGATTTAAAATGTCAAGCTGTCATGAACAATTAAGTAGTGTGGGACCATTTATTAAATAAACAAACCTACAGCTTTGTTCCTTAAATACTTAAAACTAAAATCCTTTTTAACAGGAACTTTAGGTGACACAGTGATATGTACCCTAGCAACCAGGATGTTGTTGAAATCCTACTTTACAAACACGTAAGTGTATGAGTCATTGTAAGAAATACAGTGGATCTAATAATGAATATGACTATATGGCCCAGATTGCCACACTGACTTAGCTATCTTTTTAGTGAAGAAATATAGACTTAGATTTTATAGATTTAGAAAGTTAGACTAAAATTAACCGACCACATAAAAATGGCACAGTTCTATGCTCAAAAGAGAGAATAAGTCTGTGTGCTATTTCTTTTTATTTTCAAGTAAAATGTGCTTTCCATCTGGCCAGATTATGTTCCTCACTCATTATCTGCGAGTTTCTCTATAATAATTTCTGATGTAATTTTCCAGTAAACTTAAATAAAACACCGAGGTCCACAGAAATGCCTTGAGCTCTCTGTCTATGCCTGGCCAATCCTCTGGGTGGTGCAGCGGGTGTCGTGAAACAGCTGCTCAGGCACCACAGTGAGGTCACAGGAAGGCCCAGAAGAGGAAGGGGTGCTCCCTTCATCTACAAACTCTGCCCCCCATTTAGGTACCACAGGGACCATTGCAGTAATACCTGTGGAGTGACCTGTGGGTGAGAAGCGGGAAGAGAAAGAAAAGGGCCCTTTCATAGGGAAGTCAGAGGCCCCCCAAAACCAGCATTTTGGTGAAAGGTTTGAGGAAATGAAGCAGTCCCTGTTATCGCCACTATCTCAACTGACCTATGAGGGCTTGTTCTCTGCCTGATAGGCCCCTATCACTACTAGTGGAGAGCTATTTTTCAGAGCAATAATCCATCTCCTGTGCCTCAATGGATGGTGTGGGGGAGGGTCTGCTCTCTTATTGTGCCATTGGTTGTCAGTCAGCCAGACCAGAATCTGCCCACCCACACACCACACAATTCAGGGAGCTACTACCCACATTCAGAATTGCCAAATGTTACTCTCCAAGGCCTCACTCAGTATATGGCTGTGGGTAGACAGAGACTTGGACTTCAGTGAAAGGCTAGGCAGCTGTGAAACTTCTCTGTGACCATTGCTGAGACTGTCATCCCTGCTTTAAATAGCACTCCCTGGGTGCAGGGTCCCACCTGGTGGTGAACCATCCAGACAAATTCCACTGAGCCTGAGGATCAGGATTTAATCCAAAGACATTATGTAGTAAATCTGCCTGATTTAGTAATTGTACAGCAGCCTTGTACTAGGTCTTCTCCTATTGGAAGAATTACTTGGCTACAATTGCCATGTAATACATCTACCTAGAACACATCACCAGACATCGGCAATACCAGGAGGGACGAGCTGGAGTGCCAATAAGAAGAGCAGTCGGGAAAGTAACTTGAATATTTCTCTGAGGGACTGTATTTCCGAAGGACAGCCTACCCTAAATTCTCGATTATCGAGGAACAATCTTCACTCATTGATATATTTGCTTTCCACAACCAACTCTCTGTATAACTTTCCATGAATAATGTACCTGAATAATTGGATGTTAATATCTAAACTGCATTGTTAAATATATTTACCTAAATTTGAGTTATTGCTGATTATGTACTATATGTATCATGACTTTTAAAACAAACTTTGTATTTGTGGATAATCTAAGCCAGGGGTTCTCAAACTGGGGGTTGGGACCCCTCAGAGGGTCACGAGTTATCACATGGGGGGTTGTGAGCTGTCAGGCTCCACCCCAAACCCCGTTTTGCCTCCAGCATTTGTAATGGTGTTAAATATATAAAAAAGTGTTTTTAATTTATAATGAGGGTTGCACTGAGAGGCTTGTTATGTGAAAGGCGTCACCAGTACAAAAGTTTGAGAATCACTGATTTAAGCACTATCCCCAGATGTAGAGACACTCTTTTCTTAACCTGTGTATTATATAAATTTTTAACATTAGCTTTAATATTTTTTTTATATCCAAACAGGTGTAATCCCCTTGGGTTTAGAGAGCACGGCCCTTTTAAAACCTCATTCTCAGGCAGAGGAAGGGCTGATTGCTCCAGGGGGACGAGACTGGAGAGAGGGAGAGTGATAAGAGTGCGTGCACCTGTAGCTTCAGACAAGTGGGCCTATAGTGACCAGGCCCTCACATAGTGTAGCCGCTGAGAACCAGCCAGAAACCTGGGAGGGACAGAGTGACTGAATGGGGACGTTCCAGGATGGCAGCCAGAAGGAGCACTGTGAGAAGGACAAACTGGAACTGGACCCAGAACCGTAGGAGGCCGTGAGCACTGGGGCGCGTGACCTTGCATTGGGAATAAGCTGGGAGGTTGTAGCTAATTAAGTGGGGAGGTTGTCTGTCTGTGTGGGTTTATGGACAGCAGCAAAAGATGGCACCAGAGGGGTGTGTTGGGGAAAGTTTATTAGCACCGAAGACAATCAGGAGCGCCCAAGACTCAGTGCCAGACTGGAACTCGGCTCAGGATTCCTGAACTCTGAGACTAGACGCAGTGCTTGGTGTCTATCCCGTTATATTGTGGTACCACTGGGCCCGGGGATCCTTGTGTTGGATGGAACCCTGGTTTACTGCTCACCCCATCTTCTCCCTCTCCTGTTTTTCTCTGTTCCTCCCTCTGTAAATCATTTTTTCTCTTTCCTATATTTCTTGTGCTACTCTGGTGTGTGTGTTTATTCTGGGGGGTTGGAACAGATGCCCTGGGGGAGAAGGGAGTTTCCCTGTATGCACCTTTTTTTGGCTATTGTCACCTACAAAGCGGACTCCAACTTAGCCACAAGGGCACTATAGTTACATAGGAGAAGAGCTGGACAGGCAATCTGTGTAACACAAGTTTTAAAGTACTCTGTCACCAGACATCAATCTCAGCACACTTAGAACACTTCTAAGGCTCCAGTCTGACCTTGGATATGCAGATGTGTACCCCATGTCCTGTAAAACTGGATGGTCTATAGCTGATTTGTACAGTCTACAGTGCATGCTGCGCCACAGTTCACCACAAGTCATCGAACAAACAACTCATATCAGAATTAAGCCTCAATTTAGCATTTAGTTTCCCTGTAGCCAAATGACCCCAAAGAACATTGACACTGCCTCACAAGGTTGGATCAAATAGATTTTTTCTTCCCAGTGGCGCTCAGAGTATATGATCATATATTTTAAGGACTGTAGCAACATATTTTAGAATTGTTTATTCAAGTAAGAAACAAAGGCTATCTGTGCACTGCGTTGTTTATTTTTCAAAAATTTTCCACTGAAGTATGCAATGCCTCTTGCAGAGACTAGATTCTGGGTTAGAAGGAAGGAGCATTGATCTGTCCTAGACTAGCAGTTCTTACATTCCTACCAAAGGTACTGTCACAAATATTTATTCTATTTTTCTTATATTCCAAGACTCCACACTCTACTTCACTCTACCTATTGCTAGTGTAATGATCATGCTAATGAATAAGCATTGCTCAATCTCAGCTCAGCAAACCCAATGGCTGGCAGTAAGTTCAGGGGATGGCTGTTCCCTGCTGCACTATATGCAGAACACATCTTACCCCCAAAAGATCTTCAAAGATTGGGGAGCACGTGCCAGTCAGTCCTCCAGCCCAGTGTGAAAACAGGGAAGAGCTAATTAGAAACCCCTCAATACTGAGGAGTCCCAGGGCAGAACAAGGAGGATAAATGGAACCTTGTGGAAACACTACACGTAAGTTGGGGGAAGTGGGTAGCTTTAACAACACAAAATTTAGCAGAGCTTTAAGGAACATAAGCTGAGGTTGATGGACTTAATGAACCTACAACGCAGGCTAGAGTCAAGGTTCATAGTGACTATTTCTTACAATTCTACACACTCAGCGATTCCATGTCACAAGAGACATGGACATCCATCCATAAGAGAGGACATATGTCCCAGATGAGATTATGCCTCTGATGGCTGAATTGAGAGAAGCTTGCATGGGTCCTTGAACATTTGTGATACCTTGATTTATGGCTGTTCCAGCAAGAGGTAGGATTCTATTATTTTGGGGTGGGGAGGGGATGGAAGGGAATTCAGAGATAAAAGGCATCTTTGAGCGACAGTATGAATGAAAACCTGTCACTTCTCCAGGAGTAATTGAGCAAAGGGTGCAGTGCACTCACACTATCTCTTATCAAAGGGCACATACACTGGTTTATTAACAGGGAGGCACAAAATAAGACAGGCTTTTTTTAGCTCTGCATTAAAAGTACAGAGCCTGCTGGTATCAGTACTTGCAGCAGCGACATCAAAACTACACAGTGCTTGTGAATTGCTTACAGTTCCCAATTAAGGCCAAAGAGACATAATAAATAAAGAGCAACAACATTAACTTTTTAGGAACCTGGCATATTCTAAATAGCCAGACAAAAGAAGGCTTAGGAAGAGATGGGGGTGGGTGAAGGAGATAAGACCTGGCTGAACCAGTTGTAAATACTAATTTGCTAGACAAATTTTGCCTGTTTCTCTTTGCAAATTGTCTAAAAACATGGTTCTCCAGTTTGAAATTATTCACAACGTTTGTTGGCAATTAGTATTTGGTCTGCAGATAGTCACAAACAGTTAATTGTAAATAATTGGATCTTCAGATAGCCATTGTACTTGTTATGCACTGTATATTTGTTATTTATATCTCAGTATCACCTTTTGGCCACAACCAAGACCAGGATCCCATTGTGCTAAGTGCTATCTACACACATAGTAAGAGACACACCCTGCTGTGAAGAAGTTACAATCTAAATAGCCAAGAAAGACAAATGGTGAGAGGGGAAATGGAGGCGACGTGATTTGTCCAAGGTCACAGCAAATCAGTGGTGGAGCCAGGAACAGAACCCAGGTCTACTGAGTCCCAGCCCAGAACCTCAGATCATATGTCAGACCATATTACCTCTCAGTGTAAAATTAAATATCCTTAATTTGAGTTTACAATCCACATTTCTCTAATATTTGCACTTGTAATGTTCTATTTGCAAGAACATACGGAGAAATGGGACACAGGACAGGCACGAAACCCCCTTGAAACCAGTTAGTTTTAACACTGGAATGTTGGTGGAACACACCAAACACAATATCCTCTACTCAGGCTTTACTCAGTCCCAATTGGACAGGATTTATATATACCAATTGGGAAGGAATCCTCAGGGGGAGGGAGCCAGGCAACATTCATAGAATGTGGCGGGAGGAGGTGGTGGGTATTGTACCACCCAGGGACTGCAGCTCAAATTGCAGTAAGTTCTGCTTTTAGAACGTGAATTAGTGCATTTCCTCAAGCATCATGAGGCCTTATATCAGGCATGGGCAAGCTTTTTTGGCCCAATGGCCACATCTGGGTATGGAAATTGTATAGTGGTCCATGACAGCTCATGAAATTGGTGATTGGGTTGCAGGAGGGGGCTGTGGGCTGGGGCTGGGGGTTGAGGTCGAGGGGGTGGGTGGGTGAGGGCTCCAGTTGGGAGTGTGGGCTCTAGATGAGTGGTTTGGGGTGCAGGAGGGTGCTCTGGGCTGGGACCAAGGGGTTTGGAGGGCAGGACAGAGATCAGAGCTGGGGCAGGATGTTGGGGCACAGGAGGAGGCCAGCGGTGCATGCTCCAGGCAGCACTTACCTCAAGAAGCTCTCGGAAGCAGTGGCATGTCCCTACTCCAGCTCCTACGTGGAGGCGCAGCCAGACGGATCTGCGCACTGCCCTTGCAGCTCCCATTGGCCGTGGTTCCTGGCCAATGGAAGCTATGGAACTGGCGCTTGGGACAGGAACAGTGTGTGGAGCTCCCAGGCTGCCCCTACACGTAGGACATGGAGGGGGCACACACTGCTGCTTCCGGGAGCTGACAGAGAAATAGCAAGCCCCTGACCCTGCTCCCCAGTTGGAGTGTGGGAGCGGGGCAAGCCCCTGATCCTGCTCTGATGGGAGCTTGAGGGCCAGATTAAAAGGTGTGATGGGCCAGACACAGCCTGTAGTTTGCCATCCCTGCCTTATATACATTGATATTTTAATGAAATTATTCTCTCATTTTTAAGACCAGGGCAGCTCCACTGGTTCTAGCAAACATAAAGCTTTCTTGTCTCTCTCTGCCAAACTAGCACTTTCCACATACACTCCCCTTCCACCCAGCAGACTGATTAGAATGAAACATGAGAAAATAAATAGACTTGTTGCAGCCTAAGTATTCCCTCCCGAGGGACCTGAAGAACCTTCACCCAAACCAAATCAATGTCACTGCCTTGACTGAGGTTAACCAAGCCTCAATAGAACAAATATCCTTCCCTTTTCCCAGGGCATAAAAAGAGCTCAGAAACTTGAACTAGAAGTATCTCACAGGGAGCAGCTGATGCTATTCATGCAAGAGCACCCCTTTGCACCTAAATCTGAGCACTAGTCTGTGGCCTTTTTCTTTTATATCCAGCAGCTGGGCCTGATAGGTCACCAAGCCCAACTGCACGTACTCCACACCCCTTAACCCTTTCCCTGCCTGCTTTTGCCTGCTGCAGAGTAGACAGGGAAATAGGATTGTCTTGCAGCCAGCAAGATTTGGGTGAAGCCCAAGCATTCAGGGCCCTCATACAACCCAGATGCAGTGTTGCCAACTCTCATGATTTTATCGTAAGTCTTGAAATTTGGCGTTTTCCTTAAAGCTCCAACTGCTGGAGTCATGTTATTTTGTGAGACTCTCATTTTCATTTTTAAAAATAACATGTTTCTAGCCCTCATGATGATGAAGAACTATTTGAAAATATGGTTTGCATGTATGCCAAAGGCTCAAAAACCAAAAGGCAAATAAAAAGAACCCAAAATGAATATCTTTTAATGCTTGGTGATTTTGGAGGGTTGGCAATACTGTCCACTCCAGACACAAACTATAGATAGGGTGTCATTTTTTTCTCTCCTTCAGTTTTAAGGCTCCTTTACAGGATGTGCTACAGCATTGTTTTTATTCTGGTTGCTAGAGCAGTACTGTAGCTACCACTGTTTGTCAAACCGAGAAAAGAAAATGAAGATCTGCTGTATTGCACAGGCAGTATGATTAGCCATTCAAGAAAAGTCCAGCTTGCATGCTTTAAACATAAAGCAAGAAGGTGATGCTGGCTACCAAGTAGGGCAGGAGCACACTCGAGCAGTGTTCATGTTACAGGGAAGTACAGAATTAGCAGGAAGTACTTTAAATAAGAGCAGAGAGGAAGGATGGTCCACGATGGTACTAGCCTCAAAGTTGAGAGACCTTTGTTCAATTCCCTGTTCTTCCACATACTTCCCGTTGTTGGATGTGTCGCTTATTTTCTCTGAGCCTGTTCCTCTGTAAAATGGAACACTAGTACTTCCCCGCCTCGTGGGGGGGTGCTCTGAAATAAAAAAAGTAAAGATTGTGAGAAGTTTAGCTGCAATTGTGAGGGGGATTGTGAGGGGGATTGTGTAAGTGCTATAGAAAGAAAATACAACCTGTGGTGATTTAATGAAGGTACTGAATCAAGTGCTGCATGTCCCAATACAATGTGAAACTGTTTAAATTAAAGCAAGATTATTAAAGGGTAAAGACTTGTTTCAAGTACTGCAAAAACTCAGTGCTTCAAGGAGTGAAAAAATAGTGTAAAGAGTCTGGTTTGCCAGGCACACATCAATCACTGATTACAGAACATGTTATGATGCGTCCAATGGCAGGAGAGGAAGAGAGATGAGTAATGGGACTGAAAGGGCAGATATGTGCTTCCGACTGCAGAGAAGACAGAATTTAGAAAGCATATGCTGTGATTTACACATCTAATACAGGGCGTGACTGTGAGACAAACAGCAAAAGAGTGAAATATTGTTTGAGTCTGGAGTGACCACTTGAATTCTGCCCCCCACCCACTGTTTCCAAAAAACACAGGTGCTAAGTACATGCAGGGGGGAAGAAAGTGTAAGGAGGGCTGATGGGAGTGTGAAATGTTTGGGCTTGCACTATTTATCTTTTTGAAGTGTGGGTAGGAGTAAAATACAGTCACTGAGGACATCTGAGAACCATGCATAACTGCCTAACTCTTACAGTGAAACCTTCTCCTCTCAGCCCTGTATGGTTTCATAAATGACCATTTCATTACGTACATAGCTACAAGAAGACAGCTTCCCACTGCAACATCTCAAACAGAATAAATTGGTACCTGTCTATCTAAGCATTTATACCACACTTATCTCCATAGCACAGCCTTACAAAATTTCCATAAAAATGCACAAAGTATTCCTGCCTTCCTTTTACCAGACTGATTGATGATGAAAGGATTTTGCATAGCTGCCATAGTATCTGAGTGTCTCATATATTGGGTCAAATTGTGCCCTCAGTGACTTCTAACTGAACTCAATAAGGTTGCTTCAGAGTCACATCAGTGTAAATAAGGTCCTAAGGTTTTGAATCGTAACCAGTGATGTCATGACAATATTTTAACAAGGGACTCCTACAAAGTTTTTCTCATTTATCCTGTGATAAATCCTATGTACCCAAGGACTGGTTAATCTAGTCATTTGTTTTACAGTTTAAACAAATATTTTCTCCTAACCTCCAGGAAGGAGGGAGGCCGAACCACTTGGCAAACAACCTTATAAGTTCACTGAAAGCATTTTATTGTTTGCACTCGAAAAATATATCAACTACATTCAGAGAATAGCAGTGTTCAGCTTGTGGAATTTGAAAATGGGTATGTGTGTGTATAGACCTTAGGCAGTGAGAGAAGTAGTATTTTATCTTGTGAAACTATTTGGAAAACTCATCACATATAGTACACCTGGGTGCTATCCAAAAACAAATGTGCTGTGATAAATCATTTTCTTGAAATGCAGATGCAGACAGATATTAAGGCATTATATAACTGCAGACCCGAGATTAACTGAGGGGCTGCTTGGGTTGTCAATCTAGCATATGTCCATTGGAGGTTCCTGAATGTTCTTTTTCAGGAATATGAAAGCTCTTCTAATCTGGCAACATGGCCCACTGGATAGAGCACTAGACTGAGATCTAAAGCTACATCTACACAGCATTTTGGAGCCCCCAGGAATGGGCCTCCCAGCCTGGTTCAAGACACGTGTACTAGCAGGGTTCATACTAGTGCTCTAAAATAGCTGTGTAGATGGTGCTTTGAAGTTGTGAGCAGGGCCGGACCTCAGGCTCTGAAGCCTACCCCGTTCTTAGGCTTCAGACCCCAAGCTACAGCCAGAGACACAACTTAAAAGTACTGCCTATAGAGCTATTTTAAGAGCAGTAGCATGAGCACTACTAACCTGAGTCTGTCCACCTGAACTGAGACGCTTGCTTCCATGGGCTCCAAAACTCTGTGTAGACATACCCTGAGAGACTTGGATTCTCTTCTCAGTTCTGCCACTGACCTCCTGGGTGATGCTAGGCCAGTCACCTTACCTCCCTTTGCTTGTTTCCTTTCCCAGCCTTTATCTATATAGATGACAAGCTTTTTATGGCAGGGACTGTCTTTTAGTAACAGTTTATACAGAGCCTAGCACAATAGGGCCCTGATCTCAGTTGAAGCCTCTGTCTAATAAAACCAACAACCTGCTGGTTAGATATAGAATGGGAAATGTTAAGAAGCTGCAATAGAGTGATCATCTGGGATCCTGTGAAAAGTCTGGTTACAGAATAAACAGCAATTGCAAACCTAGAACCTACAGAGGTAAGTTCAGGAGTAGGGGGATTCAGCTAGTGGTAACACCGTTCCATGCTGCCAGGAGTTGAGGACCCACCCAAACTTGGGTCTAGAGCTTCCTTGAACTGGGGGTTCGGAGGGTCGAGTCTGTGAGACACAGCACAGAAGACACAGGCCAGGAGGAGGCTAGAATGGTGGCTTTAAGCCACTTTTGCCCCTCTGGGATTCTGAGCTGCTCCAGGAGTTAGCACAGCAGCTTCCCTCCAGCTGCCTGTTTTGCAGAGCACTCAGCCATTCTCCCTCACACTCCTGCCATGTCCCCACTACCCTTGTGTCCTTCCCCATTCCCTGACATATCTCTGTGCTAGGGGGTGCACACGCTGGGGGACGTGTATGTGCACATGTGCGTCAGCCCTACATTACCCCTGTGCTGGGGGGATTTCCCCAGGGCACCATTCTGCCCCATTATGCTTCCCTGGAGGCAAACAGAGGTTGTAATAGAGGACAGCACCTGACCCCCAGAATGTACAGGGTTGAGAGGCTATATCCTTTGCTTCCTCTATGCCCTCCTGCACAAGAAGGGAGATTACTTGTTAATGCCTTGTGTTTAATTGGGGAGTTCATGGCGTCTTTGCCATGGTCCAGTGGGTTTCTCTTTGGGACAGGATGATCTAACTAAAGTCTGTATTTTGACATCAAAAAGTCTGAGATTATATTCCAGTGAATTTAAGCACTTAATGTGGCTACAGTGCAGTCTAATGTATGTGATGAAGCATATCCTAAAGATGATCCAGTGAGATGCCAGCCTATCCTGAATATTTTTGACAAAGCACAAGAAAATGCAAGTAGCTTTGGGGATAATTTCTGGTTTCATCTACACCAGGCAATGACAGAGAATTTAACATTTGAGTTACACTTAATTTACAATGGAATTTACTTAGGGGAAGTATGTAAGTATGCACAAATATTTCCCCCCCCCCAATGCATCCAGCAATATTAAGGGGGAAAAAGAGAAAGAGAGGTTAAATAAATTGATAATATGCTACTTTGTACTTTTAGAGCATGTTCTACCCAAAGATCTCAACCTGCTTTACAAATTCGCAACACCCCTCTGAGGTACCAGTAGGAATATATCATAACCATTTATAGACGAGGAAACTGAAACACAAGAATGAAGTTTTTTGCCCAAAGTCAAAGAGTTGATCAGTGGCAGAGCCAGGAATACAACCCAAAATTCATGGCTCCCAGTTCTCTTCTTAGACATGTAAGCTCGTGATCTGAACATTTGTAGAATCTGATATGCCTGTTTAAATACAAATATTTCCCCTATATTTTATAATTTCCCTAGAAAATGAAAACTTTTAGGAGAAACACACACACACACACACACTCTAGAATTTTCTGTGTGCTTATCCTTTAAAGAAAAATTCTGGAGCTATGGTGAAACCAGTACTCAGGGTAATAACATTTGGCACAGTTCTCAAAAACAATGTAAAAAAACCTATTTTAAAAATATTAGTTCAATTAATCTAATGTGACTAATTAATTTGTCACACAATTTACTGGTAATGTTATTTTTCCCCCTTTGCTATCTTTTTTCTTGAAAACAGATACCATTGGGTTTAATCTTAAATTAAAATTTGAAATGTGCTTGTGTCAGACAAGGAAAAAATAGTACATGCAGCAACTTTTTCACTTGTTGGTCACCCTGCATAAAGATACACTCACACTTCCACTTGTGTGAACTTCTCAAGGACTGGTAGAATAACAAAAGATGTACAGGAAGAGAGAAAACACAGACACAAACACACTTGTACAGAAAGTCAGAATCTCATTTTTACTAATGTATTTCTTACGTTAGGTATCACTTCTAGGTTATCACAGCACTGTGCCCTTAACATTTATAGCACTATGGTTTTAAGGTCTTTAGAAACATAAATGAATCATACTCCTGTGAAGTGTTAGCCATATTTTACAGATGATGGAAAAGGAGGCACAAGAAAGAGCAGGTCGGCATTTTGGAAAGTAGCCTCTAATTTTGGCACCCTCAGGTGTTGCATTCCCAACTTGAGACAACTATGACATGATTTTCAGAGGTGCTGAGCACACTGAGTTTAGTTGTAGCTGCAAGTGCTCATCATCTTTGACAACTGGGCCTTGGTATCAAAACCAGAAGAACTCAAAATTAGAGGCTTAGGCCCTCACTCAGCAGTACTTAGGCAGTAATTTTCAAAGGAGCATGAAGAGTTGTTATTCCCAAGGGGGTTGGATATCTAACACCCCTAAGGTTCTTTGAAAATCCCAGCCTTAATTTTACACATGTGGTTAAATCCATCCCTGCTGTGCAAAAATTTAAGCATGTGACTAAATGCTTTGTTGAACTGGAGCCTAAGTGATTTGCAGAAGATGATTACCAAAATGGTGCTGAACATGGTTTTTGGTCTACACTTGCAGTTAGATCATGTTCAGCCCTGGTTCATTAATAACATGCATTGCCAGCAACGAGGAATTTTTCTCGTGTGGAGCAGTAAGAGTAGTACCTAACAGCATTGCTGTTTGATATTTTCACTATTTTCGAGTCCTCCCCTAAGAAAGTAACTAATGCATTAACTTCTTAGCAATGAGCAGATAAACAGATCAAGAAAATTCACATAATTCCATGTCTGAGGACTTGCTCTTTCCACAAATACTCAGTTTATACATGTAGCAACTGCAAATGAAAGAGGTCCTTTGTAGCCTAGCAGGATTCTTCACTGTACTCTGAAGTTTCTCACTGCATTCATAGGCCCCTTATTGGCCCAACCCTGATCCCAGTGAAAATCAACTGCAAAGTTTCCATTAAGTTAAATGGGAGTAGGATCCAGTAGTATGTCCCTTTCAGGGAAAGATTTTGCCAGACTATGAGTATGCAAGCAGTCTGGAATGCCAGCTTCATGAATACTGTTGTCAAGTACCTGAACAAGGTTTCCGGATGTCTCAGCTGAATCAGCTGTTCAAGTCATTTTCTCCAAATATTGAAATATTGGATAAGGCCGTATTATTTTGTTTTTTCTGCACAGTAAATTCCCACATGTGAAAAACTGCAACAATTAAATCAAAGCAAGAATTATTTCTTGTTTGTAACTAGTATTGGATATATTCCTTTAGCCAGAGCTTGATCAGTTAAAAATAGCCCACAGAACTTCACACTGTGGCCTTAACACATTCCTTAACCCTTTAGTCCAGGGGTGGCCAACCTGTGGCTCCGGAGCCACATGCGGCTCTTCAGAAGTTAATAAGCGGCTCCTTGTATAGGTACCGACTCCGGGGCTGGAGCTACAGGCGCCAGCTTTCCAATGTGCCAGGGGGTGCTCACTGCTCAACCCCTGGCTCTGCCACCGGCCCTACCCCCCCTCCACCCCTTCCCGTCCCCTCCCCTGAGCCTGCCATGCCCTCGCTCCTTCCTCCTCCCCTCAGAGCCTCCTGCACCCCACAGCTGATCAGGAGGTGTGGGGAGGGAGAGGGAGGGGCTGATTGGCAGGACTGCCAGTGGGCAGGAGGCACTGGGAGCAGGGGGCGGGGGAGAAGAGCTAATAGGGGAGGCTGCTGACATATTACTGTGGCTCTTTGGCAATGTACACTGGTAAATTCTGGTTCCTTCTCAGGCTCAGGTTGGCCACCCCTGCTTTAGTCCCACTAGAGCGGCATAGTCAGAAATCACCTAGGTGTATCACCCCCAACTTCTACAACACTTTCTTTTCAAACCACCTGCAGTTTCTTTGCCCAAGACACACCTTTTCTTCTCCCCAGTATCATTGCCAGCTGGCTGACCTCTCTGCTTTGTCTACAGCTGGCAGGCAACTGCAACTCCACCCCCAGGCCAACTGGCACAGTAGCAGCTGGTAAATATGTGTTAACTACCCAATTAATCCTCAAATTCCCCAGGCTCACCAGACTACTGCTGTTCCCGCAGGCAGCTGCTTTGCCTAAATAGCACTGCCCTGGCCATTCAGTCCTAGGCCTCAGGAGCCTGTTAATTAATATTGTTCTGCCCTTTTCCTTTTGCCGCAGCCTAATGAAGAATACTCCACAGCTCTCTGCATCGCCACCATGCTTCAGCAGAAGGTGCTGCTTTTTTGAGAGCAAATGCTTTGACCAAACTCATAAGAATAAGTAACTGACCTAGAAAGGCTCAGAGTGTTATTGCAGTGATGTACTAGGGAGTACTCCCAGAATTTAGGAGCCCCATAGTAAAATACTGCCTTCAAACCGAAAGGAAGGTTGGGCTCTTGTGCGGAGATCATCGCCCTGCTAAATAACCCCTGCTAGAGGTAGCTTATCCCTAGGATTCAAGCAAATGCTTCTGAAGAGTAAATTGGTTTCCTCTAGAATGGACCAGATCACACCAAATGACAAAGATGAATAAAAAGGCACCAAAGGGAGGATGTCCCCATGAGGCCTACAAAGTATTCATTCCCATCCTGTCTCCAAATTACACAAATTGAGCAATGCATGGAGCCCTCAGCATCCTCAGTATATTCTTCAGGAAAAAAAGTGTAAATATTTCTAGCAAATTAGCATAAGTGTGACAGCTGATGTTGTTTTCAGTCTTTGATTATGGGAAGAACTCCTTGCTAGTATCTCTGTCAAAATCAAATTTTGACCCAAAAGAAACTGAATAATTTTGACCAATTCACTATTTTATAACCAGTTCCAGTTATGAGTGAAAAATCAGTTTTGTTCAAATCGGAAGACAACAAATTCTCCAGTCAATCGCCTCTCCTCTCTGTGCAAAATATTTGGAGTATACCAAAGCAGCTGTTTAATCGCCTGACCCAAAGACCACTGAAGTCACTGGAGTCTTTCCATTGACTTTAGTGGGCATTGGGTCAGGCCCTAACTGTACACACCAGTTTCAGATGAAAAAGATATACCAGATTCCAATGAAACTCTTGCTATATGCTGGTAAACTGAACTGATGAGCTGCTTACCACTATTAGCACACATCTAGATATTTATGCAACACTCTACTTTCTCATTTTAAGTGACATCTTACATGTTACTAAACCTTATATAGAAACGCTAAGAGTAGTTACAGAAAGCCTTTAGAATTGTATCTGAAATAAACCATAGCTGGAAAAATACACAGTTCTCTCCAAGATGAAATGTCATTGATGGTAGTTTTAGTTGTTACTTGCACATAATAAATAAATTATCTTGTAAACATTGAGTAAAAATTATATTAAAGTCAGGACAGAAAACTTCTAAGGGCTTGTCTTTCCATCCTGTTGTATTCTTAACTATTTCCTGCTCAGCCTCACAGCCATTTATCTAGGAAACCTCTTTAAAAAGGTTAAAACAATACACTGTTTATATTTCTAGTGACCTTTGTCTTGCCTCTTTTTCCTGGCCAAGAAGTATCCTGTTAGGGAAATAGCTAATTACCTTCTCTTGAATTTGGAAAATAGCTACAATGGGACATTTGGGATTGTGTTATCTACTTCCTGTTTAGGCACTTGTCTCTTGAAACAGATGGAGATCTAAGTAAAGGCTCTGTAGAAGCATTTTTACCTCTTCCCTTCCTTAATTTGAGTCTCAATACTCTCAGGTCTAATGTGATTTCAAGTATAGGACTGATTCCAAGTCTGAGATCTGTCCCACCTCCTCTCTCTCCATTTTACGGATTGATGACTTGAAAACATGGCATTGCAGCTGTATCTTCTTGCAAATCTTATTTCAAAAGCAGTTGCTAAATTGTCTCTATAGACACAAGCTTCCTCACATGAACTGAGTAAAAATTGAATAGTAAAAATTTAACAGTATTAGTTTTGGAGGGTCGCAAAAAAATTGACATTAACCCACAGTGAGGGGTTAGAGATGAGGACAGAGCTGAGTGGGACCCAGATTTTCCATTTTGCAGGAAATTTCACAATTTCAAAACAATTTTAAAAAACAACTTTCTGTTTCCAATTGGAACAGAAACAAAAATTCTTTAAATTTCCTGTGAAGTGAAATTCCAAGAAAATTCATTTTGGGTCTATCAAAACATTTTATTTCGATAAAATCAAAACACAACATTCTGATTTTGACCTTTAAAACTTAAAAAAAATCTAAAACCAGTTAATTTAGTTTCAAAAGGTCAATTTGAAATGAAAAAGCAAAACATTCTGTTCCTAAAATGTCAAGACAGTTTGCTTCATGTGTTTTCTAAACAAAATGTTGTTGAAATGGACACTCTTAAAAATATATTGATCTTGTAAAAAGCATTTTTAATCAAGAAACCTTTTCAACGAAAAATTTCCGAACAGCTCTAAATGATGAACTCGAGTACTCATCCGACACCAAATATAAGCTGCTATTTTTAATTAGAGGCAGAATTAAAAGAACCTTTCAGTTTTCATGATACAGAGTATTGATCCAGACAGGCAATATCATGACACTCTCACAATGCATAGCAAACGGCACTGTGAAATCTCACAAACAGCACAAGGTATGCTGCTTCCAGTGCAGAAGAACTCGAGTATGGGAGGCAATTACATTGCTCTTTCTAAATGGGTGACTCAGTGTTTGTTGCCTTCCAGCATTACTCCAGGCAGGAAAATGATTTCCTCTTGGCATACTTTTTAATTGGTACCAAGATACTAACTGTAGGCCTTGAGCCCTAAAAATGTGCAACTGAGAGTGTGTTTCTAATCCGAAGAGTTACTATGTAAGAATGGCACTTTCTAACAAACAAGATCTGCTCCCTTTGTATATTCTGAAAGTATCTATTTAGTGCTTACTTTAATGGCAAAAATAAGTTTCAGTAAATTATTTTTTTAAAGTCTCTCAGTTTAAATCATCTTAAGGCCTTGATCTTGAAAATCTCTGCAGTGCATGGTAGAGAATACAAGGTTGCTGAGCTCCCTCAAAAGTGTGAATGAAGCTTAAACATGCGCACAAATAAGATTAGCAAAAAGAATGAGGAGTCCCTGTAGCACCTTAGAGACTAACAAATTTATTTCGGCATAAGCTTTCGTAGGCTAAAGCCCACTTCACCAGATGCATGCAGTGGAAAATACAGTAGGAAGATAGCTATATACAGAGAACATGAAAAAATAGGTATTGCCATACCAACTCTAACCAGACTAATCAATTAAGGTGAGCTATTATCAGCAGGAGAAGAAAAACTTTTGTAGTGATAATCAGGATGGCCCATTTCCAACAGTTGACAAGAAGGTGTGAGTAACAGTAGGGGGGAAATTAGCCTGGGGAAATAGTTTTTACTTTGTGTAATGGTGCATCAACTCCCAGTCCTTATCAAGCCTAATTTAAAGTGTTCTTAAAACTACAATACCCACCTGCTGAAGTGAAGAAACAGATTGACAGAGCCAGAATACCCAGAATACCCTGGCCCAACAAAGAAAGTAACAAAATGCCAGTAGCCATCACCTTCAGCCCCCAACTAAAACCTCTCCAGCACACCATCAAGGATCTACATCCTGTCCTGAAGCTCCCAAGATCAGCAAATACTCACTTGAATATAGGGGATACATGAGTGCCTAGACTGAGTGAGGATACAGAGTGTGGGCTGGGCAGTCCTTCAGCAGGAACTTTAGGAGCACTCAAACTGAAGAAAAGGCTTGAGATGACTCTCGTTATCCTAGTGTTAATTTATTTGCTAACAAAGCCAAACCCCAGCAAGAGGGTGAGTTTTAAACTTTGCACAGTGTGTAGATTGTTTTTTCTTTTTTTTCGTGGGGGGTGTTCAGTGGGCGAAGTGTAAAAATACCTGTCACCAGGATTTACTGGTACTGGAAACTTTGAAAAAAAAGCAAAAAATTCAAAAACTGTTAGCAATTTTACAATGAATGTCGCCATCACACAGGATTTTATGAAATATAATCAAATCATTTAGCTATCATTTTATCTTTTATATCATGTAGAGGCTTTTATATTGCACTATTATCATATTCTGCCAAATTAAGACTCCCAGCTCATAGGTACATAAATTCAACATGTATAGAGGACGTATATTTTTTTAAAATACATGTTTGGGAGCCTACAGAATAAAGTCTATTTTAAATAAGGCTTTATATTGCACTATTATCATATTCTGCCAAATTAAGACTCCTAGCTCATAGGTACATAAATTCAACATGTATAGAGGATGTATATTTTTATAAAATATATTTTTGGAAGCCTACAGAATAAAGCCTATTTTAAATAAGGAACAGTCTTTATTTACCAATATAACTAGTTGCTTGTGCTGAAAACTAGGAATATTTTCATTGGAAGTGAGAATCACTTTAGATAATTGCTCCTATTGCTTTTTTAAAACAGCCCCAGTCACATCCTTGAATATATATAAGATCTGAAAGACATTAGAACGACTGAAGCATATCATATTACTTCATTTATTTGTTGGGGGAGACACCACAAACTTTATATATAGTATGTATTGTCCATTTACGCCTTGGACACAGTAGTTCTTAGCATTTTTCTATATATAATTTTTGTCTGTACATGCATGTGAATGTTTAACTTTTTTGTCTGTATGGGCAAACTATTTCTAGAGCTCCAATCTGATTCAGATGAGCAAGGTGTTATTCCAGTCACAATTTACTGTAGGTGTGAATGCTGTCAGAAAAATTCAGAACAAAAAAAATGTTAATTGGGGAAAACGGTCTTTTAATCGATAGAATGATAGTATGCTACTTTATCATTAGAGTTGACATTGATAATAACTTAATTTTGTATAGCACCTTTGATATATAATGTCCCACAGTGCCTTATATATAATGTATAAGAACTGATTCACTACCACTGAAATGTATATTGCTAGATTAAATTAGTAGGGTAATAATGAGAATACGTGGCAGCCCTTTGCAGAATTTTATGTAGATTAATTTAATGCACATGAATCTATATGGGATGCCTCATGAGCCTTTTGGAAGATCTTTGCTCTGTTCTCCATCCCAGATGATTTTTAACTTCAAACAACATTACTGAATTGGGACCTCTGGCCACATCCCTCTATGAATCTTCATGCATAAGAAACAAGGATTTTTTTTTCTGCAGTTTTCAGATACTTTCTACCCCTAATTGTGTTTCTTATATCTATCGGTAAACAAATAAACCCTGTTTATCTGAATTTTGTTTTCTGTCCTCTACCTCCAATATTTTTTATCTAAAACTTTGATTATATGAAGAATTTGGATGTCTCCTGAGACATTTGGACAGCCAGGGTATGCGTACACAGCAAACACCCACGGTGGCCCAGGTCAGTAGACTTGGGCTTGGGCTGTGGGCTACAGAATTGTGGTGTAGACGCTCGGGCTGAAGCCTGACCTCTGAGACCCCCACAAGGGAGAGTGTACCAGAGCTCAGACTCCAGTCAGAGCCCAAACATCTACACTGCAATTTTACAGCTCCACAAACCAAGTCACCTGACGCGGGCCAGCCGCAGGTGTTTAATTGTAGTGTAGATGTACCCTCAAAGTTAATATGTATTGAGTTTTGCACATCTGATAAGAGTTCAACAGGGGAATGCATATGAGCTAGTGGGTGTGAGGGTCCAGCTTACCTTTTCACCAGTAGCTGTGTTGCTGCCTCAGTTTCCATCCTCTGTGCTTCAGTTTCTTTCTGCTGGTCCATGGTTCCACTCTGATGATGGCATGGTTTAGCTCTCCAGCTATACCAAAATTACTCCCCTCTCAGGGCAGAACAAGAATCCAAACAAACAAAGCAGTTCCTTTCACCCTTTGGCTGCAGGTGCTTCAAATGGTCTCTTTGGCCCAGTTCCACAAAGGTACTTAGGTGCCTAACCCCCACATTAATGCCTATGTCTATATGTAGGCTCCACTGTGATCCACAAAACTCCCGCTCGGCTGCTGCCTAACCCTGTAGGCCTAAGTTTTTGCAATAAAAGATGTGTAGGCACCTAAGTTCTCCTTCTGGACACGTGCACGCGGCCTCACTCTAGGGGTCGGGACACCTGTCTTCCACCTAAGCCCCAGAGAGAGCCACAAACCAGGGGAAGACAAGTGCTCCTCCACCTAACACTCATGTACGGCCCGATCCAGTAGACATGCTCAGAGGTCACCTAACTCCACGCAAAACAGCTGGGATGGAGGGAGAGGAGCAGGCCCTTCTTTATAACCTTTATACCAGTTGTGAGAGTACTCCCCTAGGATCACAGGCACGTGCAGCACATTTCATTAGGGTGTGCACCCAGGGAATTTTATTTATTTATTTTAAAGGTTGGGGTGCAGGATGGAGTGCAGGGTGTGCGAGGGGGTGCGGTGTGCAGGAAGGGGCTCAGGGCAAGGGACTGGGGCAGAGGAGGGATGCGGGGTGTATGAGGGGGCTCAGGGAAGGGGTGGGGTGCAGGAGGGGTGCAGAGTGCAGAAGGGGGCTCAGGGCAGGGGGTTGGGGTGCAGGAGGGATGAGGGGGGCAGCAGGGGGCTCAGGGCAGGAGTGTGAGATGCAGGCAGGGGGATTATGGCAGGAAGTTGGAGTGCAGGACGGGTGCAGGGTGCAGGCAAGGGGTTGGGATGCAGGAGGAGTGTGGGGTGCAGGAGGGGGCTCAGGGCAGTGGGTTGGGGGGCAGGTGGGGTGCAGAGTGCAGGCAGGGGGCTGGAGTGCAGGAGCAGTGCGGCAGGGGGCTCAGGGCAGGGAGTTGGGGGATGGAGTGCAGGATGGGGCTCAGGACAAGAGGCTGGGGTGCGAGGTGCAGGCAGGGGGCTAAGGACAGGGAGTTGAGGTGCAGGAGGGGTGTAGGGTGCAGGCAGGGGGCTCAGGACAGGGAGTTGGGGTGCAGGAGGGGTGTAGGGTGCAGGCAGGGGGCTCAGGACAGGGAGTTGGGGTGCAAGAGGGGTCTGACAGGGGGCTCAGGGCAGGGAGTTGGGGGGTGGGGTGCAGGAGGGGTTTGGGTTCCAGCCTGGCACCGCTTACTTGCAGCGGTGCACTCCCTGTGTGCCTGCCCTGGCCTAGGGTGACCAGATAGCAAGTGTGAAAAATTGGGTCGGGGGTGGGGAGTAAAGGAGCCTATATAAGAAAAAGACCCAAACATCGGGACTGTCCCGATAAAATTGGGACATCTGGTCACCCCACCCTGGCCCCATGCCACACCGTTCACCATGTCCCTGCTAGCTTAGGTAGCTCCTTGCCTAGCACGTGGGTTTTTGTGGTTCACATTCTAAAGTGCCTTTCTCTCCTTATTGATTGTATAGAGAAGACTAGGTGCTTAACTCTGTGTTGTTCCTGTGATTGTCCAGGTGTCAAAATAAATCCCTTTGTGGATGCAGACTTTTGTCCTTCGACTGCAAGGATTTCTGCTTGCCACCTACAGGAGCTGGGTCTTGAAATACAACAGTAAGGTTATATCTACACTTAAAACATTGCAGCTACAGAAGAATTCTGTTGACCTTCCGCTGTCTACATAGGGATTTAGGTCAGCCTAATTATGTTGCTTAGAGTGTGGATTTTTCATACTCCTGAGTGATGTCATAGACTTTAAGGTCAGAAGGGACCATTTAGATCATCTAGTCTGACCTCGTGCACAACGCAGGCCACAGAATCTCATCCACCCACTCCCGCAACAAACCCCTAACCTATCTCTGAGCGATTGATGGCCTCAGATCATGGTTTAAAGACTTCAAGGTGCAGAGAATCCTCCAGCAAGTGACCCATGCCCCACGCTGTAGAGGAAGGCGAAAACGCCCCCAGGCCTCTGCCTATCTGCCCTGAACGAAAATTCCTTCCCGACTCCAAATATGGCAATCAGCCTAACCCTGAGCATGTGGGCAAGACTCACCAGCCAGACAACCAGGAAAGAATTCTCTGTAGTAACTCAGATCCCACCCCATCTAACATCTCATCACAGGCCATGGGCATATTTCCCGTATCAAAGATAAATTAATTGCCAAAACTATGCCATCATACCATCCCCTCCATAAACTTATCAAGCTTAGTCTTGAAGCCAGATATGTCTTTTGCCCCCAATACTCCCCTTGGGAGGCTGTTCCAGAACTTCACTCCTCTGATGGTTAGAAACCTTCGTCTAATTTCAAGTCTAAACTTCCTGATGGCCAGTTTATATCCATTTGTTCATGTGTCCACATTGGTACTGAGCTTAAATAATTCCTCTCCCTCCCTGATATTTATTCCTTTGTGATCTTTATATAGAGAGCAATCTAGTTCCCCTCAGCCTTTCTTTGGTTAACTAACAAGCAAGTCTCTTTGAGTGTCCTTGGCATAAGCCTGGGTTTTCCATTCCTTGGATCATCCTAGTAGCCCTTCGCTGTACCTGTTCCAGTTTGGAATTCATCCTTTCTTAAACATGGGAGACCAGAACTGCACACAGTATTTCAGATGAGTCTGATCAGTGTCTTGTATAACAGTACCTACACCTTCTTATGCTCTACTGGAAATACCTCCCTAATGCATTTGCCAAGGACTGCATGTCGCTTTTTTCATCGCCTATCACTACTTAGCAGTCGTAGTCATCTGTGATCAACCAATACTCCAGTCTTTCTCCTCCTCTGTTACTTCTAACTGATCAGTCCCCAGTTATATACAAAATTCTTATTAAATCCATAATGCATGACCTTGCACTTTTCACTATTAATTTCATCCGTATTACTATTACTCCAGTTTACAGGTCATCAAGATTCTTCCTGTTATGATATTCGGTCCTTCTCTGTATTGGCAATACCCCAGCTTTGTGTCATCTGCAAACTTTATATTAGCACACTTCCCACTTTTTGTGCTGAGGTCAGTATTAAAGATTAAATCAATAGAAGATTAAGTGTTGGAAGGGACCTCAGAAGTCATCTAGTCCAAACCCCAGCTCAAAGCAGGACAAATCCCCAGACAGATTTTTACCCCAGTTCCCTAAATGGCCCCCTTAAGGACTGAACTCTCAACCCTGAGTTTAGCAGGCTAATGCTCAAACCACTGAGCTATCCCTCCCCCAATAAGATTGGTCCCAAAACTGATCCCTGAGGAACTCCACTAGTAACCTCCTTCCAGCCTGACAGTTCACCTTTCAGTATGACCCACTTCCCTTTCACTAGTTCCTTATCCACCTTTCAGTTTTCATATTGATCCCCATCTTTTCCAATTTAATTAATAATTCCCCATATGGAACGGTATGAAATGCCTTACTGAAACTGAGGTAAATTAGATCCACTGCGTTTCCTTTATCTAAAAGATCTTTTACCTTCTCAAAGAAGATCAGGTTGGTTTGACACAATCTACCTTTTGTAAAGCCATGTTGTATTTTGTCCCAGTTACCATTGACCTCAATGTCCTTAATTGTAGCTGGGTCAGTCTAATTTTCTAGTGTAGACCACCTCTAACTATTACAAAAAGTGTGATAAATTCACAAGAGCTGGCAACACTTCCTGAAGTCATAGCAATTCAGGAGCCAGGATATTCCATTTCTGACTCCCACGTGGCATTTTCTCAGAGGGACAGAATGGGGAAGGCAGGACAGGGGAGAATTCATTCACCAGGACTGTCAAGCCAATGCTTTCACCACTACTAAATCCATGCATACTTTTTTTTGAAGCTGACATTTATGGTTACATGTACATCAGCTAATTTGCTAAAATATTCATACAACAATAAGAATCCCCACTTCCCCCAAATGGTGGCAACCCTAACTTCCCGCTTCCTGAAGCTAATTCCTACCCTGGATTGTCCAGCTTTCCTGCAGGCCTGCCTTTGAGACCTTGGGTGGAATCCATGAAGGCACTTAGATGTTGTAACGTTGAGCATCACAGCACCTAACTTTTAGCCACTTAGAAAAACCACAGGAACAACACTGCAATCCACCAAGCCTGAGTTACGTGCCTAATCTCCCTATACAATGAACGAGGAGAGACAAACACTTTAGACTCCAATCCATAAAAGCCAGTGAGCTAGATAGCTCCCCCTCACCTAAAGCAGTCAATTGGAGATGCCAGTGTGCTAAACCCTGCCCCTTTCTCAGATAGGTACGTAAATCCAGATTGCAAGGAGGCACTGAGGATAAAGGAAGAGTGATTGGAGCAGAGGGACATGACCTAGGGTCTCTGGTCCTCCACATGGGTGCCTGTGACGGGGTGTCCACAACATACAGGACTCGGAAGGAGTTAAGGTGGCCAGGTAGGCCTATTAACTCCACAGGCTGCACCTGGCAGAAGAATCATAGGACTGGAAGGGACCTTGAGAGGTCATCTAGTCCAGTCCCCTGCACTCATGTGTCATGGTATGAACCCCCACTCTGAACCTTAGTGTCCAAAAGATGGGGTACCAGCATGAACTCCTCTAAGCTTAATTACTAGCTTAGAAATGATAGAGCTGCCACCACCCAAAAATATAGTGTTTTGGGGTACTTTCTGGTCCCCAAACCCTTCCCTGGGGACCCCAAGACCCAAAACCCCTTGGGTCTCACAACAAAGGGAAATAAACCATTCCCCTCTCCTTTCTTCCTCCCCAATTCTCCCCTCCTTGGGTAACACTGGGAGATCCCTGTGATTCAACTCCTTGAATCTTAAAACAGAGAGGAAATTCACCTTCCCCCCACTTCTCTCCCCCTCCCAGACTCTCCCTGAGAGAGAGACAGTAATCTTAACACAGAGAGAAATCAGGTTTTTCCTCCCCCCTTCTCTCCTTCCTCCCACCAATTCCCTGGTGAGTGCAGACTCCCTCCCCTTGGGTCTTACACAAGATAACCAAAAAATCAATCAGGTTCTTAAAAAGAAAAGCTTTTAATAAAAGAAAGAAAAAAGTAAAAGTTGTCTCTGTAAAATCAAGATGGAAATGTTACAGGGTCTTATAGACACAGGGAGAATCTCCCCTCAGCACAAATACAGTTGCAACAGAGATACAATCCTTCCAGCAAAATACACATTTGCAAATAACGAAAACAAACAAAAAAAGACTAACGCCTTTCTAACTGGTACTTACTACTGAACAGAAAATTGGAGAGTCTGTATACTTGTCTGATCCTCTCAGTCCCTAGAGAACAGAGGCCAAAAAAACCAGCACAAAACAAGACTCCCTCCACTGAGATTGAAGTATCTTGTCTCCTGATTGGTCCTCGGTCAGGTGTTAGCCAGGTTTACTGACTTGTTAACCCTTTACTATCTGTTTATGACATCGTGACAGGACTAAGTATTATCTAGACATTCCTGACAGGTGTTTGTCTAACATGCTCTTAAAAATTTCCAATGATGGAGATTCCACAACCTCCCTAGCCATTTATTTTCAGTGCTTTACCATCCTGACAGTCAGGAATTTTTCCTATGTCCAGCAAACCTCCTTGCTGCAATTTAGCCCATTTGTCCTGTCTTCGAGGTTAGAAAAAGTTTTCCCTCCTCTTGTAACAACTTTATTGTGCTGAAAACTGTTATCACATCCCCTCTTGGTCTTCTCTTTTCAGCCTAACAAACCCAATTCTTTCAATCTTCCCTCATAGATCATGTTTTCTAGACCTTTAATCACTTTTGTTTCTCTTCTCTGATTTCTCCAATTAGTCCACATCTTTCCTGAAATGTGGCGCCAGAACTGGACACAATACTCCACTTGAGGCTAATCAGCGCAGAGTAGTATAGAGAATTACTTCTTCGTGTCTTGCTTACAACACTCCTGTTAATATCTCAGAATCATATTAGCTTTTTTGCAACAGCATTACACTGTTGACTCATATTTAGCTTGTGGTCCACCATGCCCCAGATCCCTTTCTGCAGTACTCATTTCTAGGCAGTCATTTCCCATATTGTATGTGTGCAACTGATTCGTTCCTTCTAAGTGGGAGTACTTTGCATTTGTCCTTATTGAATTTCACCCTATTTACTTCAGACCATTCTCCAGTTTTTCCAGATCATTTTTCATTTTAATCTTATCCTCCAAGCACTTGCAACCCTCCACCTTGGTATTGTCACACTTTATAAGTGTACGCTCTATGCCATTATCTAATCATTGATGAAGATATTGACAGAGCTGGACCCAGACCTGATCCCGCGGACCCCATTTGTTAAGTCATGGAGCCAGTTCACTGGGGGATAGGCGGCCTTAAAGCAGGAAGCAGGCATCAGACAAAGGGTAGCTGCTGGGAGAGGGCAGACTCCTGGGAAGAGTGTTTGGAGGCTGCTTCTGGGAAAGAGCAGTCACTCTCTGGAAGGGGTTTGGGGGGGTACTCCAGAGACAGGGGGAGAGCGAGGAGTGGTAGGAAGCAGTCCAGGGAGGAGAAGTGAGTTCCTTCAGCAACAGAACTGCTAGGTTGAGGTCCCTGGCAGGGCTGGCTTTAGGAGTGCAGGCCATTCGAACAGTTTCGATGGGCCCGGCAGGGATGATTAAAAAAAACACATGTAAAAAACCGTGGGGCTTGTACTCACGGGCGGTGCTCCGAGTCTTCGGTGGGCACTTTGGTGGCGGGTCCTTCACTTGCTCCAGGTCTTCGGCAGCACTGAAGGACCTGCCGGTGAAGTGCCGCTGAAAACCCGGGGCGCCGCCAGGTGAGTAAAAATTAAAAAGGCACCTCTAGCCAGGGAAGGGATTCTCACTGGGCGCAGGGCCCTCTTAGGTGCGGGGCCCGATTTGGGGGAATTGGTGGAATAGGCCTAAAGCCGGCCCTGGTCCCTGGACTGGAACTGGAGTAGTGGGTGGGCCCTGGTTCCCAACCAGCCACTGAAGGAGTGGTAAACCTCTACCTCAAAATAATGCTGTTCTCAGAAGCCAAAAAATCTTACCACATTATAGGTGAAACTGCATTATATCAAACTTGCTTTGATCCACCGGAGTGCACAGCCTCGCCCCCCCGGAGCACTGCTTTACCGTGTTATATCTGAATTTGTGTTATATCGGGGTAGAGGCGTACCTGAAGCAGCAAATGCAAAAACTGCCTTGAACTGTTGAAATAAAGACTTTGATATACCCCACGGTGGGGAAACATAGATAGTGATCTGGCAGGACGGCAAAGTCACAAAGATGATATTGCAGTTCCTAAAGCAAAAGAGGGGTTGCAGATCAAGAGAGAGACACGGAGCGCTAGCGCGCAACTGCAGGAGTGGGCATCAGCTTGATGAGCTAACCCTCAGAGTGGACAGGAAGAGGTGCCAGATTAGCAGTCAGTGTCGTCACAGTGCTCTAACCACTGGACTACAGAATCATTCTTTTCTCTCTCTCTCCCCTGCAATGACTGTTTAAGTTTTTAATCTATAGTGGAGCAGCTTCAATAGGAGAGACTCAGGAAACTCCCCACATCAGACTATCCCATAGCTCAGTGGTTAGAGCTCTCCTGAGAGGTGGGAGACCCCTGATCAAACTGTTTTCCTCCTCTGCTAGGAAGGGGGAAGTGAACCTGGGTCTTCCACAGCCCAGGTGTGTGCTCTAACCTCTAGGCTAAAAGTTATAAGGTGGATGCTGCTGCTTCATCCTCTAGCTGAATTTTGAATCAGAGGATGCCTACCAGATTCTTCCCCTGGTTTGTGAATCACTCTGGGCCATAGGCATCCAGATAACTACAATGAGGATCAGTGTGCAAAAATGTAGGCACATAAGAGATTTTTACTTTGAAAAACTTAGGCACTTAGTTTAGGCACTTAAAAATTTGGCAGGAGTTTTGCAGATCATAGTGCGGTCCTTAAGTACATAAAAATGAGATTTAGGCACCAAAATCTGTGGTTAGGAGCATAAGTAGCTTCATGGATTTCACTCCTTCTTCCTTGATCCTGCCACCTAGCAGAGGACCTATGTAGATCCTGGTCAACTTCTCACTGAAAAGCCCACCACCAGCAACTACTCTCCAGCTCTGCCTTGATAGTGAGAAAGTGGCTTGACTTCCCCTCTCAGCAGGACCTGCGGGAGTCCCATGATTAAGGAGGAAGCCAGGCACAGATTGGAGCAGACACGTACCTTACTGAAAGATCCTTCTCACCCTAGATGGTGGGCCTGATTCACTCATTGGGTTCTGATGGCAAAATCCAAAAATCAGGCTGGTGATGGAAGGTTCTCCAGGGATGTGGGCATGGCAGTGCAAAAGTCTCATGGCAGCATGGGTCCCAGAGTCTACTGACTTAACCCATCAGCTCTCCTTGGTAGCATCCACCACCAGGACTCCTCTAGAGCAGTGTTTCTCAAACACAGTCACTAGGGGCTGTTCTTGCAGCCACAAAAAGCCTGCTGGCTGATGATGGGGATGGGGGCAAGCAGTGGGCCTCTCCCGGGGCTGCCAGCAGGGGCTGGTCCTACCCTCTTCTGGAGCCCCAAACACTTTAGGAGCAGGCAACCAGTGTAAGTTCCCCACCATCCCAGGAACGGTGGGGCTCGGGCTTCAGCCTTGGGATGGTGGGCAGCAGGCTCTAGCTGCGCAGCGGTGGGCTCCATTCCCGAGCTGCCAGGCTTTAAGCTCTGGACATGACTCACCCCCCGCCCCATATTGCCCCTGCCCCTACTGCCTCCTCCAGTCCTCAGCTGTGCAGCGGGATCTAGGGTCCAACCCCAAGCTCACCCTGCCCACCATTGCTGTGAGCCCTGCTGCGTCCTTCAGCCCTCCACCCACCCCCCTCATCCTCTCTACCACCC
>NC_133772.1:95978762-96042188 GCF_003597395.2 Chelonoidis abingdonii
TATTGTTAATATAACTTTTCAACAGCAGACTTACTCTGCACCAGCAGCTGGGACAAATAAGCTGGATGGGAGGTGGATGGGTATTGTTAATATAACTTTTCAACAGCAGACTTACTCTGCACCAGCAGCTGGGACAAATAAGCTGGATGGGAGGTGGATGGGCTCTACCACCCCCCACCCCCATCCACCTCCCCATCCAAGGCTTAATTTGTCCCCCAGCTTGCTGGTGCAGAGTAAGTCTGCTGTGAAAAGTTATATTAACAAATATACAACTATCAGTTTTCACAGTAGCAGGCTTACTAGCTAGCAAGTCTGGAAAAAGAAAAAAAACAACCAAAAAAGCAAAACATGTAAAGCATATTATTTGTGTTTCTATTCTGTTTAGGTCAAGTGAAGAATTGAGACAACTGCACATTATTTTTATTACTGAGTCCGTAAAAAAACAACCCCACAATAATAAATTACAATGATTTGAACATGTATATGTGCATATTTATTTGTTTTTCCTACAGTCAATTAAGTATTTGAGGAAAAACTGTCAGAGTGGCCACCAGCAAGATTTGGTGGCCGCACTCTGAGGCCACCAAAAAATTTATTTTGAGAACCCCTGCTCTAGAGCACCAGCTGGATTTTAAAGTGGCCACCCACTGACAACCTCTGAGAAAGGGAGGCAGCAGTACCACCATGTGACCTCTCCTAGGGCTAATCTCTCTCTGGCACAGCCAGACGCTGAGGGATGCAATCTGAAGCACATTGGAGTCATGGGGTGGGTGGGAAGGGTGTGAATCTGGCTCAGTATATGTCCATTATGTCTATCTAGTACCACATTCTATAACAGGAATAGTCAATAATTTTTTGTCAAGGTCCAAAATTTCTTGGTCTAGGTATAGTCAAGGTCCAGACTTCAGACAAAATAATAATAAAAAGAAAACCCCAACAATAATAAGTAAATACAAAGATTTTGGGGGTCTGTTCAAAAGCATCTGGTGGTCTAGATTTGGCCCCTGGGCTACCTACTGAATACCCTTGTTCTATACGGTTCTTTAGCTCTAGTGGGTTAAACTGCAGTTGGGGAATAGAAATCACAGTATTTTTGTAAGAAAGAATTTGTACCATAAAATCTACATACCACTGTTATCTCTGACCACAAAGCTGAACTGTACTATATCTGTGTTTAGCAGAATAATGTATTGTGCATGCTTGCGTATACAGTGGTGAGGAAAAAATTGATTAAACTGAAAAGCAAACAAAACAAAAGATAGACCGCATATAACTGCTCAAACTGGAATTTGGCCAGGATGCTGGACTAACACACTCACTTTTGCATGAAGTGTCACAGGATCCCTTAACGGTATTATGTGGTCAGGACTAGTTAACGCAGGGGTAGGCAACCTATGGCAGGCGTGCCGAAGGCAGCACGCAAACTGATTTTCAGTGGCACTCACACTGCCGGGTCCTGGCCACCTGTCCGGAGGGCTCTGCATTTTAATTTTATTTTAAATGAAGCTTCTTAAACATTTTAAAAACTTTATTTTACTTTACATACAATAACAGTTTAGTTATATATTATAGACTTATAGAAAGAGACCTTCTAAAAACATTAAAATGTATTACTGGCACGCGAAACCTTAAATTAGAGTGAATAAATGAAGACTCGGCACACCACTTCTGAAAGGTTGCTGACTCCTGGGTTAATGTCTGGAATTACCATTCCATGGGAAATACTGAAATTTAAAAAAAAAACATAGTTCTGCATCAGAACAAAACCTCAATATTTCTTGCAGAACAGAATTCCAAAATTTTGTTTTGAAAAATTAAAATGCCATTTCACTTTGACTTTTTGAAACAAAATTGATAAGGTTCTCTGAGCTGCACGAAAGTCCAACACCCATGCTTCCAAGCTCCCCAACACAGAGCAGGGAGCCTAGAAGCCCTGAGAACCTAGAGCTGCCTGGCTCTGGCGCAGACCACCAGGCAGGGTGCCAGAGAACTGGCAAGAAACCTGCCTGGCTTCCATTGGAAGAGTCTGACACTGACACATTCCCATGGAACATTTTGATATAGTTGAATCGGAATTTTCCGACAGAAAAGTGTTCCGTCAGAAAGTTTCCAACAAGCTCTACTCAGGATCTTTACATTGTGTCATCAGACAGATGGCATGTCATGGACCACAGTGATCTTTAGACAACATGCTGGAAACTGGCTCATTGCTGACTCAGAAGAATAGCACCCACTGAATCACTAATGCTATTTCCTGCAGCACCTAGCTTTTCCTGGATGTCCTCTATAAATGGAGGGCCAGACTTGAAAAAGTGTTCAGCACCCAGAAGCTTCCATTGTTACACTTATCGCCAGATTGGCTCAAAAGCGCAGCACCCAATATGCTGGTTCTTTTGAAAATCTGTCCTCTTACCTCGGTGCCTAAATAGAAGCTGAGCAGTTTTGCTAATTTGGCTCTGATTGTATGTGCAGAACCCTTTTCAAAATCTGGACCCTACTGTCAAGTGACGGATATTGCAACCACATGCAATATTTTTGGGGACCGTAATGTATTCAATGTATGAATGGTTTATGTATCACTATGGGCCAGGGACTGATGCAGCTCCAGGGGAAAGCTCCAGGAACCAAAAAAACAGTGGGGGTGATTAAGATGAATCACTTAGGTTGTAAACACCTCCAGAGAGGTACCTCCCACTGCAGAGGCTGCATATATTGCTTCTAATTGGGTTTTCCAGAGACCAACAGATAAAGAAAGAGTTTTTGATGTAAAACAGCTGGGTTTAAACTGACTCAGGCATTCTTTCTGATCCAGCAAATAGACAGGATCATCTGTTCATGGGGGAGGGGAGGGAACCCTTGTGGAAGGGTTGAAAAGACTTTGGCCAGTTTGGGCCTCATAAGACTGATCGGTGAGTCCTGTTATGTTTACCGTGCTCAAATCTGTTTTTATTATGTTTTCTCTGTAATGTTTTTACCTGAAGATTGAATGTGTTTGCTTAGGAAAAGTGGTGTATTAACTGCTGGTAAAAAGACTTATTGCCTGCAGAGAGAAAACAAAGTGCAGGGGCTGTCTGTTAGGCAGTCTGTTCTGCTGGGGATATCACAGAGGATGACAAGGGGCTGTGAAGCCTTAAAATCCTGGTCAGGAGGGAGACAGATGTAGTTCTCCATCCAAGAGAGGTGCTGTCTGGGAGCGGGAAACCTTAAGTGGATGCCCTTGATGGACAATGAGAGGGAAATATAGGTGTCATTAATCCTGAAACTGTGACACTGAACCTCGCTGTTGAAGCCTCCATTGGATGGCTTATGAAAGCTGACTGGATCCCAGCCTTAGGCTGGATAGCAGTATGATGACTGAGTTACCTTTGATAACACAGTCCCAGCACCCAAACATGAGCCATTTATAGTTCAGCAGCAAAGAGTTATGATTAATGAGCACTGGTGGTCATGCAGGTGGCTCTTCAGAGAGAATCTCTTACATAGTTTTTCAAGCCCCTCAAGGCTCTAGCAGCATGATGAGGAGAGAAGAGGGAGTGAGAAGTGGAGTGAGGGACAGAACAGCATCAATCAAGGATGTCCTGGGAACATCTACCAGTTAGAGAGCAACAGTCCCTAAAGAAGTACTGGAAAGTGCAATGCCTTATGCTTTCACGACATGTATTTACTGCTATTAGCATTATGACTAATGTTTACCCTTTCAGTTGAAACTCTAAATCACAACTTGAGGCCACTCTTTAGTCCTTCATCCAACTGCATTTTTAAACAAACAATGACCTACTGTATGGCACCATTCTTATCTGCAGACACATCTCTGAGTATCCTGGTCTTGAAAGTCTGAGTCATCAATCCTTACTGATTCTTATAAATCTTTTCACCAAATCTGAACTATAATTTCTATATTTTGACAGACATTAACAAAATGAGATTTTAGTTGATAATTAAAATGGATTTGGAAAGGGCCACTAACTCCCATTTTTATATCTGGCACTCTCTGAGAAGGAACTTTGCCCATACAAAGCGATGCAATTTCATGTCATTGCTTTTAATGTGTGTTAGAGGGTAAAGGATGCTCCTTTATTCGCAGAAATGTGATTTGGGAAGGAGAGGGGGCTGCTGTGACCAAGTTCAACATTTGAGGCTCTCCCTGAAAGTCCAGAGGTTTGATATTGTAAAATAATGCACTGTTATGGCTGACATAGAATTCAGCAGAGCAGTTAAATGACACTGCTCTACAGCCAAAATGCTTCTGAAATAAATGTAGTCAAACTTTACTAATTCTGGCTCACTGAGAATGAAAATGATGCTTAAAATTCTTGATTGGCTCTAGTCTAGCTGTTGGACTCCAGACTACAGCAGTGGAATCTCCTGGCAGGTGATGTTAGGGTTTCCATGTTCCATGACCGTCAAAAGGATCTTGTCCCATTCTTCTTCATGGAAGGTGATCTTGTAGCCTGCAACAACATCGATGGTGTGATGGCAGCCCTCAACATCGTTCACGATCCAGATGAGTGGAGACTGTTCATTGATTCATCGAAGACAAGTCTTAAAGCTGTTTTGCTGCATAATGGCAATGTTTTGCCATCAATTCCAGTTGGTCATGCAGTCCATATGAAGGAAACCTATGACAACATGAAACAACTTTTGAGGTGCATAAACTATGACCAACATCAGTGGCAGCTTTGTGGCGATTTGAAGGTTGTTGCTCTCTTGCTTGGTCTGCAGACTGGATACACAAAGTACTGCTGTTTTCTCTGCGAATAGGATAGTCATGCAAGAGATTCCCACTACATCAAGAAAGATTGGCCACTCCGACAGTCATTGGAGCCTGGGAGGAAAAGTGTTCAGCATCCACCACTTGTTGAATCAAGGAAGATTTTGTTACCACCCTTACACATCAAGCTGGGTCTGATGAAGAACTTTGTCAAGGCCATTGACAAAACACAAGCAGCTTTCAAGTACCTCCGTGGAAAATTTCCAAGGTTAAGTGAAGCTAAGATAAAGGAAGGTGTCTTTGTTGGTCCTCAGATTCGTGAACTTCTTCGAGATGATGCATTTGACCATGCACTGTGTGGCAAGGAAAAGATGGCATGGAAAGCCTTCCAGTTAGTGGCAATAAATTTTCTCGGAAACAACAAGGCAGACAACTACAGGTTGTTGGTGGAAAACCTCCTCAAGGCATACAAAAGCCTTGGTTGCAACATGTCACTAAAGATACATTTTTTGCACTCTCATCTAGATTTTTTTCCACCGAACTGCGGAGCAGTGAGCGACGAGCACGGCGAGCGATTTCACCAGCACATTGCAACAATGGAGAAACGCTATCAGGGCAAATGGAGCCCATCAATGCTTGCAGACTATTGCTGGACAGTGACAAGAGATGCTCCATTTAATGAATACAAGAGACAAGCCAAGAAGCGCCGAGTAGACACTGAATAGGACTAAACTATGTACATAATAGTTTTTTGCCTTTTGTTTCATAATAAATTTTATTTATATAACCCTTTTGCTGATTTTTAAAGTGTTACATAAACAGGACAGGTGAAATATTATCATGTAAAGCAACCATAAACACATGAAAAGACCTAGGTTTACAATTTATGATTAAAACTCTACTATCTACACAATATACATAGACATAAAATGTAAAAACTTAAATATCTTAGAAACAGTAGCCAATCAGTTGTTTTAATTGTCATATTTGAATTCAGCACATCAAAATACATAATAAATACCACATTTTATCTCTGAAGCAGACGACTTCTCAAAAATTGTAGACCAGTGTGATTGGTTCATTTGTTCCTCTGACAAGTGCTGTACTGATGGCCTAGGAGATGTATAATTATTCGCTAAACAGGGAAGGCACTGCCAGTGGATGCTCTCCCATCCCACCAATGTGCTGCTTCAAGTCACCACCTCTAGAACAGAATAGGCAATTCAGTTTCTATGCTCATTCAGCCCTTGGACTTTCTGACAGGACTGCGTATGAGGATGCTAATTAGTACTAACTGGGATGGTGAATTTTGATGTGACCTGACCACTGGGAACTGAACTCAACAACTCATTTCACATAACTCACAGAACATTTGGAAGGTAACTTCTTTCAGCCACTACCAAACTAGTCAGATTTGAATTAATGATCTTTGTATTTGATTAAAGATTTCTTGAGCCACCTCACTAACCTGCCAGTGGATTTTTAGGCTGGAAATGAATATGTTGAGATAGTCATTACTCTGAGGTCACATAATATCCATTATTCACACCCTGTTAAACTACAACTTCAGGGCCTTCAATACATCCTAATTAATTTAGATTTTAAATCCCTCAAGGCAAGAACCTTGGATCAGATTGTCCCCTATGTAAGAGACAGGAAATGCAGTGACTTTGGACTCGCAGATTTTCTGCCTGATTGGGCAAAAGGATTTGTCACCTCACAGAATGAAAAAGAATTTTAGGCCCTTTTATTTAAGCCAAGTAAGACGGGGGCGGGCAAACCTTTTGGCCTGAGGGCCACATCAGGTTTCTGAAATTGTATGGAGGTCCGGTTAGGGGAAGCTGTGTCTGGCCTGGCCTCCTATCCAACCCCCCCCTGCTTCTTGCCCCCTGATGGTTTCCCTGAGACCCCTGGCCCATCCACCCCTCCCTATCTCCTGACCACCCCCGGAGCCCCCACCTCTGACTGCCCCCCGCCACTCCATCCAACTCCTCGTTTCCTTCCTGACTGCCCCCCCCGAGACCCCTGCCCCATCCAACCACCCCTTCTCCCTGGCCACCCCCGGAACCCCTGTCCCTGACTGCCCCTTGGCCTCCCCATCCAACCCCTCCTCTCCTTCTTGAATGCTCCCCCGGGACCCCTGCCCCCATCAACTCCCCTGTTCCTCACCATCTGACCACCCGTACCCCTATTCACACCCCTGCCCCCTGACCACCATGACCTCGAAGTCCCCTGCCCCCTATCCAACCCCCCTGCTCCCTGCCCCCTTACCGCGCTGCCTGGAGCACTGGTGGCTGGTGTCGCTACAGCCACACCATTCAGAGCATTGAGTCAGGCTGGCTCTGCAGCTACGCTGCCAGGCAACAACTTGCAGCCCCGCCGTCCAGAGCATTGTGCTGGTGGCACAGTGAGCTGAGGCTGCTGGGGAGGGAAAACAGCAAGGGAGGGGCCGAGGACTAGCCTCCAGGGACAGGAGCTCAGAGGCTGGGCAGGAGGGTCCCGTGAGCCATAGTTTGCCCACCTCTGAGGTAAGAGAACAATGAAAATGGATCAGTCCCTCTTTTTTTACTCTGTCCCATAAAACAAGGACCAGGAGGTCGCGCAGTGAAACTAAGGGCAGGAATTATTGATTTTGAATGAGAAATAATTCTAAATCAGCACGCTCACACAGTTCCTCAATTCCTCCAGCCTTCACAACAGCAAAGGATGGATCCTCCAGTGACCTTCCCCTTCAGGGGTTTACTGCATGTCTGGAAAGGCAGGAGGTACCACTGGTCAACCTTAACCGTGTTAGTGAAGTTTTGGAACATTTAGTTTCTTGCTGGAATTCCTGCATGATTTACTCCTGAGGGCATTCTGCACCAAAAAATTAAAAATTCTACACATAGTATTTTAAAATTCTGCAAATATTATTTGTCAAATAAATGTGAAGGCTCCAGCATGGCACTGGGGAGCACAGGCCACTGGTTGCACAGAGGTGGGAGATGACTGTGCAGCTCTCCACCTACCCCTGGACACTGACTCAGTGGTGTGGCTCCACCAAACCCTGACACGGCGTAAGGACGAGCCTGCCCCAGAGACACCCCAGGGCCCTGCCCATCTGTGCCAAGTGCACCAGGTAGGCTCAGCAAGGCAGGATCCAAGTTTGGAGGGGCTTAGTATGTGGGTATCCTGGTGTGGGTTGAGAGGGTTCTTTGTGGGGCAATCTGGGTACAGGTGGCTCAGTGGGGAATCTGGGTGTGGAGAGTTCTGGATGCACAGGGGCTTGTTAGGGGGTTCTGAGTGCAACGGTAATGGGACTCTACAGGGGGGGTCCAGATGGAGGTGGTTGGGGATCAGCTGGGGAGGGCCTGGGAGTGAGGGGGGTTTGCATGTGGTGGGCTCAGTGTGGGGTCCAGATACTGAGGTTGTGGGGTAGAGATCCAGGTGCAATTGGTTGGGGATTGGTGGGGTGGGGATCTGGATGCGGGTGACTCGTTTGGGTGGTCCAGGTGCAGGGAGACTCATTGGGGGGCTTCTGAGTATGGGGGGCTGGGAGGTGAGGCTCAGCAGAAGGGTCTGGGTATGATGGGGTCTCGATGCACGGGGGTTGGGCGGATGGAGGATCCTTCTCCCTGCAGCTGAGGAGTGATGGGTACAGGAAGTGCCGGGTGGGGGTGGGTCTGATCCGATGCCATGCAGGGAAAGAGGGAGTCCCGTCCTCCCCAGCCCAGACTAGCAGTTGAGCCTGGCACAGGGTCAAAGCCATCAGCCAGGTCTTCCCCAGTTCCGCCTCCTGCCCCACAGTGATTTACCTCTCTGGTGGCTTCCCTGGGCACCCGAAACATACTGCTGAGGAGGGTCGCATGACCACTCTTGTGCCTTCCCTTTGCTTCCCCATCAGAAAGTCATTTTTCTGCGGGGAAGCAAAGAAATCTGTGGGGGATATAAATTCTGTGTATGTGCAGTGGTGCAGAATTCCCCCAGGAGTAATGGTTGAAGAGGATTATGATGTGGAAAATGGCTGCCCACTGCGGCCCTGCCTCCTCCAGATCAATGATCAAAGGGATAGAATGCATATAATATGATCAAAGGCTGAAGGAACAGGGTATGTTCCATTTGGAAAAAGAGATTAAGAGGGGATATGATTGTTACCTGAAATTAGGCCAGCTAGTAAGCTTAGGGAGGACTAATGACCCACCAGAGTTTGGCAGAAAGTAGCATGTTTATGATATTGATAGCTAAGCTCAAAAGGGGGTGGAGATGTCCCATTCACACTCGCATACTCATACTCCCAGGACAGGCATGGCACTGGAGATGTCAGGATCTTTCAAGATAAGTGTCCCATAGCACAGCTATGGACAGAGTGGCGAAGGTAAGTCTTCCCGAGGCACAATGGAATGCAATGCAGTGAACCACTGGCCAGGCAGTCCGGGCGAAGGGACCTTAACATGAGGTACAAGCTTTTGAGTGCACTCCTGAGCACATGGCCCCTTCCCCTTTTAAGGACCTGCTCCTCATGGCCTGCGACCACCTCGGGCAGTGTCCATGCATTGGGTGTGTGAGTCCCACCTAATTAGAGTCCCAGACACCTTGGGAGCTTTTCTGATCTTCCAGCTGTTCAACCAGCCCATTCATCCCACAAGCATTCCAGGAGGGAGAGGGAGGGGGAAAGCTACTCACAGGTATTCAGAGAGGGAGAGGAGACAAAAGATGTGTGTAGGAGGAGTATAACAGACCTTTTGAGCATACAGATCACTGCTGCTCCTACAACAATAATAGCTGTCTTCAGATACTTGAAAGGCTCCCACAAAAAAGATGGAAGTAGTTCTTTGTCCACAGAGGGCAGGACAAGAAACAGTGAGTTCAACCTACAGCATAGCAGATTTAGATTGAATCTCGGGAAAAACTTCCTAACTGTAAGAACAGTAGGACAATGGAACAGACTGCCTAGGGAGGTTGTGGAAGCTTCTTCACTGGAGATTTTCAAAAGGAGGCTGGACAGCCATCTGCCTTAGACGGTTTAGACCAGAGGTAGGCAACCTATGGCAGACGTGCCAAAGGTGGCACGCGAGCTGATTTTCTGTGGCACTCACACTGCCCAGGTTCTGGCCACCGGTCTAGGGGGCTCTGCATTTTAATTTTATTTTAAATGAAGCTTCTTAAACATTTTAAAAACCTTATTTACTTTACATACAACAATAGTTTAGTTATATATTATAGACTTATAGAAAGAGACCTTCTAAAAACGTTAAAATGTATTACCGGCACACGAAACCTTAAATTAGAGTGAATAAATGAAGACTTGGCACACCACTTCTGAAAGGTTGCCGATCCCTGGTTTAGACAACAAATCCTGCATCTTGGCAGGGGATTAGACTAGATGACTCTTGTGGGCCCTTCTAATCCTATGATTCTAATGCAGAGGTGGGCAAACTACGGCTCGTGGGATCCTCCTGCCGGGCCCATGAGCTCCTGGCTGGGGAGGCTAGGCTCTGACCCCTCCCCTACTGTTCCTCCACCGCCGGAGCCTCAGCTTACTGCGCCACCAGCACAATGCTTTGGGCAGCGAGGCTGCAGAGCCACAGCCTGACTTGGTGCCCTGTGCTGCACAGTGGTGTGGCTGGCTCCAGACAGGTGGCACAGCTGCTTAGTGCTGCCAGCCACCAGTGCTCCAGGCAGTGCAGTAAGGGGACAGGGCTGAATAGAGGGCAGAGGAGTTTGGGGCGGTGGTCAGGGGTGTGGATAGGGGTTGGGATGGTCAGAGGGCAGGAAACAGGGGGGTTGAATGGGGCAGGAGTCCCAGGGAGGCAGTCAGGAAGGAGAGAGGAGGTTGGATGGGGTGGCGGGGGACAGTCAGGGGTGGGGGATCCGGTTCTGGTCAGGGGACAGGGAGTGGGGGGTTGGATGGGGCAGGCATCCCGGGGAGACTCTCAGGTGGCAAGAAGCACAGGGGGCTAAATGGGGGGCGGGGAGCAAGAGCTGGGCCACACCTCGTTGTTTGGGGAACCAGCCCTCCATACAATTTCGGAAACCCAATTTGGCCCTCAGGCCAAAAAGTTTGCCCACCTCTGTTCTAATGGAACATGGTCTCCACATGGGGCTTCCTTGGATCTGGCATTTCTTCTGCCATTTCCCTCTCCCTCACTCTGCTTTTTGCTTACCTTGATTTGCAGAAGGGCAACTCTTTTGTTTTTTCCTTGCCTGTAAGCTCCAGGCACATCTACTGTGTTATATAAATAACTAGAAGAATTCTTAGTATATAGAGAGATCTCTTAACAGATAGATCTGAAAACACTTGACAGAAGTGGTCAGGCATCTTTATCCCCATTTTACAGGTGAGAAAGCTGAGGTGCAGGGCGGCTCGGGTATGCTATCAATTGATAGGAGGACTAGAGGGTCTGAATGCGTTTATAATACAGGTGGCTGGGAAAGGATTTGTGTGTGTGTGTAGAATCAGCAAAAATTAACAGGATTTAGTTTGCAGTGAATAAGTTCTTTGAAGTTTTTTGGGATTTTGTTAAAATCCTGAACATTTTCGGAACCAGTTTTTGGCTGCCATAGTGACCAAAATTCTGGAGAAAGAAAAAAAAGAAAAGCCATTTTAAAAAAAACAACCCGAACGAACCAAACCAAAAACTGTGTTCCACTGAAAATGAGTTTCTCCGGTTAGCATGAAACTCCGCTGGGCTTTGAAGCCCTCTCGGCCCGCCAGGGTAAGCAAGTGCGTTGCAGACAGAGCCCTGCCTGGAACATGCTGCTGCTGCTGCTGCTGCTGCCATGAGCCCGCGCGAGCAGGAGTCTGCTGCGGTTCCATACCTGTTAAGCGCGGCGGCTTCGGAGAAGAGCAGCTGAGCACTTCCTTCTGGCGATAAGATCTTCGCCCTCATTCGTCACAGCTGGCGGCGGCTGCTGCTGCACCGCTCGCAACTGCTTCTCCAGAGAAGTTGCTCGGGGGGTGGAAACAGAGCCAGTGGGAAGGAGGGAGTGATGCGATGCAGTGCCCGGGGCTGCTCCCCAGAAACCTCGCTGCTCCTAGTGACCCTGCTCGCCATGTGATCCCGGCAGGGCTGAGGCTGGCTCCGAGATGGGAACCTTAGGGAAGAGGAAAGAGAACCCGTAAGCGAGCCGGGACTTTGCTTCGGGAGCTCCCTGGCGGCGCGAGGGGATGAAGAGGCGGCAGATGCGGCCGGGAGGGAATACGGGGCAAATGGATGGGTCGGGGCTGTTCCCGGGACCCCCCTCCCACACGCGCACTGAAAGGCAGAGTTAGCGGCGCCCGGACCCGCTCCTGGTTCCGGAGAGCCCGCGCGGCTTGGCCAGAGCTGCTTTGCTGCCGCGCTTGCAGGGAGGCTGGGATGAAGTGACCTGCAAGGGAAAGCAGTGCCCTGAGGCTTGAAATCCAGGCTGCTGCATTAGCGTGTCTAAAGCCCATCGCTTTCCTACCCAATTACCCCGGGGGAAAGAGGGGAGGGAAATGGGGGCGTAAAAAGAGCCTATTTCCCCATCTTGATTGTAACTTTCCCAGCTGGAGCTGGGCTTTTGTCTTGTTTTGAAAAGCGGGGTGGATTGAGAATACCTGAAAGTTGTAATAAATGGGGTGGCCTAGCAGGAATGCTGCTGGAGTGATCTTGCCTCCCCTGTGGTTGCTGTTGCAGGAATGTCCGAGCCTGTGGATCTCTTATTTTGTCTGAAAAATCTAGTCACCTGTCGCTTTGGGGTAGTGCTTTAATCTATAGTGTGGTGTATGAGAAGTCATCACTTTGGTGCTAGTCCTCTCACATGGGAACACCGCCTCGTGTTGGGTGCTAGCCCACAAGCTGACATTCATTACTTCGTGATTTCTTTTTCCCTTCAAAAGTTTGCAATGGAAATCCAGGGTGGGAAAAAAGAAGTCTGTTCACTTCCACTCCCCTTACATGCTGACTAACTGCTGTAAGTGGAGATATTTTTAATTAATTGATGAATTCAGCTAATGTCATTGATTAGTTACCCTCTGTACCCTGCTTTGAAAGCAGAAAGTGCCATGCTGTAAGCTCTGTAGGGTGGGGACTGACCTTATTTTGTGCACTGTTCAGTTCTGAGTGCGTTCTTGGCACCAGCCAAAATAATACACCTACTACATATAACTTTTGTTTCACTGCCACTATAATGCTGTAGTAGCCTGGCTTGAACGGGAGTTGGAAGGAAATCGACAAAGGGCATGTTTGTTGTAAGCTGATCTGTTCCTTCCTGTTACCTAGACCCATAAAATGAGACCATGAGGTCACACAATAAAGCTAAGGGAAGGAACATTTAGACGAAATAGGAGACAGGCTGATACATGCTGTGTGAAGAATTCTAACTTCAACAGGAACGGATGGGGGTGTTTAGCATCTCTATCAGCAGCACCATCATACACTAGCTTTGTATTTCTGGTGATCTGGCTTCAAGTGTGGTCATACGTGACATATGAAATGAGTGTCATGAACTACACAGCACTCTAATGGCAGAGAAATTGCAGATAAGGATTGAGATTCATTGCTGAAGCTATGGCGTGAGGGCTCTGTTCTCTTCGTTAGGCATGTATAACTTCCCTTAGAGCAGACATAGGGTCAGGGATGCCTGATGTCTACTTTCAGCTCTGACACTAAAATCACTCCCCCTGTAGCTTGTCTTCCTTATCAGTAATATACAGAGAGTGGGTTTACATCAGAAACAATTTAACTCTAAAAACCTACCTTACAGAGCCTTGGCTAGATTTCATTAATTAATATCTTAAGTGCTTTGGTTATGAAAAACTGTATTGAATAAGTATTTTATATTTGCACCTGAACCTACAGGGGTTCAAACTGTGCATGAAGATCTGCACTGCTTCTTACTGTACCAAGTTTTGTTCCAGGCAATGCCATCTGTGTCTTACTTCCACCATCAGTAAAATTCACCCCACTTATGATTTTTAATGTTCTCTCTTAGAAGATGTTTCAGTGGGGTGCAACTTACATACCTAAAAACAGCTAACCGTTTTATTGAACGGAGTGGTTATCACTGACTGGGAACTATCAGACCATATTTTCAAAGGCATTTCAAAATGGTGCTTGCAGCTTTGCAAATGCAAATTTGAGCACACATTTTATCTATGATTTTTGTGCCTTCTCAATTGCTTATGTTTGCGTGAAAATTGTAATTTGTATGTACAAATAAGGTAAAGTCAAATGTTGTTTGTAAACACAGAAGCTTTTTGTACATACAAAACCTTTAGGTGTGAAAAATACGCATCTAAAAATAGGCACTTGCAGAATTATGGGTGCAGTTTTAGTGGCCACTTTGGAAAGTCTGACCAATAAGGTTGTTAATAACAGTCATTAGTAACTTAGCAAGAAAAATTCAGTATAAGTGGACATTTACAGGAGCAGTTAAGTGTAGAAACAAAACATGTAACTATAAAATATTCCACTGTAAAATCATGCTGATATTTCAGGCATGAGCTTTATCATTATTTCTTAATTTTTTTTTAAAATGTCTTCCAGAATTGTTCAGCGTTTGACTAAGGGCTTAAATCCATTCACTTTCATCATAGTACCCAAATGTAAATATCCATAGGCTGGATGGTCATTACTAGGGCATTTTCCCAGTGTTACAATGTACATTGTTTGACTTTAGATTAAGTGTCAGATTATATGAATGCCTGTTGCTTTGCTTGGGAATTATGTTTACATTAAGATTGAAATATATAGATTTTAAAAAATGAAGAGCTCTATAACCATGCTCTAAAGAGGCATATTTTCGAGGTGAAATATATTTGATAAAGAGGGGTTTCTTTGGTGCATTTGCCAAGTGGGAGGGTTATGTTTTTCACCAACCCAAATCCAGAGAGCTAATTGTCTTTTAAATCTCTCCTCCTTCTCCAACCCGCAGTGGAGGCTTGTATGAAATTTTCCACTGCCTTGCTCTCATTGTACTCATTTGACTTTTGTTCTTTCCTTTAGGAAACCTGCACAAGGGTGCAGCACTGCCCCTAAAACAGCACTTGAACTGAAGCAGATCAGTCCTTGTGCCTCCCATTCAAATCCTGCCCAGATTACTGAGTTCAGAATAATGATGCCTTTGGGACACTTAGCCAAAGGCGCCAGCCTGGAGAACCTCATTGAAACCTGCCTTCAGTCTTTTGGTGAGTTTCCTGATTTGAAACAATCATGTGTAAATGTTTTCAGACCTTTGTACGATAGCAGTTTAGGTAACTTGTGAAATGTTGATTTTATATATATAAAATAAATAAAATGCTTGACTATATCTATATGAAATATGGATCTATAAATTTGTGTAATATGTGATGAGAGTTTAAAATGATAACTTATTCTTTTCCGGGAAGATACTCCTAATCAGTACAGTAAAGTTACCAGCCATTTGAAGTGAAATGATTTTCGTTTAATTTTTTGTTACTCCATGCACAGAACGGAAACATTCTTTGCACATGGATGGATGTTTAACAAGTAAACGTTGCAAAATGGAGAATGCAATATTCTCAAACTGTGTAAATATGTTTTATATCATCTAGTCAGAAATTAGAAGAGTTGTTTTGTGGGCTAGGTGCAGTAAAGTAGGAATGCTTGTTACTTAATCAGAAGAGACTTAAAAAAAATCAGCTGTTAAGGAGAAAAAATTCAAGTGAAAAGCTCAATCATGTACTTTTTGGCTTATGAATTATTCATGATTTGTTACTTGCACCAGCAAAATATCTACATTGAAGAGCACCATGTGAGATGTATAACTCATGCGAAAAATAAAAAAGATGCTTTCTATTTTCATTAGCAAACACTATTTTTGATATTTTATGGAATCAAATGGAGGGCTTCAAAGCCTTAATAAAGATAGAAATCTAAGTATTTTCAAATCACTTGTTTTTTAAATGATGTATTTCTTTCACTAGATAGTACTATTTTCTTTTATTACTGCCAATATTACAGACTTCCATGCTACGTGCTGGATATTTCAGTCCTTAGCAGCAGTTTGTGGCATCCCATTTATCTGCAGAGTTCACCTTTTTAATAGCTGTAAACAAACATGAAAACTGCAGATTTTGCAAATGGAGATTAAGCTGAGTATGACACCGATTTTTCTAAATGTCCAACAAGCTACTTGTTGTCAATTGCAAAAAATAGGCAGAGCAGTGGAAGTTGTATTTGTACATATACATAGGGGGAGTTGCAGTCCAATGGGTTTCTTTTCAGTGAAGGATTTATAGGAGTTAAATAAGACTTAGTATTGATATGATGCTTTACCTCTTCAAAGCACTCTACAAATCATGACTAATTCTTGCAACACCTCAGTGAGGAAAGCATGCATTGTTACTTACTGATTATAAAGAATTTGCAAGGAAAGACATGCATATCTGCAGAAGAAGAGAACCAACAATTCTTTTTCCTCCATCCAGTTTTTTTGAATCTTACTGCGTAAGAAAATCCATTAAACCACTAAAAAGCCCTCACTCTTACCCAAATGTTAGTAGTTCGAGGTTTTTTTGCCATCTCTCTTCAGACAAAATGAGCCAAACTAAGTGCTAAAGTAAGCCTATATACACATATTGTATTTGTTTTAGCTCATTAACCAATCTTTTCAATTTGTACCTGTATTTTTGTAAAAAGGATTATGCATTTTATAAAAGCTAGCAGAATGGTTGCAGTGACTTATTTCAAATAATGTAGGTGAAATCCTGATCCCATTGACATCAATGTGGTGTTTGCCATGGTCTTTAATGAGGCCAGGATTTCATCCAGTATTCCTATTTGTTTAGTCAATATATATATTGTGTCAATTATATTTTAATCCTTCAAAATGAAGAATAATAATGCATATGTAACCATAAGATTTATGGAAGAGCTTGTTTGAGAGAACTCTGTTGTATTGTAGAAAGCTACATATTCTTATATAAGCCAAAGGCACTTCATAGTCTCTTCCATTCAGTGAGCTTATACAAATAGGCTTCCTATATAGCTTGTGTTTTGTTTTCCTTGAAACTGTGCAAATTCTTAAAATATCTTGGGACTTCACAGTAGAGTATTTAAATAAAGCATGAAATGAGGCTGGTACAACTACATAAAGACGTTGCTTACAGAGGGTTAACTACAAACATCTTGCAAACAACCTTCACTGGAGTCCATTTCAGGAGACGGAATGGGGAGATAAAATTTTGCTCTGTGATTGGGTAAAAAAAAAAAAAAAAAAAAGTGTTATATGCTGAATCAGTACAAGTCAAACAGACTGAGTGAGTCCACTTTGTGCCTGAAATTGCAGTGAATGCTACCCGGTTACCATGGACAATCATAATCCTATTCCAGACTGAATTTTTCTTCCTTCTGCATCTCAGAAGATCACTCTAGAAAACACTGATTTGTGAGGTTTTATAGATAACCAACCCGATAAATCCAGTGCTGGAAACTGCAATGTTTTACTTTAATGTTATATCTACATTTTATTAAATTAGTATTTGAAGCACAGTAGAGAAACTAATGCTTAGGGTTACTTGGTGAAAAAGAGATCTCTGCTGTGAAAATTCAGTATATAATAGCCCCAAAAGAAGGCACACAAGATGCTTTAAAATGCACACTGTACATTATGCTATTCCATTAATATTTGCAATAGCACCTAGCGGTCCCAGTCAGGGATCACATCCCCATTGTGTTGGGTACTGCACACAGACAAAAACTGTTTGAAAATTGGTGTGTGTCTAATAGGCAATAAAGGCTGGCAGCACTAGTGGAGTGTAGGTGGGAGCTGACAGCCTTATTCCATATCAGAGATGATAATTAGCACAGGGCCAAGTCAAGTAGTCTTGAAAATGAAGACAAATAGTTTGTACTTGTTTTGTGTCATGCAGTGGGAAAGGGGAAACCAGTGAAGGGATGCAATGATCGAGGAAGATGATTTTTTGCAGCAGTGTGGTGAATGGATGTAAGGAGGGATGGGGGCAAGATGACCTCTGTCAAGAACAGAAACAAGCAAGTTGAAGTGACAAGATGTGAGATAAAGAGGACCTGTATCAAGCTTTAGCAGCATGAACAGAGAGGAAAGGTCAGAGCTAGGAGATGTGTGTGAAGGAAAAAGCAAGATTTAGGCAGTTCCTGGAAGTGTGGGTCCAGAGAGGGGATGGGGTCAAAGACAGTGGGCCTCAATCTTGGGCAGGATGTTAGTGTTGTACATAGTGACAATGAAGGCTTTAGGGGAAAGATCAAGAGCTCAAGTTTGGCTATGTTGAGCTTAAACTGATGGCTAAATATCTACAAGGAGTTTTCTGAAAGACAGTTTTGAATTTTTAGTTTGGAAGGAATGAGGGAGGTCTGGAGTGGAAAGGTAGATCTGAGGGTATGTCTACACTGCAAGGTAAGCTCAAAGTTAGAACTCAATTTAATAAACCCGGGGTCTGCTAACCTAGGGTTTGAGCATCTGTACTCATTTGTAACCTGGGTTAGGAATGACTGAACCCTGGGTCTGAACCTGATGACCCAGTATCTATAGGGAATTATGTGGGCCTTAGTCCAACCAGCCATATCCCAGACTTCCTAGAGGCCTCCCAAAATGTAGCTGCTTTAGCCCTTTGTTCAGATGCAGCGGGAGCAAAAAACTTGAATGTCCAGAGGACAAAGACTCAGTCCATGGCATCGTGGAATGTTTTCGGTAGACTCCCTGACCATGAGTCCTACGAGGCTGTGTCTGCACTGCAAACCAATAGGGCTTGATCCCTGTGTCCCAATTTGACTCAGGTTTGGATATGCCACCCCTGTGTGGTCCTGAGACCCTGGATCTGAGTTCTGGGTTAGTGTGATTTGTGTAAAGGGGGGTGGTTAGGTTGAGCCTCAGTTTGAACTTTGGGCTTATACTGCAGGATAGACATATCCTGAGTCATCCGTGTAAAGATGATACTTAAAATCATATTACTGAATGAGATCTCCAGCGACAGGGAGAAGAGGAAAGGGGCTAAAAATGGAGCTTTGTGAGAACCGCAATGAGGGCTGGAGTGAGGATTAATGGGATCCATCTTGCGAATGAAACATTGATAGCAACTAGAGAGATAGGAGGAGAACCAGGATAGGAGGGGGAGGACAAGCTATTAAGAACATGTTTCAGAGTCGCAGCTGTGTTAGTCTATATCCGCAAAAAGAACAGGAGTACTTGTGGCACCTTAGAGACTAACAAATTTATTTGAGCATAAGCTTTCGTGGGCTACAGCCCACTTCATCGGATGCATAGAATGGAACATATAGTGAGGAGATATATTATTATACAGAGAAACATGAAAAGGTGGAGTTCCCCACCAACTCTAAGAGCTAATTAAGATAGCATTTGTCAGGAAAAACTTTTGTAGTGATAATCAAGATAGCCCATTAAAGAATAGTTTGACAAGAAGGTGTGAGATACTTAACATGGGTAAATAGATTAGGTGTGTAATGGCTCAGCATTCCCATCTCTATTAAGCCTAAATTGATGATATATCTAGTTTGCAACATTAATTCAAGTTCAGCAGTTTCTTGTTGGAGTCGTTTTTGAAGCTTTCTTGTTGAAAATTGCCACCTTTAAAATCTGTGACTGAGTGGCCAGAGAGATTGAAGTGTTCTACTGTTTTGGAAATGTTATGATCCTGATGTCAGATTGTGTCCATTTATTCTTTTGCATAGAGACTGCTGGTTTGGCCAAAGTACATGGCAGAGGGGCATTGCTGGCACATGATGGTATATATCACATTGGTAGATGTGCAGGTGAACGAGCCCCTGATAGTGTGGCTGATGTGATTAGGTCCTATGATGGTGTCACTTGAATAGATAGGTGGACAGCGTTGGCATCGGGCTTTGTTGCAAGGATAGGTTCCCGGGTTAGTGTTTTTCAACCTCTTTGGCCACTCAGTAACAGATTTAAAGGTGGCAATTTTGCAACAGAAAAGCTTCAAAAACAGACTCCATCGAGAAACTGCTGAACTTTAATTAATATGCATGAGAGAAATCACAATTTCAGTGGTGGGGACAGGGAAGAGATTGTGGTGATGGGAGTAAGAAAGGAAGGGGGAGGTGCCCTTGGATCATTGTCAGTTTTCTTTCTGAAGAATGTAGCAAGATCCCAAGCAGACAGGGCAGAGGGTCTGAGTAAATTGCAGGTGGCAAAAGGGGCTGAGGCTGAGAGTTTGGGAACAATGAGAGTGCAGAAGTTGTGCTGCTTGGCTAAAGATACAGCACAACGTTAGAGAGTGAATTTGTAGTAGAAGTAGTCTGTATTAGTGTCACTTTTCTCATTAAAAGAGGATTTCAGAAGCACAGATAACAGAGTGTGTCACCAACAATGACACTGGGTCTGAAAAAAAGCCTATTGAATCCAGTGTTTTCATATCATGTCTGTTCAATTTACAAGTCAAAAAAAGGGTTTTCCAGCTGACATCCTGCAAACTCAATCTGGGATCTGCAATTCAAGTTGGGCTTTCTGCCTCTTACATCATTGCCAGTAATAAAGATTCTTTAAACCTCCATTTTGTTGATGCTTGAGGTAGAATAGAAGCTAACTTGTTCTTCCCCAGCTGTTTTGGCTCTGTGGTGCTGACAGTGTCTGATTTAAACAAACACAGGCAATAGATATCTTGAACAGAACAGTTCCATTTTTAGTCACTTTTCTGACAGAAACCTTAACCTGTGAATCAGACAGGCAGCAAGCTGTGGCACAGGAAGGGCTAAACACATTTGAGAAATGATCACATTTAAATACATGAGGCTCAGTGTTGATATTTTGAGTCCAGAAAGCGTGATATTCCTTTACAGAATAGCTTGGCTAGTCAACAGCTGAAAGGACGAATATTTCAGTGGTGGTCACTGGATGATCATGTCTGTCAGCTGCATGTACACTGGGCATGGACATGTGAACTGTTCACAACACACTGGTCTACACCAACTTCTTCTGTAATTATGAGCATAGCATTCTGGGGTTTGAGATTCATTATGTAGAAGTCTGTCATAGCTGGTAATTTTGCACTTAATTATATGTGTGTAAGTGTAAAGTTTGGTGATAAGAGCCCTCCCCCTTGTATCTCTCCCAGATAACTCTACCTTTGGGTTTATCATGATTAGGGTTTAGAGAGGTCATTAGAAAACTGCAACTAACACATTCAAAACTAGTGTAGATCAGGTAGTTTAGGCTTTAACATAGACTAAATTCATTGAGTTGAAGGCTAGGGCTGGTCTAGAATAGGCTAAAATGGGTGCGCGAACTGTGGCCCCTGGGCCAGATCTGGCCCACCAGCTGTTTTAAGCCGGCCCTTGAGCTCCCGCTGGGGAATAGGGTCTGGAGCTTGCCCCACTCTGGTGCTCCAGCCAGGGCACAAGGTTGAAGGCCACTTCACGTGGCTCCCAGAGGCAGCGGCATGGCCCTCCTCTAGCTCCTATGTGCTCCAATGGCCTCCTCCGGTACTCCAGTGGGAGCTGTAGGGGTGGTGCCTGCAGATGGGGCAGTGTGCAGAGCCGCCTGGCTGCACAGGACATGCCGCTGCTTCCGGGAGCCGCTTGAGGTAAGCACCGCCGGGAGCCGGCACCCCTGAGTCTCTCCCCATGCCTCAACCCTTTGCCCCAGCCCTGATCCCCCTCCCACCCTCCAAAACCCTTGATCCCAGCCTGGAGCACCCTCCTGCACCCCAAACATCTCATCCCTAGCCCCGGCCTTATATGCATCCGTAGCAGTGAGCTGGTTATTAGTGTTACCCCAGAGCCTGCACCTCCAGCTGAAGCCCCCCGCCCCCACGACCTCACTTCTCCACCCCAGCCCCCTCCCAGTCCCTGAACTCATCATTTCTGGCCCCACCTCAGAGCCCTAACCCCCTCCCACACCCCAACCTGCACCTCAACCCCAATTTTGTGAGCATTCATGGCCCGGCATACAATTTCTATTCCCAGATGTGGCCCTCGGGCCAAAAAGTTTGCCCACCCCCAAGGCTAAAAGATATTTTAAGTGTGTTAGCAAAATTGTTGTTAAGCATGTTTTAAAAACCCTAATGTAAACAGGGCAAGTTGTATTTTAACTTACATTAGGGAGGAGAAGTGACCATTATAATTTTAAAATATATTAGTTAAAATGTTTTAAAACCCCACTCTTTCTCCTAAATACAGCCAGCCCCTAGCGGGAAACGTAGGCCTCCACTCAAGCTTATGTATTAGGGTGAAATTCTGGCCCCACTGAGGTCAGTGGAAGTTGTTCTATTGACCATTGTGGCTAGGATTTGCAGATAATGTCTATCTGCTTTGTCTACACTAGAGTTTCAGAACATGAGCAAACACCTAACACACCTTTTACTTATGTGACAAACCCTTCCATCGTGCTTTAAAAAGCAGTGCAGGCTTCCTCAAGTCTTTGAAATTTATATTGTATGCAACATTCCGTCATCAGATCAGTCAACTGTCCAAAATTTTTACTACCGCCCTTTGAACATGCTTTTACCCCCCTAGTGCTAATAAGATAAGACAATGCTTTCCTATTTATGCATTTCATCTCTTCTAGACAACCAGGGGACCCTTCAGGTCTCACCAGAGACCTGTAATCCTAAACAGCAAAGAAGAAAGCTTATTAGTAAAAGGATGCTTGAAACAGCTTCCTTTAATGCATGTCACGATTCACATCCCTAAGTCAGTTTCTTTTACTAAAGCTCGAACAAAGGGAAGAGCTATGGAAAGACTGTTAGAATCTGTCAGCCTACTGGAATGGATAGACATATGTAGAGCTCTTCTACATTTCAATCATCTTCTGCTGAACAAAACCGTGCTTATTAGAATGGCTTCAAGTGGTAATTACTTGAATCATAAGGGCAATACAAAACAAAAAATTGTGGAATATAGATTTGTCATCTAAAGGCACTGTACACCTCATTGCATTATGCATCTGACAGTAAAAATAGCTTCCCATAGTATATGTACTGCAGTATAACATGGATTAATATCATTATTTGATGTGGTCTTGCACTTAGAAGCCTAATTCTGAAATTATACTGAAAATATTTGTTCAGAATTGTATGCAGTACAGTACTCCTACAGCAAGATATTTCACTTGAATTGTAAAAAACAAGATTGACCATAGTTAGAGGTTCTGTGGTGCTTTGCAGGAGATCTAGGGGTGATAACCCAGGGTCTTGGCCAATTTTTAAATTGGATAATTTCATTTTGTCCACAACTTCTACCTGCAAATTCACATGATTATCGTATTCTTAACTTCCTAATAACTGATCTATAGTATTGCTTGTTTAGTTAAACAGAACTTCAGTCACTGAGCAAAGTGATATTTATAAGCACACCTTGTAGAGTCAGCATAACATAACTTGAAAAGCCCTTGAGGACCTGTTTGAATGAAAGGTCTACATAGATGTGAATTTGGGGATGGTGCTGGCAGTCTGAATATACTTCCCTTTCCACCATACCCTGAAAGGGATATAATTGCCATACCCTGAAATTTATATAATTGCCAGTAGGTGTTTTGGAAAATAAGTTAAAAATGACTGCACCTGCTCTGTAAATTAGAATACTTCTGTAGCACGTTTCCTCTTCAGATCTGTACAGAAAAATATTGATCTTCCACAGCACCTCCAAGATGATAAATATTATCCCTGTTTTACAATTGGACAGACAGACATGTTAAAGATCATCCACTAAGGGAAAAAAATTAGGCTATGCTCCTTTTCTCTGAAAGGTTTGTTCAGTTTCTATCCTCCTTCCCCCCCCCCCCCTTTTTTTTTTAATTAAAACAAACAAACTACACATACTAGTCTATCCAGGCTGGCAGACATGAGAACTAGTGAAACAACTTTACAAGAGCCAAATGACTTATTCAGACTGCTTCCAACTATTCTGTTTGTTTTATTAACATGTACTTAATTTCAATCACTAAACAACATTTTGGAGAAAGCATCTGTATTAAAGATTCGGCACCGTCATCCCCTCCATTATAGTGGAAATACTAGCAGTATGCATCATCTGAAATTCACAATAAACCTTCCAGCAGAACCAGGGAAGACCAGAATTGATGTTTTTGATACTTCTAAGATAAAAAGGACAAGTGGGAACAATATCTACATCAGGGGTCAGCAGCCTTTCAGAAGTGCTGTGCCAAGTCTTCATTTATTCACTCTAATTTAAGGTTTCATGTGCCAGTAATACATTTTAACGTTTTTAGAAGGTCTTTCTATAAGTCTATAATATATAACTAAACTAGTGTTGTATGTAAAGTAAATAAGATTTTTTAAATGTTTAAGAAGCTTCATTTAAATTGTAATTAAAATGCAGAGCCCCCCAGACCGGTGGCTAGGACCCGGGCAGTGTGAGTGCCACTGAAAATCAGTTCGCATGCTGCCTTCAGCACGCATGCCATAGGTTGCCTACCCATGATCTACATGTTTCAGGCCTACTTTATACATCAATAAAAACACAAAGGGGCATAAACCAAAATTTTTGAAAATCCTTTGTAGATGGTCTTTGACCCTTGCCAAGAACATGTGGATCAGACAAAATATCCATCTAGGCCAGTATCCTGACAGTGATCAATGCCAGGTGCCATAGAGGGAATGAACAGAACAGGTAATCATCAAGTGATCCATCCCCTGTCGTCCATTCCCAGCTTCTGGCAAACAGGAGGCTAGGGAGATTATCCCTGCCCATCCTGGCTAATAACCATTGGTGGACCTATCCTCTATGAACTTATCTAGTTCTTTTTTGAACCCTGTTATAGTCTGGCATTGTCCTGGCAGAGAGACTCCAGAAAGCACCACCATAAACACAAGCTAATTCCAGACAATCTTTTGTGGTACCATACAGCAGGAAAAGTAAAATATTCCTCAGAACTGAGGTACCTTTATCCCAACAGCATCTTATGATTCCTCTCCCTTCTCATGTTGAAGCACACAGCAGCTACTATCAGTAACAGGCACAACAAACCCCTCCAGCATACCTTATAAGACCTTCTATATTTTCAGGTGTGTCCAGGGAGTAAAGGCAGCTCTGCCCCTAGTTAGTGCCTCCCTAGTGAAGATGTGCAGGCAGTGCTTGCTAATGTAGGAGAGCACAGACAATTGTCTCCGGTCCTTCCTATAGAAATAACCCCAAGCAGAAAACCAAACAGCCTGTATTATCAACCACTTCTCCCTCTACTACTAGGTAAGTTAAGCTAACCTTTTAACTCCCACTATCTTTCCTTACAACCTGTGTTCTCACCAGGGCTACTGTATAACCCCTACTGTACCCCAAAAACCTTAGATATTTTACTTTCATATTAGCGGCATCACATTAGCTATCCTCCAGTCATCTGGTACAAAAGCTGTTTTAAATAAGTTACATACAACAAGCCAGAGAGGAAGTCAGTATCAGTGCTCATCTCAGCACTCAGGAGTTCCTGGCCTTCTGTGCCCAGACCACTGGATCACACCTATTTCTCCATGGCCAACAATCTCTGGAGTTTAGAATTCTTTTAGAAGAATAAAATTCACTGTAACTCTAGAGAACTTTAGTAATTACCATAGGCCCCAGTCCTGCAAAGAAAGCCATGTGGGCAGCCACTCAGGCTTGTGTGGAACCCTAGTGATTTCAGTGAATCTCCTTGTGACTAGAGGGGTCTGATTACACAGTTCTCTTTGCAATATATAAGGTGCTAAGCTGCAGCCTAAAATCATCAAGAACTGGTTAGACTTCTATGCATTTAGTTGTTTCAAAAAGCATCCTATTTGATCTTCCAGCAATACATAAGGCAAACTTAGGGTACAATATATTCATCAAATCCCATCAACCTGTCAATTTGTAAAATATTAAACATTGACATTTAAAAACAAAGTCAGATGATGTTATACGTGAGGTCAGCATTCCCTACCTGCTCAAATCATGTTGCCACTGATGGGGAAAGCTTAGAAAGTCAGCTTAATTCACACAAACTGTTAACACGGAATTCTGACTCAAAGGCAGTTACGTATTTTATACGTGAATACACACCCACGTTGAAGCAAATTATCTTTATCATTTAGTTTTTTGCTACTAGATTCACCTGGAAATGGCATTTTGTTTACCTTTTATCCTTCAATTTATGGTTTTCCCCCCCTACCTCTTAAATATTACCGTCTTAAACTGAAAATTGACATTTCTATTTGATAAAGTACTCAGCATTTAGCTCAGGTTTACTCTGTATTAAAATGGGATTGATCTTTGTGCTTTTAAATAATCTTGGCATAATTCCATCAAATATGGCACAGAAGCTTTAGTTGCTTGGCAACAGAAATTATATTAATAAGGAGCTAATGACATTACAAGCACAGAAGAGTTGTTACTGCTCTTTAGAATGCTAAATGCTAATTTAGTTAACTAAAGCTGATTGTGGTTGTAACAAATGTAAAACAGCCATTGATACTTAATATTTTCCATAGGAGAGTCTGCCAAAAATATGAATTAGTTTTTTAAAAAGCTGTTTAAAAGACAAAAAAAAAATAAAATTGACCCTCAGTCTTATTTCTTTCCTTTAACTCTGCATGTTAACTTTGGACAACTGAACTGAAAAAAATTCTACTTTGTAGAATGATGTTGCATGTAAAATATCGTATTTGACTATGATGTGTCATTGATTTTCTCCGACTGAAAGAGGGAATGTACCAAGGACTATTACTAATCAAAATATGCTGGATCGTCAGCTAGCGCAAGTATGAATAGCTCCGTTGACATCTGTGGAGCTAGGTCAGTTTACACCAGCTGTGGATCTGGCCCTCCATGTTCAATTTTTATGGAAGTGGTTAGAAAGGATAAAAGTTCTCGCTGGGTCCCTTAATGAATGCCTTTTAGAGGTATCTGGGAGAAAAATATTTACTGGTATATCAGTTGAGGAAAAGGATGTAATCTCTCTACATTTCACAAAAGCTTAGGCATTTTATAGTGATGACCAATTCAGTCGCCAAAGAAAGCTGTACTAATGTCCATTCTTTCCTCCAGCCAATGTGTGAAGTAGCAGCAAAAATCAAGAACCAGTTAATTCCTTTCGGGACTTCCCAGTGCATCCTATTTACCCTGTGTCTATCTTGTTTAGATTGTAAATTCTTTGAAGTGGGAACTTTCAGTATTCTGTGTCTTGTACAGTACTATCCATGCTGCCAGTCCTTAAGACCACCACCACCACAGTATATTCTCTAGTATTTTGCACCAGTTTTAAATAACTCAAACAATATAGCTTCCACATCCTGTGGGAGATTATTACACAGTCTAATAGATCTTGCTGTTAGAAAGCTTTAGGCTGGGAAAAAAAAAAAATCAAGACATTTTTTCCTAAGCTTTTCATCCCATCCCTAATACCTAGTTCAGAACTTGAAGTGAGCTTCTGGGGAAAGGCAAAGGGGAGGAAGCAGCCATTAGGGGCAATCAGCGCTGCTCATGCATGGGAGATGGATTTCTGCAGTCTTGGAGCACTGCGCCTTTTAGACTCAAATGTACACACAGAGTGAACTTTAAGTCAATGCCCAGTTGCATACATATGGTGGTGAAATGTCACATCTCCAAGTGAGGTTTTTCAGTAGGTGTCATGTCTTTGAAGTATGGAGTTCATATGGCAGGGATCAATAATGTGACATCAAGATCCGTTTTTGCTCAGCCTTTGAACTTGACTCTTGCAGAACATTTGTTTTGGATGATTTCTATCTTCTATAATTCCTCATTCCTAACAGTACACTTCTCATCATAGCCTCCTGGTCTCAGGGTAAACAGTAAGCTTTGGCTGCAGATAAGTTAAATAACTCAAATGGGTAGGGCCCTACTCTATTCATGGCTGTGAAAAACATGTCACGTACCATGAAATCTGGTCTCCCACCATGGGAATCTGGTCTTTTGTATGCGTTTACCCTATACATACAGATTTCATTGGGGAGACCAGCGTTTCTCAAACTTGGGGTCCTGACCCAAACAGGAGTTGCAAGGGGGTTGCAAGGTTATTTTGGGATTGCGGTATTGCTACCCTTCTGCGTTGCTGCCTTCAGAGCTGGGTGGCCAGAGAGCAGTGTCTGCCTTTAGAGCCATCTCTGAAGGCAGCAGCACAGAAGTAAGTGTGGCAATGCCATACCATGCCATCCTTACTTTTGTGCTGCTGCTGCTGGCACAGAAGTGGTACAGCTTCCTTCAGAGCTGGGCTCCTGGCCAGGAGCTGCCGCTCTCCAGCTGCTCAGCTCTGAAGGCAGCAATGCAGAAGTAAGGGTAGCAGTACCTCAGCCTCCGCCCCCTAAAATAACCTTGCAACCCCCCCACAACTCCTTTTTGGGTCAAGATCCCTACAATTACAACACTGTGAAATTTTAGATTTAAATAGCTGAAATTATTAAATTTATGATTTTTAAAATCCTAGGACCATGAAATTGACCAAAATGGATCGTGAATTTGGTAGGGGCCTGCAAATGGGGTGTTCACTTCAAGCAAGATTCTTCCAACAGTAACCCAAACTGGACTCTTGAAACAGACTTTCATATTATTAGTTAACGAAAATTTAAAGAAGAAAACAATGCAAAAGAACCTGTAACATTTTTCCTCCAAGTAGCCCCACAATGGTAGAAAGATCTATGAACAAGTTAGAATGTAAATATGCTTCAGTGCTACAAGGTAGGGCAACTAGTTTGAAGAGATGCAAAGAATACTGAGCTGTGATAAAAGGAAGGGAAGGCAAAGGTATGCAAGACAAATACACCTTTGAGTGGAAAAAGACTGTATTAGCACTGAAACAGCTGTTTGGTGAATGACAATTTTTAGATGCTACACAAGTTTGGAGTACCTTGATACTGGTGTTAGAAATCATTATGTCTCTTACCCTGTCCACCTAAGAGAGGACCTGTGGTCAGTATTAGACACATACTTTGAGATGAGGCTGAACAGGAGACCTCTGTACTGGAAAGGAAGCTTACCTAAAGGAAATTCTGGTATGAGTCCAACAGAAAGTTTCAGATATTGAGGAATGTGCAGTGGGGCTTTCCATGACTGTAGAACATTTTAGTTAGGATATTTCCATTAAAAAAAAATTATCTCCTAGAACGGGAAGGGTCCTTGAAAGGTCATTGAGTCCAGCCCCCTACCTTCACAAGCAGGACCAAGAACTGATTTTTGCATCCAATCCCTAAGTGGTCCCCTCAAGGATTGAACTCACAGCCCTGTGTTTAGCAGACCAATGCTCAAACCACTGAGCTAGCCCTATATTTTTCAACATGGGGCCAAAAGTACATAAACTAGCTTAGATATCTGAGGGAGATCCTACCACACATCTTTGTAAACAAGTCATTTTAGGTCTTGGTCAGAATGATTTCAGAAGAGCTAATATAACGTATGAAAATATAGCTCCTTGATGTCTTTCTGCATTGGAAAACTCCACCAATGGTTGTCAAGTGATTTATTCTTTTGCAAATAGCAACTCTTGTGGAAAACAGTTGATGAGAAAGAAAAAGGAGCAGTGCGGCTACATCTCTGGCAGCATTTCCCAGTCTGGTGGTCTGAAATTGGTTTTGCTATTGTTTCCCAAGAGTTTGGCAAATATGCTTATTAAACCACTGGACTTGCAAAGAGGTATCTTGACATTTTAGTTTTCCCCAGGAGAACACTCCGTTTGTTTGCTGTCATTCAGCCAATCAAAACATATAAGACCTGGACTAAACCCAACCACATTTGTTCCAGTGAGGTCTGAATGGAACGTTCCTTTTGTGAAGTTAAGACTCAGTCGCATGGCAAAGGGCCATTCTAGTAAACTAGCAGTGTTCTTCAGCTTGGCGATAAACCCATGCTATTAGAACTTTTTCTATGAAGCTTCCACATTCAATCTATGTTTTGTAGGCATTGTAGCAAAGATAATCTTGTAAAAAGTTGTCTCATCTATGCCATAAATTTGCTAAAATGAATATTTTTAACATGCTGTAGGACAACGAACATCAGGTATTTTTTCCCCTTTACTCTTTGTTTTAACTTCTGTTAGTTTGGAAAATCAGACCAAATAATGAAATGCTTTCCACTCACGTTTGTTTGGTGTCTCCAAATACATTTTAACTTTTCAAAATCATACCATTTGTCTTTTCTTCCTACTTCAAAAAGTGTTACCCTACCCTGTAAGTGTGAGTAACTTCATAAAGGTTGCTCCTGAGAGAGGGCAACTATAGTCTGGCTCTCATTTCTATCAAATTCCACCTTGAGTTTCTTTTGTTATGCTCTTTGCATTTGCACCAAAAACTCCCATGAATGGTTTTATGGAGGGGAAATACTGCAGTCTACTAAGAGAAGGAGCTAACCAAATTAATCTAATGTAGATGGACAGACTGACTCAATCCATCCCTTGCCTGAATAAAGAGGATGTAGGGATAAGACTATCCATATTGCTTGGTGATAGTTGATTCACCAGCCATTCCACTTTAAAATAATACACAGGGCTAGCCGCTAGGAGCAACTATAAAAAGGCCAAACGTGGTTTTGAGAGGTCTGTGACATAAGGAGAGGGTTATGTGACATGGCGATTTATGCTTTTAAGTGAATAGACGTGGTTGCAGGGTTTCACAGATCTGGTTGAACTTTTCCCGCAGGACCCTTGCCACACAGCTGTTGAGGACATTCAAATGCTGAATCTCACATGCCCTTGGTTTTCAGGAGCTGGACAGAGTTTAGGCACAGTCCCTGGCTTTGGGCCTGTAGGTGGGCACTCCAGGTGCAGACCTCATGTCTGATACTCCTCTTGTCAGTAGGGGTTCTTGTGGTCCAATTACTTATACCCTGAAACTGGCAGTTCTTGCACAACCCAGAATCCCACTGAAGATGTGAGTCTGCTAGTTTGTAGTTTGCCTCTTCAGTAGTGAAAGCCACACACTGACTTTGCACAGGATTCTAACACCCCATTACGCTTTACTTAAGAGTAAAAGCGCAAATCATTTAGAAAATAGCAAACACCACAAATGCAATGTTCCTTACCCTTCCCTTGGGGGACCATCAGTGGTCAGATGGGCAGGATTATCCCCTACCTCAGACACCTGCCCAGCTCCCAAAAGCTTCAGCTAGTGAAAATAGCCAGAACACTACAATGGAGCAGCTCCTGCTTTTTTATAGCCTTCCAGCCTTTTGTGTCATGTGACCTCCTGCTTTGCCTCAACAGGAGAGACCACTACCATGTGATTCTTTTGCCAGTCAGCCTGTCGCCTGATAAAGCGGTTCTTTTGCATAGCATCCAGCCTTTAGGCTAGGGTGCTTCTATTTGGAAAGGAGACCATCAAGGTTTAATGGACCTCTATTGTTAGCCCTTGGACACTGGCCCTTGAAATTCAGGAGAACCACAGAAAAAGCAAATAAACATCACATTCAAAATGGAGTGTACAGTCTGACAGAGATACCTGTAACAATTCTCTGGTATTGGACAGTTCATAATCTACACATATACAGATTCCCCAAATTGTCTCAGAGGAAAGGACACTTGAGAACTTTTATTTCAAAGTATGGGGTTTCTTACAACAACTCGTGTTTTATTGGCTTGTTGTTTAGGGATCCTTGAGTGCAGAGCTGAACATGGAAAGTGAGGTTACCATTCCTTCCTCTTTCCAAGATCCTGGTGCATTCTCATTTAATTTTATAGTCTCTCCTCTTTGTGGATTCCTTTCCATTAGCTTCAATGGGAGTTGGATCAAGCCCTTTTTGTGCATGAGATGGAGATATATGCCTCATGTGTCTGATACAAGTGGAGCACGAATGGTACTTAACTTGTCTTTCCTAAGTTCCCAACTACACAAAGGTTACTACTGTGTATGGGCCTTAGCCATCTTACAGCATGGACTGATTTTTTTTTTCCCCCTGCGTTGACAGGGCCAATAATCATGTAACAGACCAGACCTTTAGTGCTGTCTGTAGGATAGTTCCCTGAACATGGTTTCGTCCCTCTATTCAAACAAAACCCAGGAATGTTATAGCATGGGTTGTCATATGACTGGGTATCCCCAATATGAATGTAAACAGAACTGCTGCAACATTCTAATTACATTACATCTTCTGCCTCTTCCCAAGAGAGGAAGAATCCCCCTTTTTAAGAAATTCTAAGAGGCTTGATAAACGAGTGGTGTATCATGTCTGAAGCTCAAGTAGTAGAGAAAATAAATGATGGCCTACTGCTGAAAGGGAATCACTTGAATTTAGTTTGCATGCCCCCCCCATCTATTAATATAAAGGCTGCAGTAAAATGATGAGCAGGAGATAGTGACTTGCTCTACCCAGCTTGATCATGACCTAGGTTGGATCCATTAGGCAATCAGCAACTTAGGCCCAAATCCTCAAAAGTTAATCAGATGTCTAACTCCCATTGAAATTAATGGGAGCTAGGCACTTAAATACCTTTTGAGAATCTGGGTCTCAGATCCTACCATTAGATAGTCACAGTTGGGGTGGTTGCTAATTTAAAACATCTCAACTGCAGCAATAGGCAGTGTGGGTAAATCTGCTGTATGAAAGATGGAGCAATAACCAGCTCAAGACTCCAAGGACATAGGCCAGTCTGTGGAAAGAATTAGATGTTGGTCAAGTTCTTGGGAAGCTGCTGTGAATGAACCTCAACAAAATGCTTTTCTCCATTTCTTTTTCAATAAGCAAACAAAACGAAGAACAGTATATGAAAGAAAGTGAAAGGTATCTAGAGAAAAGCTTCCAGAAATAGTTTCACATCTCAGTTCACATTAATGTAGCCATAATTTACATATAAAGTATCAGTATGAGGGTTTGCACAAGACAGCATACGTGTAACTGCAGAGTTCTATTTAGGAATTTCCAAGAGAGTGAGAGGCTGTTATAGAGGTCCTGAAGAGCAGACCAAGGTAATAACCTGCTTTATATATTTAGCAAATGAGAATTCAAACCACAGAAGAATACACAGAGGAAGGGACAAAAACATTTCCTGGCTGGAAAGTCAGGAAATATTCAGAACACGATGGGGGAGGTAATTTGCACAATTTTTGTAATGTAAAATGTCTGTCTACCAAGCATGCCCACTGAGGGCATAGTCAATAAAATAAAATGTGTGTGATGAGCAAGAGGCCTGAAGACAGAAGTGATCATATGCCTCAAATAGCGACTTGACTGCTGGGGGCATTAACTACTCCCCACTCATCCTCTTGGTCCTTCATTAGGGCTTTGCCTACTTGTTGCAAGGGGCAGTTTTTGAGTTTGAGAAGGGGGTAAATATTTTTATTTTTAAGCTAAAAATCAGCAGAACCATTAGGGTTCCCTTACAGTTTCTGGAGGTGCCGCACATTGTATAGCGTCGGGGAGAGTGGGGAGTTTTTAGCTGAGATCAATTTATAACTGATGAGACAACATGAGGGCCTGCTATGCTCTCTGTGGTGTCTGCAATTGAAGAGGACATAAATGAGTAGTACCTTTTGCAAAGCACCATGGAACTCATGACAGAACTCCTTCCGACTTGGGTTGTTTCTAGTGTTCCTAAGGTTCTCTTTTAGTCCTGCATCTGCTGTTGTCTGGAGCAGAGGTGCAGTACAATAGGCACGAGTAGGATGGTAACAGTTTTCTGAACTCCCGGATTCGCCTTCATATTTATTTTGTGCACTTGTACATGTTTCCTTAAGGTCTTTGATATGGGCTTTTGAGTACTTTGATTCTCCCACCTGTGCTGTGGAGTTATGCTGCTTTAATTATCTCCTGGGGTCAACATTTGTAACACTATGCTCCTATGATTATATGGGTGTCTCCCGCTATTGGGAGATGTCTATCGAAGTAATCACACATAGCACTTTGAAGGTTACTGACCCTAGAAGTTCTAAGTAGTGAGTGACTGCAGCATCAAGTGAGGTGGACCTCAGTGCAGCTACCTGTGATTTTGACCTAGTTACTGCAATGTGTTCTCTAGGGTGCTACCTTCTGAGAACTACTAGGAGACTTCAGGTACTTGAGAAAAGTTATTCACCTTAGTAGAGGTTTGGTTACTGTGAGCATGAGATATCAGTGCTCCATGCCTGCATTGGCTTCTGATTCACTTCAGAGTACAGTTTAGATACCACAGTGATAGATAGGAACCCCTGTAGATACAGACGTTGGTTATGAAATATCCAGCCCCACATATGACCTCTAGGCGTTCCCTTGCTACAAGATTTCAGTTAATCTGGGGTACTCTTGCTGTCCCCCTAGGGTTGAACTCTTGTGAACTGGCTGCCAGGCCTCAGGAGGGGGATCCTGACTGTGGAACATACTCCTTCTGAGAGCCCCTCAGAGCGAAGCTGTGGCTGCCTTCAGAAAGGCATTTCTGTTTCAGATGTTCTCCCAGTTATTGGTGACTGTATTTATTTATTTTTTTTAAATAGTGGCTGAGGGTGGCAAATAGATCTAGATTGGGATGTTCTATTTTATCTGCCTATTTGAGTAGCATGCATACTGGTTGAAAAATTCCTACGTCTAAAGGAATGAAAGCACATAGGTTGTTTTGGGTTTTAACAAATGCAATAAAACAAAACCAACACTTGTACGCTATTTTGCAGCACTTTCCTAATGTAAAATGATATAACACTGATACACCCATTCCAATTTATTTAGTATTCACTCAGTGGTTTTGCTCAGCAGGGTGTGTGGTTAGTAACAGGTATGCAAGCGGAAATGAAAATGAGTATCAAGAAGCTTTCAACTTCTAAATGTAAAAATAAACTGCTCATGGTTCAAGTGCAAGTGGAAACATGCAAACTCTTACAACAGGGATTGGTTCAAGAAGGTGCCACTCACCGGCTCCATACATTTCATGAAGATAGTTTGCTTAACTTTATGTAATTTCCTTTGATTAGGTTATATTTTAGTAGTTCCTTTTCTAATCACAGTATTGACCGTGGACCAGGTTTTCAAATACGTACCAAACATTAAGCAGCTAAATCCATAGTTATGCTCCTAAATAAAAGTGCCCTTGTTTCCAGAGGTGCTAAATGCCTGAGCACAATTCTTAGACTGTGGAGGTTATCATATTAGTCCACACAATTAAATACTTTGAGACCATTGTAGTGGGGTCTTCGAAGTTTGAGTAACAAAGTGACCCAGGGAATGTTTTACAAAGCGGTCCACAGAATAAGAGCTCCAAACTGGCATGCGACAATTCTGGGGGTTGGATTTGACAGCTGGCCAGTTCAGAGATGCTTGTAATTGACACTTCAACAAAGAGATCCGAACACTTTCAGCTGCTACTGGTAGAAGGAAGGAGCAGAGTGGGTTTTGGTAACTAAGAAAGCCAGCCCTGCAATTGCCTTCCAAGGTGCATGTGGTGTGCCTGTGTGTGGTGAGGGTGACGATGATGGTGGGTGACGGGGTTAGGGTGACCAGACAGCAAGTGTGAAAAATCAGGGTGCAGGTGGGGGGTAATAGGATCCTATATAAGAAAAACACCCAAAAATCAGGACTGTCCCTATAAAATTGGCACATCTGGTCACCCTGCATGGGGTCAGAGAAGGCTTCATTACTTGTAGAGAGGAGATGCTAATAACGTGAGTGGTACAGGGTCTGCATGTCGATGTACTTTGTTCATGCCTAGGGCTGCCCTTGAAAGTGATCATTGTAACAAGCTCAGTGGATTGTATGTTTAGAAATACAGATAGAGGAGATACCCTCAAAGCATTCAACTAGACATTTAATAGCACTCACAATGGGATGTGCTGAGGGCTTTTCAAAAGCTGGCACTTAAGTCCATAAGGCCCCAGTTCTGCAAAGCACTAGTCCCATTGGCTTCAAAGTTAAGTGAGTACTTAAGTGCTTTCCTGAACTGGGGCCCTAAATGGAAACTGTTAAGCACTCCTCCAGCATCTCCATCCATTTTTTAAGCCAGAGGAGATTATGATCTGCACCTCTGAGTACAAGAACTGGGGGATTTGTAGTGCTGCTGAAGGCACTTCGAATGCAAAGGGTGCCACACTTAGAGAGGCTGAGGCCCTGCTTCACCACATTAACAGGTGTTGATATTCCCTATTGCCCCACGTGAATTCTGGCTGAAGAGCTCCATACTCCAATGCAGGCTGTGGCTTGACAGACACAAAAGTACAACTAAATAATGAATTAAATGAACTTTAAACACTGACAATGAAGACCCTGACCTCAATATCACACTTTAGAACAGAAAGTTTAATATACGGATCGATGGACAGCCCAAGAATTTGACAATAAACAGCTCTAGATATTTTAATCTACATGTCTGTTGACTTTGTGATTTTATTTTCCAAGATTTTGTCAAGTAAAGAGTTTGAGTAAGTAGTCAGCAATGTCATGGGTATCTTTTCCTCCCCTTTTTGGAGATTGGAAATGAACAAAAAAACCAGTCATCTGATAGGGAAATAGCTTATTGGCACTCAACTTATTTATAACAGCTCCACAATTTCTCCTGCTGTTTCTTCAAGAACCCTAAAGTGGATTTCTTCTGGCTTCCAGCTGCTAAGATCAACTACTAGTTTCTTTTTTTTATCTAGGTGCTTTTTTTTGTATCATCAGTTATGATGAATAAATATTATGTTACTGCAGTAGAGATCTGGTTTCTAACTGCCTCCATATGCTTCATTGCTTCAGTTCAAAATACCAATTGCTAATACTGAGCTTTAATGTCTTACTGGTTCCTTGAAGGGAATTGAAGCCTACATACAGATATTTTGGTGCGGGAGTCAAAATATTTTCTATCTACGTGCACACGTGGATACCAAAAGGTTGTTGTTTGACTTTCAGGGAAATTTCCATTGGTGGAGAATAGAGTGTGTTTGTTAGAAGAAACTGCAAGGGTCATCTAGTCTAACACCCTGACAAAATGCCGTATTTATTGTGTCTAAACCATCCAAGGCAGATAGCTGTCCAACCTCCTTTTGAAAACCTCTAGTGAAGGAGCTTCCACAACCTCCAGAGACAGTCTATTCCAGAGTCCTACTGTTTTTATAGTTAGAAAGTTTTTCCTGAGATTTAATCTAAACTTGCTGTGCTGTAGTTTAACCCCACTGCCTGTTGTCCTGCCCTCTGTGGCAAGAGAACAACTTTTTTCTATCTTTTTTCATGGTAGCTTTGCAAGTATTTTGAAGACAGCTATCAAGTCCCACCTTAATCTCCTCTTTTCCAAACTGAACATACCCAGTTCCTTCAGCCTTTGCCCCTATGGCTTGCCTTCCATCACTTTGATCATCTTTGTTGCTCGCCTCTGGATCCCTTCCAGTTTCTTCACATCATTTCTATACATTGGTGACCAAAATTGAACACAATACTCCAGCTGAGGCCTAATGAGTACTGCGAAGAGCGATACTAACACCTCCTGTGTCTTGCATGCTATGCTTCTGTTAATGCAACCTAAAATTGTATTTGCTTTTTTTTTTTTTTTTTGCAACAGTATCACATTGCTGACTCATGTTGAGGCTGTGATCCACCACAAGTCCCAGATCCTCTTCAGCAGTGCTGCTGCCAAGCCAGTTACCCCTCATTCTGTATTCGTGCATTTGGTTTTTCTTCCTTAAGTGCGTTACGTTTGTCTTTTGTTGAATTTCATTTTGTTGTCTATAATCCAGTTCTCCAGTTTATCAAGATCCCTCTGAGTTTTAGCTCTATCCTCCAAAGTCTTGGCAACCTCCCCACTCCCAGCTTTGTCTCATCTGAAAATTTGATCAGTATGCTTTCTATACTTACATCCATGTAATTAATAAAGATGTGGAACACCAGGCCAAAAACAGATCCCTGTGGAACCCTACTTGAGACTCCTGCCAATCTGACATCATTCCAAACTTTGTGGTTGTTTAACCAGTTACATATCCACTTAATGGTAGTTCCACCAAACCTGCATTTCTCCAGCTTGCTTATCAGAATGTCATGTGGGACTATGTCAAAAGCCTTGCTGAGGTCTGGGTATATTATGTCCACTGCATTCCCCTATATGTTATACGCAATTCAAAGTGGTCTCCATTCATTTATCTGCCTGCCAGAATGTTCACTTCTTGTCAGTAGTGGTGAGTGCACCTGCACACTCTCACAGCCTATCTAACAAAGATGTGCTGTCAGCAGGCTTGTTAAGAAGCACACCAAAAATTCTTTTCTAAAGCTGTCTGCTAAGGTTTTTCCTCTTGAACCTGTCAAAATATTCAGAGATGAATATCTCTAAAGATAAAGTACATTTCCATGTTTTGTATTGCCTTCCCTTTATCCTGGGGGAAATGGAGCTGGCTCAGTCCCTTGTTCAAGTTAGCTCATCCTCAGGGCTGCTCTCATCAGTGTACTTTGCCCCCAGGGGCCCTGTTCTGTTGGCCCAGAGTTGCCAGAATGCAGCATGCTCCAGTCACACATCCCCCTGTCTCTTCAGTACTCAGTACTCTCTGCACCAGGAGGAGCAGGAACAGATGGTATAAATCAGACTATCAGATTTATGCCACCGAGGGATTCCCCTAACAAAGGGAATCCTCAGCTGGCTGCTCAAGCCCCCTTTCTGTCAGTATATGGGCTAAGAATTTTTGCTCATCAAGATGCTTTTGTTCAAAACAGACACTTAATCCTTTAAAGAAAGTAAGCTATTTAGGCCAAAGTGTTTCTGTATAAGTCGCCCTAAAGCCACAGTATGGGTTTCTTTGCACAACTATATGCATCCATATTATGGTGTTTTCTTTTTGCTGCTCATATGCTCTTTGCATAGAGACAGGGCCCAATTCTGCCCTCAGTTACATGAGTGCAAGGCCTATAGACTTCCATCCATGTCACTGAAGCCAGAATTGGTCCCTTATAGATTAAGATATATGTGATTCATAAACTAGGCCTGTCTTGAGGCAGACTAGCCCAGTCCCAGTGGAGAACAATATAGCGGAGATATTTGTGTACCTGAAACTGTGCGGAACTATTAAAGGAAGATGTGTATGAAAGGGTTTAATGGAGTACAACCAAAATATTTCAGTTTACAGGGATGTAAATGAGTTCAGTTTGACAAAATTTAGCTTGATTGCTTATAAAAGGGCTGATGGATTGAGGAAACAACTAAAAGTTACCAATGATCCAGAAAGAAAGTAGTGCATCATTAAATATGAAGACTGCTATTAATTATAAAACAAGATTTAGTTAAACAGATGTTGAAGAGGGAACTACCGTCTAAACAGTTTGGACAGTGTAATTCCAAAAATGGTACAAGAAATAAAACACGCAACCATTTGTCAGAGCCAGCATAACAGGGGTTACTCACCGTTGGGGCACCCCTTGTGCCTGCATCTGGGAATTAGCTCTGCCCAGTCTGACATCCCCTTCCTTTGCTCGCTCATGCCGTGGTCCCTCTTGCTCTCTAGGAATTGCAGTGCTTTGTCTTTGTGGCTTGGCCCATCAACCAGGTCACTATACAGTTTTTCTCCTTCCAGGGTAAGGAAGTCTCTCTGGAGTAGCTCTCCAGATGCCATTCCAGGTAAGTCTTCCCACTCTCCTTCCTACTCTGCCCTCCACAGGCTTTTTTCTCCAGCTCCCTCAGGAGTCAGGATCCCAGGGCTTCTGCTCCCCCAGGATGGTTTTCTTCTTCTCTCCTCCCTATACCCAGAAATTGACTGCAAACTTCCATGCTGTAGCCCCCTTGTGCTCTCCCTTCCTGGCTTTATACAAGCCCTGCCCACTCCTGCCCACATGGGCTCCATCTTCAATTAATGCTTATTAGTCAAGCCTAAGTGTCCCTCCAGGTACAGCCTACTAGGTTAATTAGCCCCTTCTGAGCTACCTTAATCCCTTCATGGGTGGTGTGTGGTGAACACCCCTCACAGCCAGCAACCAAAGTAAGCAGTGTAAATACATTCAAGAAGAAGTGGGACATGTTTCAAAATCTGACAAGGTTATAAGGACCCTAAATTGACTTGGATGGCTTAGGGAGAAGTTCTAGGATGTTTCCAGAGCCAGTAAAAACTGGCTATGAAATGATGGTAGATCTATATCTTCTTTTGTCTGCTAGACGTCCTGTGTTTAGCACAGGGAGAGCCATAATACAGAAATCTTCATTAAAGTGAGTGAGCTGAGGCATCAAGGCTGAAGAAATTTACAAACTGTTAACTTAAAAGTGACCCAGCTTCTCCTACCTTTTGATGTACAACTCAGACACGGGAGAAGGATGCTGATCTGGATCCAGACATTTGTACTGATGCACCAGCACTGGATGAAGTGAAGTGTGCCATCTCTAAACTGAAAAATGGACGCACAGCTGGTGCCGATGGCATCCCCTCAGAGCTGCTAAAATGTGCTATTGATCCTGCAGCAGAATCAGTTCTGGCCATCTTTTGTCTGGTGTAGAGAACTGGAACCTTGCCAACCGCCTGGAAGGACAGTATTGTGATCTCACTCTGTAAGCGCAAGGGACGTGCAGTGAATGTAAGAGCTACAGGCCAATCACCTTGCTCTCCATTCCAAGGAATGTGTTTGTGCATGTTTTGCTGGCATGCCTGGAGCCTTTGCTACACTGGAAGCATCATCCCCAACAGTCAGGCTTTATGAGGAACAGGTCCACATTAGATGCCATTTTGGCCCTTGGCTTGTTGTCAGAGATACACTGTGAGTTCAGAAAGCCCCTGCATGGAGCGTATGTTGATCTTAAGGCTGCTTTTGATTCCGTAGACTTTGTCAGGTTATGGAAGGCCTTAAAGGGCGTAGGTGTCCCTACCACTCTGCTGGACTTGATTAGAGAGCTGCATAATGGAACCACTGCCTGTGTTCATCTGGGGAACTGGATGTCAGTACCTTTTAAATCAGTATCTGGTGTTAGGCAGGGCTGCGTTCTGGCCCTTGCACTCTTTTGTCGGACAATGGATTTCATAATGCAGCATTCCATCAGGTCCACAGACATTGAGATCGGTGATCTCTCACTCACAGATCTTGACTACACTGATGATGTTGTTCTTTTAATACGGAGTCTCAACAGGTTTTGTGAAGCACTGCAGCGTATGGAGGAGGAGTCAGCTAAGATTGGTCTCAATGTTTCATGCTCAGAGACAAAACTGCAAGATCCACCCATGACTCCAATCTCCTTGAACAACAGAACCATCAAATCAGTTTCCAGCTTTTGCTGTCTGGGTTCTGTACTTACCAGCTCCTCCAGTTCTCACATGGACGGTCTTCATCGGATTGCCATCACAGCATCTGCCATGGGCTGTTTACAACGGATATGGAATCAACATCTTAGTATGACAACTAAGTTCAGGATTTATTCGAGCTGAATCCTTCCCCTACTGTTGTACGGCTGCAAAACACGGACACTATGCCACACGGATGGGACAAAGCTGGAGGCTTTTCACACCAAATGTGAACCTACTATATTGGGCGTAAAGTGGAGTGACTTCATCTGTAATGCAGATGTTCATGATCATTTGGGTCTACAGACTACTAGGGCCATTGTCCGCAGGTGGCACCTTATGCTTTTTGGACATGTTGCAAGGATGCCACAAGACGTTCCAGCAAATGTCGTTCTCCAGGTGGTTTGTAATGTTTGGGATAAAATTCTACCAACCGAGGGGTGGAGGTGGCCCAGATGCAGACCCCCTATTACATGGGTTCACCAAGTCTGTTCCGATGTTGTACTCTCAGGAAGTCAAGCCTTTGTGGTTGCGCAGGAATAGACCAAATGGCAAATGATCGCTATGGCCGGCTATCTGGCTAAGCACTGAAGAAGAAGAGGCGAAGCCTCTCTCTCCAGAGTTGGTATAAAATACCTTCTTTGACTAGTTATAAAATACTGTGTAATTATATTTGCATTTATGTAACATTTATAGTAATGTTAATTTAAACGTGTCTGAAATACTTGATGTCATGGATTCTTCCCAAGTATAGATAATGAGAAACACAAATATGTATCTAAAAACTAATCCTAGTACAGTGAATGTAATGGGTAAAGGAAGAGAACTTGTGTTAAGACTTTTGGGGCTCGATTTTTCTTTTCTTTTTGTTTCTTAAGTAGGCACATAGCTGGACTTCTGCACATGCAAAATCTCCTGAGATACACATTCTTATTAGGATTGTGCATGCGTAGTTTGTGCAGGTGTAAATCCTGACCTCTGTGTACCCTAGAGTCTTGGGCGTGCAAGTTAGGGGTGCAAAAAACTGCATGTGCCCTTTTAAAAATCTGGCTATTGGGACCTACATCCAGTTCTGCTACTGATTCACTCTTTGATTTGGATAAGTCGCCTCACCTAACCTCTCCACCTCAGTTTATCAGTTTGTTTCAATGGTTATACTCATTTGCTTAAAATTAAACATGTGCTGAAGTGCTTTGCTGGATTGGGGCCATTACCCTTGTGTATCTTTGCAGGATGTTTTGAGGTTGAACTAATCTTTGTAAATGGTTTCCAAATCCTTGTATGAAATATTCTATGCAAATACAAATTGTTTCTATCCATCTCTGCTTGCAAAATAATCTCATCTCCTTGATGCAACAGAGTAGCTACTGTCTCTGATATTGCTTAGGTGAACAGGCCTGATCAGAACAGGAAAGCTGAAAAAAACCCTATTCTCTTGTATGACAAGTCTTATTATGTTCCTGATAAGAATGCTTCACCTCCCTTTTCAGATTCAGAGGGAAACCTATGTCAAAACAACCAGCTGCTACAGATAACACTGACCATGCACAGAGTTATCATCCCCTCTGAGGATGTGCTCCGAAAACTAATTGATCTATATCCTTTATAATGCTTACCTGTAGTTATTAAGGTAAGGTAATACAGAAATACATTGACAGAATGGTAAGTGTATACAACCTACAGGTCAATATTAATAAATTGATGCATTCACTTCTGCATCTCATGGTGACTGAAAGGTTCAATTTTGTGCTTAAGAAAAGTCTTCATATTTTAAAACAAACCTAGGAAGATGTTATCAGTGATATAGGGTAGAAAGTATATGGAGAAAGCTTTCCAGAAAATTACATGGCAATTGCAATCTCAGACCCAGTATTGATAATTATTTATGTACAGAAAGATCTTCAGATTATACTAACCTAGTTTATGTCAGATAATCATTGAAAGATATGCACTAAGTCTTGGATTACCTTCTCCATGCAAATAAAAGTTAAAATGTTCCAAAAATGAAGTGGGTAAATTTTAAAACAATCCCTAGTCTAATTATCATATTTTGGGGCCTCAAGTGTTTTGTGAAAATATATTTTCACAAAATGAGTGTGTAGCCCATCAGACTCTCATAAAGAAGATGCTAAGAGCATGAATACAGGCATAACTGCTCTCTCTTATCTAGAGGATTCTTAGCTGTGGAAGATACTGCCTAACTCTGTTTGCTTTACTGAATGTTTGTTCATAATTAATGGATCATAACATAATTAGGGACCAATCCTGAGAGACACCAACCACCTCTGAGTCAGGCATTTGCTTGGTACAACTTGTTTTAGTTAGTACTTCCCCCTACAACTCTATTTTTTATTGGTTTCCAATTAGCATAGCTGTGCAAAACAGACATTAGTAGTCAGACTTCCCTAGATACCCACACTATGCAGAATCCAAGATATCAAGCAGTTACTTTTTGGAGTGTAGAATAAGTGGCATTTAATTTAGGGTCCTGCATTTCCTCAGAAATAACAAGATATGGGACTCAGTTCTCACTTACATTGAGACACTCCCATTTACAGTGTAAACCAAACAAATAGCTGACTTATAGAGGCAACTTGCTTCCCAGGGTCAAGAAAACAATCCTGTTTTCAATCAATAATAACTACAACTGGAGTAGCACCTTTGTAAGTGAAGGCAAAATTAGGTCCGTCACCTGTAAAGAATATAGATAGATTAGATATTAAAGTGTGCAGGTTTTGCTCTACAATAGTTGAAACAAAGGGGACTTGATTCCACACCAACCCAAATATACCATGTGATCAATTCTGGAGGCCTCAATGCTCAGTGAATAGGAGTTGGGTTCAAATTTGCTTCAAGCTGTCGCTGACAGCCCCCACTCCTTTCTGATCATTTTTTGTTGCAATGGAACAAAATAATTGTTTACATCTTCCCTATGGAACTTGGGTTTTCTGCAGTCAGGGAAGTAATTCATTTGTCAATTTTTAAATTCCACACACTCAGACTTTCCAGCCAGATATAAGTATTTGCAAAGCCAGTGGTGGACTAAAGCAGATTGGAATGGATCAGCTAATTTGGGCTGTGAGTTTTTTGAAGTTGCCTTCAAATTTCCAGCTCCACCACTCTTAATCCCTCAAAATTACATGACCAGCTCTTGTCAATTTGCAGTAGATTTGGGTCACATTTAGATTAATCTGACCCTCTGACAGTCTGTAAATTATCTTCTTTAAATAGGTTTCAGAGTAGCAGCCGTGTTAGTCTGTATCCGCAAAAAGAACAGGAGTACTTGTGGCACCTTAGAGACTAACAAATTTATTTGAGCATAAGCTTTCGTGGGCTACAGCCCACTTCTTCGGATGCATAGAATGGAACACACATACAGAGAGCATGAAAAGGTGGGAGAATACTTACAAGGGGTAAATGGCTGAGCCATTACAAACATTGAATCTATCTCGTCTTGTAAGTATTTTCACACTTCTTATCAAACTGTCTGTACTGGGCTATCTTGATTATCACTTCAAAAGTGTTTTTTCTTATTTAATTGGCCTCTCAGAGTTGGTAAGACAACTCCCACCTTTTCATGCTCTCTGTATGTGTATAATATATATGTCCTCATCAGGGGCAGCTCCAGGCCCCAGCATGCCAAGTGCGTGCTTGGGGTGGCAAGCTGCGGGGGGCGCTCTGCCGGCGCCACGTGGGCGGAAGGCAGGCTGCCTCCTGCAGCATGCCTGCCACAGGTCTGCCAAAGCCACGGGACCAGCAGACCCTCTGCAGGCAAACTGCCAGAGGTAGCCTCCCTGCTGTGCTTGGGGCGGCAAAATCCCTAGAGCCGCCCCTGCTCCTCACTATATGTTCCATTCTGTGCATCCAAAGAAGTGGGCGGTAGCCCACGAAAGCTTATGCTCAAATAAATTTGTTTGTCTCTAAGGTGCCACAAGTACTCCTGTTCTTCTTTATAGGTGCACTATACTTCATAAAGAGATGCATTTTCTCTCTCTGCAGGAGAAAAATATCCATAATGCCCATAATATGTTTTTCCTGAACTGATCTTCCATATATGTAAATTACCATTTATAGAATAAAAATAAATGTTCTCTTTGCAGTTAATATATATTTCACACTTCAAAAATCTTTCTCTCCAGCATTATCTCCGGTAAATCACAACAGTTAACAGGCAGGTCTCCATAAAAATGAACCTTGATGAATTTAGTACTATTTTATAACCTTTGTTTCATACGTTAACAAGCTGTATGAATGGACAAGTCCTAATGAAAATTGGGAAGCAAATTACCAAGAAGCAAACTCAAAAGCAAATGTTCATTTAAGTACTTAACACCTCTCAGCACTTGATCAAATACGTCAGTGTTATTTATAACTGTCCTATTTATATCTGTCCTTCACTAATGACTTCAGAAGAATAATATGCATCAGAGCCCTGATCCAATGTCCACGGAAGGGAATGGAAAAGTTCCCATTGACTTCAATCAGTGAGCATTGGATCAGGCCCCAGGAAATACTGAACCTATCAAGTTTCAGATTGTGAATGCACAGCCGGCTCCAGGCACCAGTGCAGGAAGCAGGTGCTTGGGGCAGCCCATGGAAAGGGGTGGCACGTCTGGGTCTTCGGCAGCAATTTGGCGGCGAGTCCCTCTCAGAGTGAAGGACCAGCTGCCGAAGAATGAAGTGGCACAGTAAAGCTGCCTCCGAAGTGTCGCCAATCGCGGCTTTATCTTTTTTTTTTCTTTGCTGCTTGGGGCGGCAAAAACGCTAGAGCCAGCCCTGCGTGGATGAACTGCCATGTTTTCCTTAACAGTTCTCTACATATCTGGATGCTTTAGAAAAGAAATCTTCTGGGCTTTGTGTAAAGATATGCTATTTTGTAAGGTAAGAATTTTTTGCATAAATATGCCTGTGAAATAAAATAAGTGATACAATGACATGCTAGCAGTTACTGTTCAAGCTGGTCATGTGGTGCCACAAATAAGAGTGACTTTGCATTTCTTAAGTTAGCATTCAAAAGAGGAATGCTATTCCATAGACTTCCTTAAAGTTTTACTTGCACAGATCTATGCACAATGGCCCAAATGGCCTGGTGCAAATCCATTAAAATCAATGGATAAATTCAGCTCCATGTTATGGGCGCATAATTATGACCCTGAGCCTCCAAAAGCCTGAGCACCCTCAACTTGTATTGACATCACTGAAAGTTGAGAGTGGTCAGCAATTGATTGAATTGGACCCTAGGTTACCATACAGTTTTCTCTTTCAAATAAAGCAATGTAGAATACTTGGGCTATATCAATATGAAGCCCAACTCCTGATTGCATTCAATACAGAGTTGTACTTAATCTATTGCAGTGTTACCCTAGGAAATTATTTCCTTTTTCCTTCTATTACATTTAATGTTATGGTTGATATTTTAGTATAAAGAATGTTTTTATTAAAGAGTCAGCATTTGCCAACAGTTTTTGCATAGCACTAATACTTTCATCAGTACTTAGACCAGGAAATAAATGGTAGATGCTGGCAAATGTTGGCTTTTCAATAGTGACCATTTTACTACCTCAAAAAGGGGTACTTCATTAGTGCAGAATGGTTCAGTATTTTACAAGACACTACGGAATACATTTTCAAATTGTGCGTGTATAAAATTCACAAATGCACATACCTACAGGAGACTACATATGTCCATTTATTAGAGCAAACCCAGGTTTTGTGTGTGCATGGCTTACAAGCCAAATAAGCTGAATGGAAAGATGAGACATAATACATGTAATCTGACCACCTCATGTACAAGACACTATTTCTCAGGAAATATCTTGTACATATCAAGTTAAACTGTATCACCCATAACAATTTCTATTTATTTGTGAGTGGCAGGTTTCCACTCCTGCACCCAATATATAATAAAGAAAAATAATCCTGGAACCAGGCATTGCCTTCACTGTCAAACTAACTGATTTAAAAAAACTGAGTTTGTTGTAGAATTTGGTGGTACAAATAAGCACTATCTAAAGAAAAAGTAATAGACTAGATCCTTGATTTGCATAAATCTGTGTAGCTTCATTGAAGTCAGTGGAGCTATGGTGATTTACACAAGCTGAGGATCTGCCCAGTATATTTAAAGGTCTGAGCATTGAGCCAACTCACTGTGTTGTTTAATATTTATGTATGTGTAGATATTATGGTGAGATGATCAGACAGGTTGAAGTTTGTCACATACACAGTCATTACAAAGCAATAAGACAGAGTTGGTAGTGTCAGTACAGTGTTTGATTCTTGCATTATAAACTCTCTATTTGGATAGAACAGTGTACTTTGGAGAAGGTGCTTTGAAGCAAAATTTAAAATCTGAGTGACCAAAAGAGCATAGAAGTTATAAACCAGACTGGGTGTTTGCCTTGCAGCATTACTGGTGTTTCAGTTACACAAATAACCAGCACAATTCTTATTTTATTATTCTATTTTCCATTCACAATAGGTATTGGATAACAGAGTTCTGGATCATGTTCAAAATGGATTCTAGTCTAATTAACACCATGGAGGAATTTCAGAATTTGGTGAGAGCTAATGGTGAGGAGTTACACTGTCGCCTAATTGACACAACTCAAATGTGAGTGTCAAAGTTTTAATATGTTTGGGAAACAAAACAATAGTACCATCTCACTTGCCTAAAATAATAGTAACCAATCTCCAATAGCTAGATTAGGAATATTTCCAAGTGTCCTATATTAGCAATGTGCAAAAGATTTCAGTTTACTGAGGGTGAAATTTACCCCTGTGCAGTGGGCCAGCATGTGACAATTTAAGTCCCATTAAAGCTCTAAAAATATGGCTTCAATTTAACTTAATTGTTGCAAAGATCTTGTGCCGACCCTCTGCACAGGGTAAACTTCGCTGTAAGGAACACAGAAGACTTTAAGTGAAGAAAGATTTGGAAAGACTTAATTCCTTGAAAGGGCAGTGAGAAAGGAGAACACATTTTACTCAGCATGTACATGAGGTAAAACAGTGGACTTTTTAAAAGCCAAAATTCAGGTTACTAGGGAGACAGTTTAGGGTTCATTTCATTGTATCTAATTCCTAATGTTATTTTATATGTTGTTGCTGGTCTTATTATCTGGTCAAGAACAGATCCCAGAGCACCTAGAAAAATAAAGGGCACAGGGGCTGTATCTCACGTGGCTGTCTCCTGAGAAGAGACTCTTCCCATTTTTAAATAAGAGTGAGAAACAGGCAGCCGAATTTGACCTACAATTTATAGCTGGCCGTAGAGTATAAGCTTCCTTATGAGATTCAGTTGAGCTGCCCATGAAGACAATAAGGAGCAATAACAAGGCATGATGGACTGACCAGGTCCTGTTGCCACTGAATCCCATTGACTTTAATGGGACTAGGATTTGATCCAATGGACACAGCAAACTGGAGAGAGTTAAGCACAACAATGCTGAGGAGATGTCACTATGGCGGTATGCTGTTTCATAATGTAATTTTACTATCTTTAAAGGGTACTAGAAAAATGCATGCTAAAAGCATTCAACGAGACTGTTATCATAATATCTTTTATTGGACCAACTTCCAATAAAAGATATTACCTCACCCGTCATATGTCTCTAATATCCTGGGACCAACGTGGCTACAGCTACACTGCGTATGTCATGATCCATTATTCATAATGAATATAAAGAAATTGTTCTTTTGAAATTCAAATCATTCATTGGTTTTCAGCTGCAATAAATCAAGCAACTGATGCAACCATGTTTTGGGGGAAATGTAAATTAGTTTTCCTGCAAAAATCAACCTCAATTTTAGTGTAAACTTTTTCCTATTTTTTATAAAAAGAAATTCCCGGGATTGGTCCCGAAAGCTTACACAACGGATAAAGCCCAACACCAGTAAGAAAAGGAAAGTCTCACTTCTCTTTGATCATCTAGAGCCGGAAGAGCTATCAGACCACCTCACCTACCTTGAATTTAAGTCCTTCCGAAGAATCTCAGTAAGTGATCAACTTTTGGCTAGGAAAAAAACAAAACAACTAACCTCGTGTGTATGCGGTTGGACTCACTTTCATCCTGATCCTTACTTTGTTTTTTCAAAAAGTGTTTGTATTGGGTCGAGGGAGCTAGCAGTGGAGAGGGCAGACAGTCTTGACCCCCTTATGTTCAGACAGTAGGTTGGGTCAGGAAGGAGAGGCTGAGGAACAAGCTATCTCTTTTCACTCAGAACAGTGTTTAAGCTGATGCATGTGGCATGGGGGGCAGGGGGATGGTGAGGGGACTGGAGAATGGGGAGAGCAAAGCACTGTAGGAACTAGGCTGCCTGATTCTGTCTCCCTGGGGTACTTACCCCACTATGACAGCAGAGGGGTGCTGCAGCACTCCTTTACAAGGGCTTCTGGAGAGCCCTGAAACCCCTTAAATATTGAAGTAACACTTTATTTTAAACAGGCCAATTGGGGCTGTAACTGACTGTCTTTTTTTTCTTTGTCACACTAAAGAAAAGGCCAGTATAGTTTGATATTCTTTGTGTCAAACAAAAGTACACAGCAGGTTCAAAGCAGCAAGGAGGGGCAGTGTGTTTGTGGGTATAGTTGATCCTTTCCCCACCCCGGAAATGTGTACAATACTGGTTTGAAAGCTGCTGAGATAAGATGCATAGCTAAAAGAACAAAGAGACTCATGTTTTGGATGGTAGCACTAGAATCTGAAGTGTAAGTTTTGCAGTTAGAAGAGTGTTGAACAGATTGCAAAAAAATCTCTCCTAGTCATGCATCAGTGCACTTTATTTTAAACTCCAGGTACGTGACTCCTCATATGTTATGTTAAAATCTAACAGCCTTGGGACTGAAGTCACGCATTTATGCATAGGGTCCTACCTGTAGGCAGTAATAATACTTAACGCTTATATAATTCTTAACATTTTCAAAGCTCTGTGCAGACGCTAATTAATTAATGATTAATGGGAATAACAAGTATGATGCACAGTCAGAGTCTTGGTTCCCTCATAGTTCTCAGCCAGTTATTTAGCTGTGCAACATAGGTTCCTGCATACTTTATTAGTGATAATCTGAGATGAAAAAATTAGTTCACCTGGACCTTGGTTAGGAAAAGAAAGTGCTTTATCCATTAAACAATGTGATTATTTAACTCCTCGCAGAATGCCTCCCTACTATAGTAGCCTAATACTTGTCCCTGCTATGGGAGAGACTTTGCAAATTAGATGATGTAATGCTAACATGAGCGTAACTATTCATACATTCATTCATTCTAAGGCTAGTAGTTACCATCAAATCATTAATGTTTCTCCAGTATTTCCCATATTGGGTCCAGTAGCTTGTGTCTGACTACAGCGTATCTTTCAAAAAGACATTCAGTCTTGGTATTGAGAGAGAGAACCCACCACTCCTCTTGGCAGTTTGTTCCAAAGGTTAATTTCCCTCTCTGTTTGTTTGTTTTTTTGAAAAAAAGACATACAGTTGTTGGGTTGTTGGGTGTGTGTATTTCTCTTTCTCTCAGCCCCTCACCCAACAACTGTATTTCTCATTTGAATTTGTCTGGCTTTAATTTCTAGTCATTCCATCTAAATGTCTTAATGACTGTGTTTAATTCTCTGAGGAAGTCCAGTGTGAACAAGATGTTTCTATTGAAAAAAAGCACTGGCTTTAAGAGCTGAGCTTTTGAGTTTGATGGAATTATGACAGAATGGTGGGATAACTGTCTTCGTAGGGTCTGATAACCTATGTAGGTCCTAAATCTCGAAATAGCTAAGCCACTTGAACTTCAGGAGATGCTTACATAGAATGGGACTTTTTTTAGGACAGTGTACTGGTGAACTCAGTTTAATGGTATTACAAGACTTGTGGTTGTTTCCATTTTACAAAAAATACCCAAGTACTCAGAAATCAGGTCTATGGGATTCTGGGCCACAATTTTGCCATTTTAATTCCACTTCTTTTCCTATCTAGTTGTGGATGCAACCTTGTAACAGGATGGTTAATAGATCCCCCTCCATAATTATCTAAAAAAGATACTAAGGTGGGTTGATAAATGACGGATATTCTAATGCTCTAAGCTGAAAACATCATTGCTCCAATGCTGCAAGCTAAAGCAAGAACAAAATGATCTTTGAATTCAGATCTCTCACATGGCCATCTATGAGTCTATGCTGTTTTCAGTTGTTTCATTCAGCCTTTATCTTGTTGGGGCAGACGAATTGTGTTTGTTCTTAATAAAAATACAAGTCAGAGATGAAAAGGTATGTTTATTCTGAATGAAATTAACATTTATTTGCTCTGTGCAAAATTACTTTCTGTTCCAACCTTGTTAAATAACCTTGCTAATAAATTCAGACACCAACATTCTTCTCAAAGCTTGTCTAATACATTATATAAAAATGTGCCCAACTTTATAGAGAAGCCTTCTGGCATTTTCCAGAAGGGAGAACTTCTGGTAACCAACATAATCTAATCAAACTTATTAATTATTGTACTGAAACCAATACAAAGACAATAATTATATAGTTAAATACTGAAAAATTATCCAGCTCTATAGAGTAGCTGCCTGGGTTCCATGCTATTGCCAAATCTGGCTTTGGTCCAAAATTCAAACAATGGATGTGAACAGTCTGTAATCTCACAGACAACTCTACTTATTAGTGTTAATATTTCTTCCATTTTTAATTTAGCAAGGGGAACAAAGCAAGGTTGTTGGCTGTCATCTCTGCTTCTTTATATGAATTTTGAACAGTTGATAGCTTGTATTAGTAAAAAAAAAAAAGAAAGAAAGACAAAAGAAAGAAGCTGTAGGGAACATAAAGCAGCCTTATGAGCTGACAATTCACTACTTTTTATTACAGATCCATCTCTTTCAGTTTCTGTTTTTATAGGCTTACTAGAGGAATTAATTTTCTATTTGGTATAAAATCAAATTTAATAAGTCAGAATTGGTGCATGGGCTGTGGATCTGAACCTAAATTTTTTTCACAGTTTGGATTGTTCCAGGCTGAATCAAATATTTGCATAGTGAATGATCCTGAAGTATTAAGGAAATTCAAAGGCTGGACATTGGTTCAATACGTGGAATCTGATATCTCCCTTGATCTTGATGAGCAAAGTGCTTTGATAAAAATGAGCATTCTTTCTTGATTGTTGTAACAAATGCAGGTATTCCCTTACACAAAGGCCTGGTCTACACTGGGTGGGGGTGGTCAATATAAGATACGCAACTTCAGCTACGGGCTGAAGTCAACGTATCTTATTTCAACTTACCCCCCGTCCTCACGGTGCAGCTCCCCCGTCGACTCTGCTTCTGCCTCTTTTCCTGGTGGAGTTCCGGAGTTGACAAGAGTGCTTTCGGGGATCGATCGCTACCTGCCGATCTGGTGGGTAGTGTGGATGTACCCTTTGGATCATTGTGATTAAATTAAATAAGACATTGTTGCAATCTGCCTGGCAAAATAAGAAGTCACAAGCCTGATTCTGAAATTATGTTGACTTCATGGGCATTGTTCCTTCACTGGAATATTTACACTTGCATATGTGAGATCAGAATCAGTGTCTCGAGATAAGAAAGTTATATCTTCCCTCCAATTTCCCTAAAATTAAGCTACTTCTCTAAAGGCTGGATTGAGCCATTAACCTCCCTCTATATTTAACCTTCTCTGAAGGACCACTGAACTAAGTGAATCCATGAGGTTGTTGAAGGTGGGACAAGTACATGTGCCTCTCCTACCAACCAAGGTTAGGAGCTTCTGTGTCAGAAGGCTCAAAGCCAGATTGAGTCTTCTAGACCATCCCAGTTGGGAATGCAGGATTGAAGGCCCTGTATCTCTCTCCACCCTTGTTCCCTTGTTGGTCTGCCACTAAGACTGGTGGACCCCAGGGAATGCATTTCACACACCTCCTGTTTCCTCCCTCAGACTGGCTTGAGTGAGTGGTTCAGACCTGAGTGGCCTTGGCAAGATGCACAGCCAGATATTGCACGTTAATGTAAATTAAAAAGTTCTACATCATACAGGGCTTCTGCATCTTTGTATGGTTACCGTGAGCAGTGACCACAAGATGGCTGTAATATTTAGTTAATTCATGTCAGTCAATTTCCTTTGGAATGGATGCATAGACGAAAACTCAATTTGTTTTCACTAACAGTAGAAGTCAGAAGTTGCTGGACACTGGAATTCTAAATTCTGATCACTTACATACCCCACAAGAACCTCTCTTTGAGAGATCCTAATTCAAAAGATGCTTCCTGCTTACTAACAGCTCTAAATAAAAAAACAACAACATACCTGTCACTTTGTCTGCCTTCAAGCACAGCAGACGAAGCTGAAACATTGGAAGCATTGAGAGAGAATTCCACCACCAGTCCATTTCATGAATATGTAACAGTCATATACAGATTATAGGCTGGATTCTTTCGTTCATCACAGCCACTTTATGCTACTCAGGAAAAGTGAAGTGAACATATTTTGGCCAGAGGTGGCCAATAGAGAATTCCCCTTATGTGAGGGAAATCTCAACTGGTATCAAGTTGTCAGAGGCATAGCTTCTTGTTGCACCAGCAGTCCTCCTTTCATCTCTGGCATTATTGCATGCTGGGGGAACAGGATGGGAGCATGGTGGGACAGAGCTTTACTACCTCTGACAGTGGCATAAGGTCATTTGGGGAGCGTCAGCTGGCATCCAGACTGAAGCCCCTCTACCTCCCTGTACTGAGCAGAGCTTAGGGATGGGGGATGGTTTCTACTCTATAGATAAATATAAAATACATAACATGTCACTGTATTTTATTTAGCAAGAAGGTATATATCTGCACACAGGCTTCATGGAATATACAAAGTCTGGATGCGATTTAATTTTGTTTTTGCTTTTTAGTTCTCAGATTACCAGAATTACATTGTAAACAGCTGTGTAAAGGAGAATCCAACAATGGAAAGATCCATTGCTCTTTGTAATGGTATCTCCCAATGGGTACAACTAATGGTACTCAGTAGGCCAACGCCACAGCTTCGGGCTGAAGTGTTCATCAAGTTTATTCATGTTGCACAGGTCAGTTTCACTTTGACCTTTTTGTGTTTGTCATGTGCCCTTTCTTTGAAACTGTCAGCCCTTTAATTATTCCTCCTTCACCACTACCTGTGTTCTCCAGTGGGATCAGCTGGGAGGGAGAGTTGGCAGTGGTCTCTATTTTTATACCAAATGATTGAGTATCACCTTATTTTCAACTGCAGTAGGTCTCTCCCTTGAGACCCATATTGTAGACCCATTTGCTCAAAGCAGCTAAAATTCCTTTTGAACCACTCAATACTTTCCCTTAACCTTCCAGAGGTGTCACCATTTAGAGACCCTATTTGCTAGTGAATTACTGTGATAAAGAGAACATGCTCAAGATTCTCCTGAACAGGAGCATTGAATATTGTTAAAATCTTACCTTTGCACTGAAGAGAGGTGTTCTTTGGGGACGCGCTCTGCTTGTAGAATAAAAAGGCTTTTTGTATAAAGGAAGAGCTCACACACCACCCCAACAAATGAGAACACAGCTTGAGTACAAAAGTGGAGTAAGATTGTTTTAAAATGGTAACCAAGAATGATGTGCTAGAAAGGAAATTGTTAGGAACTCTGTAGAACCAACGAAACCTAGGCCCCAGCTGAAAAGGAAAGCATAGTTTGGATGTATACATTTCACAGCTTCAAACCTTAAGTAATTGATATTGTTTGTCAAAACAGAAGCTCCACCAGCTGCAGAATTTCAATACTTTAATGGCAGTGATAGGAGGTCTCTGTCACAGCTCTATCTCCAGGCTCAAAGAAACAAGTTCGTATGTTCCTCATGAGGTCAACAAGGTCAGTATCACTGTACTCGGTATCATAAACATACAGTTTAGTTATCAGGCAATACAGATTGGACAACCTTCAGGCAAACAATTTTTATTTTTTCCACCCAATTACATTTACAGATTAAAAGAGTCCAAATACGTGGTGATGGAAGTAGGGGAAGAGGGAAGATGGGGAATTGGTGACTTGAGGCTGTATTTTTAAGGATACCTAATTTTAAATCATCTTAATTTGTGAAGCTAAAATCTGGGGGCTTAAGTGGTTTAGAATCTGAAAATATTGGTGGATTGCTTTTTAAAATATTATTAAATGTGTAAGCAGTTGTAAACTAGGTTTCATTTGAAGCCAGAAGATTTAGACCTGTAGGGTTACTTTGTTTTGTTTTGTAAATCTTGGCTTGGCTTTCTGGAGGATAAAACCATGTCAGTGAAAAATAACATGGGCTGTCTCTATACCATCTGAAGAGACAAATATGTTCACATGAACAAAATCATGAACACAGAAAATGTGATTAATTTTACTACTTTGTTTATTTTCTTTAGGTGTTTAATGAAATGACAGAACTGCTCTCATCTTATAGGAACTATGACAATTATCGACGTGCTTACAATGAGTGCACTAACTTTAAGATCCCAATCCTTGGGGTCCACTTGAAAGACCTGATCTCTCTTTATGAGGCCATGCCAAATTACTTAGAGGACCAAAAAATTAATGTGCATAAACTACAGTCTCTGTATAATCACATAAATGAACTGATACAACTCCAGGAGTTGGCACCTCCCTTAGAAGCTAATAAAGATCTTGTACATCTGCTCACGGTAGGTCTGTAAGATCACAGAAACACTGCCTATTTCGAACTGCTTCTCATGCATTTCTCAAGTGTTTAAAGCTAAATACATACTTTTCTACAGCTAATATGAAAAAAAATGTGAGGTTTTTAGGGTACAGTAGGGGTTACACAGTAGTCCCAGTGAGGACATGGGCTGTAGGAAAAGGTAGTTGATAATACAGGCTGTTTTGGTAGTTTCCTGGGGGTTATTTTTATAGGAAGGAATTAAGACATTTGTCTGTGCTCTCCTACTTTGGCAAGCACTGCCTCGCTTTCACTAAGGAGGCACTAACTAGGGGCAGAGCTGCCTTTACTCCCTGGATACACTTGGAGAGATAGTAGGTCTTATAAAAGTCTCCAGGTATGCTGGGGGGGTTTGCTATGCCTGTTACTGATAGTAGCTGCTGTGTGCTTCAACATGAAAAGGGAGAGGCATCATAAGATGCTATTGGGATAAAGGTACTTCAGTTTTGAAGAATATTTTACTTTACTTTGTGAAGCTGCTGTATGGTACCAGCAAAGATTGTCTGGAATTAGCTTGTGTTTATGTATCGGGGTAGCCGTGTTAGTCTGTATCCACAAAAACAACAAGGAGTCTGGTGGCATCTGAAGAAGTGATTTTTTTTACCCACGAAAGCTTATGCCCAAATAAATCTATTAGTCTTTAAGGTGCCACTGGACTCCTTGTTGTTCTTGTGTTTATGGTGGTTCTTTCTGGACTATCTCTGCCAGGACAATGTTACTAGTTCTGCAGGGATGCTATCCAAATTAAATAAGAGATGTACATGTGTCTCAATATCATTGTTTTAGTCAAAAAAGATTAAAGGTCTAGAAAACATGACCTATATGGGAAGATTTTAGAAACTGGGTTTGTTTAGTTGGAGAAGAGAAGATTGAGGGGGGATATGATAACAGTTTTCAAATACATAAAAGGTTGTTACAAGGAGGATGGAGAAAAATGGTTCTCCTTAATCTCTGAGGATAGGACAAGAAGCAATGGGCTTAAATTGCAGCAAGGGCAATTTAGGTTGGACATTAGGAAAAACTTCCTAACTGTCAGGGTAAATAAACACTGGATTAAATTGCCTAGGAAGGTTGTGAAATCTCCATCATTGGAGCAGGTTAGACAAAGACCTGTCAGGGATGGTCTAGATCAGGGGTAGGCAACCTATGGCACGCATGTCAAAGGCTGATTTTCAGTGGCACTCTCACTGCCTGAGTCCTGGCCACCAGTCTGGGGGCTCTGCATTTTAATTTAATTGAAGCTTCTTAAACATTTAAAAAAACTTATTTACTTTACTTACAACAATAGTTTAGTTATATATTATAGACTTATAGAAAGAGACCTTCTAAAAATGTTAAAATGTATGTCTGGCACGTGAAACCTTAAATTAGAGTGAATAAATGAAGACTCAGCACACTACTTCTGAAGGGTTGCCGACCCCTGGTGTAGGTAATACTTAGTCCTGCCATGAGTGCAAGGGACTGGACTAGATGACCTCCTAAGGTCCCTTCCAGTCCTACGGTTCTAGTTGCTCCTAGAGTGTTATCAAACTATGAAGAATTATTAATATGTACTTACTTTTCCCAGGTTGTGCTGTTTATTTTTAGCAGGTTGCAATTTAACAAGATGGGCCAGTTTTGCTTCCAGCTTACAGACCCTGTTTCAGCAAAGCAATTAAATATGTACTTAACTTTAAGCACATAAGTAGCTTTACCACTGGGACTACCCATGTGCTTGAAGTAGAACACCTGTGTTACTGAATCAGGGCCATAGTCAGTCAGGTTTTCCTACAGAGCCTTGCTAAGTACTGAATTTCCCCTAGCCTCACGCCTAAAAAAAAAATCCAAAACCAAAAAAAGCTTTTAATACCTTGTATAAAGTGATTTTATGTTCCTAAACTTTCTTATTTTCCATAACATTTTAGCAAAAATAATTTTACACGTCAGAAATCTATACAACTGCAGCCATTCACAATTTCAGTGCAAAGCCTTGAAAATGGTGGGTGTTTTGTGACTGTATCAGATGTACATTACTCTGGGTTTGCTGTAAGACTTTACAATAGTAGCTTCTCTCTGGCATTCCAGGGCCTGGGGTTAGCGTATTCCTCCCACAGGCTCACATCAGTCTCCATCGTACTCCTTCCTATTGTCTTTAGTCACCTGCTTTTGCATCAGCAGACATGTCAGTGTGAAGAGGTGGTGGTAATTGCAGGGAGGAGTGACTAATTCATAATGAAAATATTATTTGACAAAATTAGCTTGTTTTTTGAATTGCCAGAAACCAGTTTGAGTTATTGGTTATTTGAAATTATCATTACAACTTCTGCAATAATAATTCTTGATCTGTAGGTTGGTCAAGTGGTTTTTTGCATATATTTGAAATCAGAAACTTGAGCAGCCTTGTTCAGTTTTGCTTGGACGTGTCACATGCTATATTTCTGGGCCCTGCTTATACAAGTATGAGAGATGCCATCTTGGCTGGTACAGCAGGAATTGACCTGAGGACCTCTAGAGATAAGGGCATGAGCTACTGTAGCTTGAGCTGAAGCTCTCGCTTGGGTACAGAGGGTGATCTGTACAGACATTCCTTTTTGGCTTACATAAGCATAGCTCCTAGAACCAGCTTTCTAGTGTGAATATTTGTATGCAAGAGTTCCGAATTCACTTCCTGTGAAAACTATCTAATATCAGCTGAGAATTGGTTATTTGCAAGAACTCCCTGCCACTAACCTTATTTGCTGGAATATTTGCAGAAACAAAGGCAAAAGGGGGTATAGGCAAGCTTTTTTTTAAAAAAAATTCTCTCTCATCCAGGTGCAATAATAGCCCCTTTCTAAAATTAATGGTTGTAGCAGCACGATTCTCACTATGAATAAGCAACCCTATCTTCTGGCTCTTGCATGTACTTACCCACTGTTTATGATCCCAGCTGGGTTTGATGAATTCAAGATGTTGAAAGAGCAGATTTCAGGCTGATAGCATAGACTGAGGTGAAGAGTAATAGCAATGAAGCTATATGCCGCCTCTTTCAGCTCCTGTGATGGGTCCGCCATGCCCAGTGATGAACCGATGCTGTTTAAGGGCTATGATGGTGCAGTTCAGCTTCCACCATTATCAGATTTGGTCTGAATTCCAGTGTCCCCTGTTGGTTGGGTTAGCCCTCCAGATGACCCCTAAAATTACCCCCTTTCAGAGTCCACAAAAATAGTCAAAAAGAAGGAAAAACCCAGACACACTAGGCTGCAGCTTCTTCATCAGGGTCTGAGTGGAAACTTCTTCCCTCTATTGAAGGGGCTCGCTCAGTCTTCCTGTAGCCCTGCCAAATGGTCCTTTGCTTAGCTTCTCTCCTATCTTCTTCCTTAAGCCCCTTTCTCTTTGACAAGATCAGCACCCCTGGGAGTGGAGGACTCTTCCAGAAATACACAGAACTGACACTTGGCCTTTGTGCAATGTGACATCAGAATTTTTGTCTTTCCAAAGAGATTATTTCTTTGTAAAAGGTAGTATAATAATGTGAGGCTCAAAATCTCAGCAAAACAAATAACGCAGTGTCTGGGCAATGGTGGAGTGGAGACCACTTTTTTTCCTTGTAAAAATGCAGTGGCATATAAGAAGTATCAAGCAATAAAAGCACTTCTGTGTAACTGTGGGAATTATAATAGTATAAAATGTTCTAAGCTACTGTCTGCCGGATACAGATTTATCAAGTGAGGTTAAGAATGTTTCTGACTTTAAACAGGCCACTCATAGGCCACTCATAGGTTTCCGTCTGAGAAACCAATTAAAATGGCTTCCCGGACTCTGCTGAACATATGGAAACCAAAAGAGATACCATACCACACCTGCAAATAACCAACTCGGCCATAAACTCAATAGTTCTTGGGAACGACTTCCTTGAATTTGTGGATATTGCTATAGTGCTATAGTGCTAAAATGACCTGTACAGCTTCAATAACTTCTCTCTTTGTGCGGGAGTGGAAGGAGGAGGGAAGAGCGGTCACTGAACTCTAAGAGCCATGTCAATTCAGAGAGGCTAGTTAAGTTGCTTCTCTCTTTACAGTTACATTTATGTGTGGCATGCTTGAATAAAATCTATACTGAAATTCATTCTAAATAATTAAAACATTGAAAAGCAATTTTGTTGCACAGAAACCTAATTTTGCCCTAAACTTCTTGGGCAGCTATTAAAGACAAATCTACCAAAATAGATTTTGAATCATAAGTGCAGGCAGACATCTCTTGTGGATGTGACAGAACCCCCATTGTAATGTCATGGGGACAACAGACGTTATTGGGTCACTTATTAACTCACACTGCTAGATGCAGATATCTGATTGTACTTGCGTCCATTTCTCAAGCAATGGGAACAACAGATTGGCATTTGGAAATGTGCCTATTTCAAATTGCTGTCAGCACCCATGCTTTGAATGAGTGTTCCCCCAACTGCATGATTTTGTAGCACAACCTTAATTAACAATTAATTTACCAGCAGGTTGCATGTGCACCAGAAACAAGTAAATCCACGGAATAACAGCAACTACTTAGAGACTAATCCAGTTCTGTGTTTTTCAGCTGTCACTTGATCTTTACTACACTGAAGATGAAATATATGAACTATCATACGCACGAGAGCCAAGAAGCCACCGAGCTGCAGTAAGAGCCTTTCCAGAACCTTAACAAAATGGTTTAACAGCAATACAAATTTCATCCCTAGTAGACACTTTGGTTTAGGCTACAGCTCATTAAAGACACTGACATGTTTGTGGTATATTGTTGTTACAAACAAACAACATGTTAGTGAAGCAGAATAGTAATAACAACTCTATATATGGGCCTGCTTCTCCTCTCACTCTTATTACACCAGTGTAACTCCATTTATTTCAATTATGTATTATGTATTTGAAATATATGGAGTTACTCCTGATTTATATCAGCATGAGTGGAGAAATCAGTTGCTCCATTGACAGTCAACCCTAATTCCTCTAAAGCAACAGGCGTCTGACAATTCCAATAATCTGCCCCAAGGCATTTTTATAATAATTTATTTTTTCAAATTTTTTTATAAACACGGAAAAGAAAGCTGCTTACTGTGACACACTCTCAGGGCATCCAGAACTGTAAGTCACCTTTTTAGCCCTCTGCCTTTACAAAAGAGAGATTTGCTGATGTTAAACCAACTGACAACGTCCAGTTGGTTAGCCAGCCGAACAAACGCCTTAGGACTCTGCCAGTCCTTACTTTGCCTTGCAAGTAACACTTGGTGCACCCCAGGGCCCAACCCCCCTGGAAGAACCTTCCCTTTGGAGTATCCAGTCCCTGTCACCAGACACTCACAAAAGCTTGTTCACTCCGCTGAGGAGTCACACTTTACTGTAATATTACAATCCTGAGATGAAGTTACAGTAAAATCAAGAATAAGTTTATTAAAAGTGAACAGAGATTTAAATGACACTATGCAAAGATAATAGAAACAGAAAATGGTTACAAACGAAAGTATAACACTTTGTGGTGACTAAAATTTAACTTGACAGGCTATAATCCTCGTCTAAGTTTCTCACCTAAAGGCACCTCTCAGCATCAAAAGCTGAGAATCCATGGGTCCAAAAGGCGCTGGCCTCTTTGTTCCCTCAGTGATGAATTCCCAAGGGGTTCTTTCCCCCTTCTTATAGTCCAGAAAACATTTGAAAAGTATTCTTTTGCCATGTGCCCCCAGCCAAAGTTCTCCCCTGCTGGCATGCAGACGCCATGTTATCTATGCTGTTTTCTCATCCTTGTGTTAATTTGCTTTTCCTGTTGACTTAATATGCTTGCTTTGTGTTTCTTTTAGCATGCTTGATTGACATCTGAGACCTAGGCAGACAGATAAATCAACATTCCATTGTCTAGGAAATATACACTCAACTGTGTACCCACACATACATCACACATTGGTTGTGATGACCAGTGTGATATAAGTTTTTTCAACTGACACCTTACAATATATATTCTTTACAAATAAGTACTGTGACAGCAGTATGTTAGGTGTAAGTTTGTCAGGCCTGATAGCAGTTGCTGTTATATGACAGTGATCTCTTTGCCGTTATGCATTAAGGAGTTTCTAAGATCACCCTTACATTGCATAAAACTGATCTCCTATTAATCAAAATGCATAGGACTGAATGTAGTAGCAATGGGGAAATTACTGCTGTTCTTGGTAAATAGGTTGAAACAATAATAATTAAAAGTGTTCATGATATCATAGAGACTAACCAGCCATTATAAAGGAAAATTGTGCCTCATTGACAGCCTTTGACAAAGTCCTTCACAAAAGGCTAGTAAGTAAATTAAATAGTCATGGGGTGGGATACATAGTTTTGTCAGGAAGCAGAAACTTGGATAGAAAAGAGGAGTTAAATGGTCAGTAGTTTAACAGGATGCCACAGGCTCCATACTATGACAGGTGTTATGCAATATATACTCACTGAGCTGGAGCAGGGATTGAAAAATGAACCAGCAAAATTTGCAGATGACACAGTTTTTTAGACTAGTCAAGAATGAAAAATCATGTAAGGAATTGCAAGAGTAGCGGATTAGTTTGTGTTGGGGGGAAAAACAGCAAAGAACTGCACCCTGGCAGGAGTAATTTGAACTACTCACCCACCTTATTGGGCTCTGAATTAACTGTGGATAGCTCGGTGAAGACCTTCCTCTCAAGTATCTAGTACTGACCACTGTCAGAGAGAGGATGCTGGACCCAATAGGTCTCTGCTCCTGGCTAGCCATTGTTATTCTTCAGTTAGACAAAGGAAAAAACTTGGGTATTGACAATACTTGATGAGATGGTAATAAGTTTCTGTAATGTTCATTTTAGCCTTTGACACCTTCCAAACCACCGGTAGTTGCAGATTGGGCCTCAGGCATAGCTCCAAAACCGGATCCAAAGACAATCAGCAAGCACGTTCAGAGAATGGTGGATGTAAGTGGCCATTTTACCAAGTATGTTTGATTACATCCTGTATATGATAGTATATGTAATGAGAAGCTGCATACTGAAAACCAGACATCTTCAAAACTGTGCTATTTGTAAACAATGTTAAAAACATTGCATTGTTTGAAAGCACAAATTGTATTATAAGCGGCAGAGAGTCCTGTGGCACCTTTTAGACTAACAAATGTATTGGAGCATGAGCTTTCGTGGGTGAATACCCACTTCATCAGATGCATGTCATGTAATTTTATTATAGTAATTATAGTCCCATCAGGGGTATCAGCTAACTGCACTGCTACTTAAACTGGAGCCCACATTCATTCTTTGCTAAAGTTTGTTTTGATACAGTGTGTTTGTCGCAACTGGGACATGGGCGGTCTGACCTAGTGGTCAAAGCAAGACTCAGGCCAAGTCACATACCAGAAAGTCAGAGTCTGAGACAGGCCAGAGGGCAAACTGGGAGTCAAATGTCAGGAGGAAGGTAGGGTCAGGAGACAAGCTTGAGAGCCACAGATCAGGAACCAGAGTTGGGCCAGGTCTACCAGAAAGTCAAGCCAGAAGAGCAGAAGCACACGGTCCACAGCAAGGTGGATCCCATTGAATGGACAACTTCCTGTTCCTGTGCTGGGTTTAAACAGGACTTTGGACGGATCAAGCTTCCAGGACTGAGGTGCTCTGTCTGGGTTCAGCTTTGATTCTGACAACAGTTAGTAGGGCTCTGAAGGGTGGGGTGGAACCTGATAGCTCCAATGAGCTCTATAGACCAGGATTCAAGTCCCATGGCCCCTGCCAGTGTTTCAAATGTGTTTTCACAAATTACTTGATAACAAGAATTTGTTATGAGCTAGAGGAACTTTTAAAGTTAAGATTTAGGACCTGATTCTGCAACCTTATATACTTAATAGATGCAAGCAGTCACATCAACTTTAATGGTGTTACTCAAGGGTTGCAGAAGTGACCTTAATTCAGCCAGGTACTTAAGTATGTGGGTGTCATAAGCCTAACTCCCAAATCTGGACCTTAGCGTCCAGAAATCTGGGTGCCTAGCATGAACCTCCAAGCTTAATTACCAGCTTGGATCTTATCTCGCTGC
>NC_133772.1:96042852-96134463 GCF_003597395.2 Chelonoidis abingdonii
TACAATTTGGAAACAGAAGATTAGAAGATAGAAAGAACCTTCTCATAGCTGAGAGACAGACAAAAGACTCAGACCCCAAAAATTCCCTCCCTGACTTTGAAAAATCCGGTTTCCTGATTGGTCCTCTGATCAGGTGTTTGGTTCCCTTTGTTAACCCTTTACAGGTAAAAGAAACATTAACCCTTAGCTATCTATTTATGACAGTGGGCAATTCCACTGATGTCACTGGGACTGCCCCTGAGCTCAGAGTTAAGCATATGCTTAAGTACTTTGTTGAGTTGAGGGCCTACAAGAGAGAAAATAACTTTTGACTTGTCTACACATACAAGTTGTGCAGGTGCAAGTGATATTGCAGTAGTTAAATTGATCCAAGTATTTTGATTGAGTGTATTCAAACCATTGCTCTTGCACAGGTGCAGACACCACTGGGGTCGAACAGCCTTGTTGGCACGGAGGGGATTATAGTGAACATTTTTAAGGAGAGAACAAGGATACAGAGAGGCAGTGGGGGCCTGGCAGCCCAAACTGAGAGTGTGGCAGGTGGGGATATGTGGGAGAAGGCAGAAAACACCAAGCAGAGAAAGCAGGGGAAATGGTCAATAGTGTTTTGTTGTGGAGCTATGGAGATATAGAGAAGGGAAAGACACTTCTGCCCTCCCCCATAGCTGTTTCTCTCTGGTTTCAAATAACAAAAGCAGCAGGCACTGAGAATCGGAAGGAAGCTCCTGAGCTCAGAGCTACCCTCTTGTATGACAGGTACTGGCAGATGACCTTGTTTTGGATGAGAGTTTCTGAGCTCTGTTTACGCATGCTTCTTGCCCCAGAGAGGAAATAAGTCAATTCCCTACCTTCAGGTCTAGGCAAATGTGCTAGGCAGTATAGCACCTTTGGTGAACCCAAGAATGCTCTGAAAGGTTTGGCGTTCTAGTGGCTTGCAAATGGGGCTCTTGGGAGTTTGTAAAACGTCTTAAGTCCGAGTGACTTTGGGACAAGCTGATGGCTAGATCAGGAGTGCAAAAGGTCACCACAGCCCAGTGCATCAGTCACTGCTGCCGTGTTGGCTAGAAGAGGGAGGATTACTTGAACTGATGTCTCTACATTAATGAAAATGTGTCTACGGTGCTACTCCATTGATTTAACACTCCCTCCAACGTAGAGCTGCCCTGATGAAATAAGCTGGGCAGCTATTTTGGTTTAACTACAAAGATCTAGCTCTGGGAGATGGTGTGTGCACATGCCTACTTCCACTTTAATCAAGAGGGCTACATTGGCACAACCTTTGTGTGCAGACCTGGCTATAGTGGCTTAGAGAGGGGAAAAGGGGCTGAGTATGGAAAAACAAAGGGATCTGGGGAAAGGAAGTGCCATCATACCTAGGTAGTGGGGTTGCACACACTATGGAACAATACAGAATGTGGTCTGTGTTGTTTAGAATTTATCTTTGGGTTTTGACATCAGTCCAGAATGTACAATGGGTCTATAGACTTAAGCAGGGCAGGCAGCCAGAAAGGTCCTTGCACTGTTTTAAAGAAAACCATTAAAGTTTATTTTTCACTGAATGACTGAAAAGCTATACATGTTTTTGTCTGGGATGCTAATATATTTTGAACTTAATATTTTTCCCCAAAAAAGGTGATAAGCAAGTTATCCAACTTCATTATAATTTCCTCTATTATCATCTTATCCAGTCTGTCTTCAAAAATTATGACCATGATCAGGATGGATACATTTCTCAGGAAGAATTTGAAAAGATTGCAGCCAGCTTTCCATTCTCATTTTGTGTCATGGACAAGGACAGGTGTGTGTCTGAGAACCTCATTTTTACATCTGTTTCTGCATGTGAGCTTCGTAACAGATAGTTGTTGTCATAAGAGATGTTAAAATCACCCTTCCCTCTGCCAAAATGAAAGTGGAAATGTAACTCACAAAAGCACCTTCTGAGTTAGTTGCAAATGACCTCGCCCACCTGCAGCAAAATCAAACCGTTGTCTCTTGTGACACTCCAACACTCTGCTTAGACCGATTAAGATATTACACTTCAATTTTCTCCAAAGAATATTCTGTTGAATTATATTCAGTAACATTAACTGTATTGAACATTTTTCTAAGGTAAAAAACTGTCTCTCAGAACAGGCTTTTGTTGTTGTCGTTGTTAAAGACCATGTAGAGAAATAAAATATGTTTGGCGCAGACGAGTGAAACCTGTGTTTTGACCAAATGACAACAGATTTCTGTGTTAGCCAAAAATGTTCCTCAAAATATAAAAAAATGCAGCTGTGGTCATTTGTAGTTTCTTTGGCCTGCCAAGGATTAACATTAGAAAGCAGAGAAAATTAAAATTTTGACTCTGCAGAAATCCTTGGTGTGTATCTCTCTTCCTCCTAAGAGAAAGCACGTTTTCTAGCATTGCATTAGAGATTGTAAAAACAGTGTGAATTTCTGTTGAAAGGAATTATTCCCTTGCTGCTGCTTTTTTTTTTTTTGCTTTGTTTTGATAATTGCACAATGTTCTGAAGATGTTGTGAGGTTCCATCTCACAAGAAGCTATTTTCTTTAGTTGTATTATCTATGAATTAAAATGCAATTTAATGAGTTTCTGTAGAACCCATGACCAGCTTGGCCAGATTATTGAATAATTCTGACATCTACAGCAGTTAGAAGTGGGGGTGGGAGATGTAGTTAACTCTCCTTGTGCTGCTGGAAAGCAGAACCCCAATTAACCGTGTCTCTCATTTATTTGCAGGGAAGGTCTGATTAGCAGGGATGAAATAACAGCTTACTTTATGAGGGCTAGCTCGATCTATTCTAAATTAGGTCTTGGCTTTGCTCACAACTTCCAAGAGACCACTTACCTAAAGCCTACGTTCTGTGACAACTGTGCTGGATTTGTAAGCTTATTTTTTAAGTACATTACTTTAACATCTATTAGCATAACAATGTTTCTTCAGTCTAGTAAGCGAACATTTATCATTAATATTGAAATCTTAACATTAAACATGTAAATTGTCCTATTGACCATGTTTCAAGAGAGGCTTTTTCCTCGTTAGTGTTTTTGCTTCTCTAACATTGCTCCTTCTGCCTTGTGTTCTTCTGGCTGCCAAGGCAGCTGTGTTTCAAGCTACATCACTGTCAGGCAAGAGGTTCAAAGCCCAGCACCTCCCTCTCCCTGAGTTTGTCGGGACTGGCCCAACACTAAGCGCAGCTGGGCCTGCTTCCTGTTTAGCAAAGGAAGACAGGGCAAGCTGACTGCGCTGCTCCCTGGTGACTGATTCCTGGGATCGGCATCATGCTGTTATGGGGTGATGTCTGATATGTGTTAGTGATGGCTCCTGAAAGCATGTCACAAGCTGGAGACTAGACTTTACAAAAGCGCAATAGACGTGACTTGTATGACCCCTGCTACTCCAATTCTGGAACGTCTTTGCAGATCAGCAGACATGACTGAATGGCAAGAAAAAGTATCAGGCTTCAAAACAAATGGGTGGGCTTTTGTCACGTTCTTATGCCTGCAGGGGGTCATCTGACATGCCAAAATTCAGTGAAATATCTTAATACAAATATGCCTTTTTTTCCCTTTGTGCCTGAATTCCAGCTCTGGGGAGTTATTAAACAAGGATATAGATGCAAAGGTAATTACTACTTCCTCTTCTGTTGACTTAATGCATAGTTGTGAAGGTGCCCTGCAAAATCAATGATAAGATTGTAGCCTGAGCATACATTACCTTTTCCATAGCCTCACTTCAATCCCCACATCTAAGGAGGCAGATCCCAGAGGTGTCTGGTGGCAGAGAAAGCCATGGCCTGAGATCTGGAGGAGGGGCAGTTGGCCCTCAGCCAGTTTGAGGTCATAGGACCTCACAGCAGATGGCCCTAGCCCTCTGCAAATCCCCACAGAATCTGTAATGGACACTCCGGTTTCACAGGGAGGCAAACCCCAGCAGAACCATTTGGGGAGCTCCACAGTGGAAATCTTGCAGGAATACGCTCCTGCAGGCTTTTGCATGGGAGAAGACACTGTGACCGTGCGATATTAAGTAGGCACCTGGGCCACTACCACTGTAATGTGTTGTGCTTGGCTGAGTGTTTGCTAGTGGGATATCTTCAGTATAAAAGTGGTTTGAATGGTACATTGCACAGGGATGCTGTTAAATATATTTACCATCCATTTGTGGTTTCATACCATACCTTATAGAACATGTAAGAAGACCTCTGCAGTTTCCTGGGGAGGTAATACAGTGTGGGAACGGATCTCAGATGCTGCAGCAAAACCACTAAATGTTACAAACCTTGTTTTACTTGTTTACAGACTGTGGAATGAACTGTCACAAGCAATGCAAAGACCTGGTTGTATTTGAGTGCAAGAAAAGATCCAAAAGCATGACTGCAGATAACAGCCCGACCTCAGCCCTCGCTTCTAGCCTCTGCCCTGTAGGAGTCAAAGAGCAATTCCATGGTGAGGAAGGTTTAGATCTCTAAGATCAAAGTGACTGCTATAGAGGACCCCTCCCCCGACATGCTGATTGAATACCTGGGTGGTGGGTGAAGCTTCCCCTAGGGGTGGCTAGCTCCCTGTCCCACCTCTTCCACCTACAGCCCTCCCCACACTCCCCCTGCTTTGCCCAGGCCACCCACCCATCCCTCCTGTCCTCCTCCCTCCCTTGTGAGCTCCCACCACCTGCCCCATTCCTCCTCTCCTTACCCCCAAGACCCCCACCACTCGAGTTCTCTGTATCCCTCCTCTCCTCCACGGGGGAGGGGGTGAGGAGGGACACAGCGAGTGGCAGGTGGGCGAGTCTTGCGGGGAGCGGGTGGAGGAGAGGAGGGACGCAGCAGGTTCATCGGCAGCCTCACAGGGAAGATGGGGGTGGAAGAGAGGAGGGACATGGGGCAGTGGGTGCCTTGCGGGGAAGTGGGGGTGGAGGAGAGGAGGAACATGACAAGCAGTGAGGATCTGTGGAGAGGCAGGGTAAAGTGGAGGAGAGGAGATACTCAGCGGGCAGTGGCGGGGGCCTTGGGGAAGAGCAGGAAGGGGAAGAGGCAGAGCGGGGCCACCACGGCCCAGGCATCTGTGCCAGGGAAGGCTTATACCCACCACCTATGATTGAATAGCATTAGTTAATAAACACTAGAATTCATTAACAACATATTGACTGTGACCAGAGCCTAGCTCTGGATGCACCCACCACTATCCCTCTCCTGATCACAATATTGCTAATTATTTCAGTCTGGGTCATTTCCTGAGTAGAGACCTCCAGTTGTGTGAAATTGTGTGACATGCATGAATTCCCACAAGAGCTGAGCCAGGATGCTGCCCAACTTTTCTCAGCTGTGACTCAGAGGATCTGAGCCCAGCTGTCTAGCAGTGAAAGGCTGATGTGTTAACTAATTGTGCCACCTTGTGACAAGCAGATTGCAGTGTGCTCTAGTTTCTACCATTTGGCAGGAAGCAATTACAATATTAAGTGGCTCAGGGTTAAATTCAAATTTCACTTCTGGGTTTTTAAAATCAACTCGTGTACATTTCATGTGCACCAAGAAAATTAAGAGCTATAACTACATTCTTTTCTTCATGTCCCTAGGTGATTTCAAACTTCCTCTTGGTCACCTTACATTAACACTCAGCTGTACAGATCTTTACTAACTGTCCATTCTTTCCTACCTATCTCAAGCAACGAAACATGGCTTAATCTCAGATTTAATCAGTTAAGCATCCAAAAGAAGTGTTTCTCTTGAATGAGACCACAGGCTATTTCTTTTTGACTCAGATTTCCCCAAGATATTCACTCTCCTCATCTTTGAGCTCTCCTGCTCTTTGCGCATCGCCTCTGTCTGTAAACCTGCCTGTAACCACACCCGCAGCCTCAACTGCTCTGATGGTGGAGTTCACTCAGGCCTCCATATAAAATGTAAATGTTTCATCTTGCTGGTAATTAACCATTGGATTTACTAAGGGTCGTGGTGGATTCTACATCGCTAGCAATCTTTAAACCAAGGCTGGAGGTTTATCTAAACAATATTCACTAGGAATTATTTTGGGGAAGTTCTATGCCCCAGGCTAGATGATCAGAGGGGTCCCTTCTGGCCCTGGAAGCTATCAGACTGCTTGCACTGACCTGTTCTGTGGCCTCCCTCAGGCGTATCTCTCTTTCCAGACTCCAGAACATGGAGGGCTGTAACACATGCAGATATGGCTGTCCATCTCGCCACAGCTGCATCCTTCGTTAGCTCCACTGACTCCCCGATCATTTAAAGGTTCTCAAATTGTCTCTATTTTTCACCTCAAGTGCTTGCCCCACATAGTTACTGCTGTCAGACTTCGGTTGCAAGGTATCCAATTTTCAGCAGAACACCTGGTCGAAAAGAGACCCTCCCTAGCCCGGTGAAAATGAGGGAGTGAGAGTGGGGAAGAGCAAGCAACAGAGGGAGGGGGGATGAATGGGGCTGGGCCTCGGAGAAGGAACGGGGCAAGGGATGTTCAGTTTTGTTCAGTAAGAAAGTTAGCAACCCTGCCTGAAACCAACAGCTTCAGGTCCCACAATCACTGATTTCCCAGTTGCCACAGAGCTCGCCTTCTCTGTGCCAACTAGGGCTAACCCCCGAGTCCTCAGAGTGCTCCATGCAGTATCCAGTCCCTCTCCCTGGACACTTACAATAATTACCAGGTAAGCTGTCCCCAAAGAAACAATGTACACATAGCTTGGCTAGTACGTCTCAGGATCTGATCCTTTTATAACACCACAGCACTGTAATCTACTTACATGCTTATTAACAAAGATTATGATTTAAGAGATATTGATAAAGGATAATGAGTGGAAACAGAACTGATTACACAAATAAAAAAAACCATAAAATGCAAGCTGAGGTCTACGCTTATTAATGGTTACCGTTCCTGTTTTATAAAGTAGATCTTCTTCCAAGGATTCAGTTATGAGAGAGCTGCTGGTGTTCAGTCAAAACCAGGACCCAAGTTTTCATAACTATCGCCACACCCTTCAAGGGGTTTCCTCAGTAAGGGGATACCAAAATGGGAAATAAAAGGAGAAGCAAAAAGCCAAACTCATTGTTTTGACCCCACAGTCAGGATTGCTGCCTCCCTCGCCATTGTGCAGCCTCCAAGTTGTCTTTAGATCCTCCTGCTGATTTGAAATGCAAATGTAGCTCCCATTGTGTTTGGTTTACAGTGCTTAATCTACATATTAACCTAGGCAGACTCGTGAACGTACATGCCTTTGTCTGGCGAAACCAGTTCTTCACTTCTGCTGGGGAGTAACACCTTGATACAAACCACAAGGACATTTTTTTTTTTTTTAACATATAATCAGTACATAGATATCACAATAATATTAATGATCAACAAGATACTGGTTTTCATTTAAGATCTCACACAATGTGCTTTACTGATAAATGCCATGACAGCAACATCTTAGGTATAGTTAGTTTAGCAGGCGCAGCAGGAGTTGCTGTTATAGAACAGTGAGCCCTTTGCCAGCTGGCGTGGAGGAGCTCTTAGAGTCACACACTTACCTCTCCATTTCTCATTCCCTCTGCTTTAATTTGTTGCTTTGATTTTGTAACTGCCGTTTAACTCGGCAAACCATTTTGGGATCACTTACGTGAAAGACATTGCACACTGAAGTATTTAATTGCACCAGTTTTAGAGGGGTAAGCTAACACAAAAAGATTGTGATTTTTCTCCAAGGCCATGGGGAAAGGAAGAGTATGTAAAGGTGCAGAGAGGTTGTTTTACCATTGTATTTGGCACTGGTGTGACCACTGCTGGAATAGTGTGTCCAGTTCTGGAGTCTACAATTCAAGAAGGCTGTTGATAAATTGGAGAGGGTTCAGAGAAGAGCCCAAAGAATAATTAAAAGATTAGAAAACATCCTTGCAGTGGCAGATGCAAAGAGCTCAATATACTTAGCTTAACAAAGAGAAGGCTAAGAGGTGACTTGATTATGCTCTCTAAGTACCTACATGGAGAACAAATATTTAATAATGGGCTCTTCAGTCAAGCAAACAAGAGGTATAACATGACTGAATATCTGGCAGTTGAAGTTTGACAAATTCAGACAGGAAGTTAGGTATATGCATTTAATAGTGAGGGTAATTAACCATTGGAACAATATACCATTCTCCATCAGTGGTAACTTTAAAATCAAGACTAGATGTTTTTCTAAAAGATCTGCTGTAGAAATTATTAGGAGGAAGTTCTCTAGTCTGTATTATTTCATTTTCATTCATGGTACATAAAAGGTTGTTACAAGAAGGAGAGTGAAAAATTGTTCTTATTAACCTCTGAGGATAGGACAAGAAGCAATGGGCTTAAATTGCAGCAAGGGAGGTTTAGGTTGGATATTAGGAGAAACTTCCTAACTGTCAGGGTGGTTAAGCACTGGAACAAATTGCCTAGGGAGGTTGTGGAATCTCCATCATAGGAGGTTTTTAAGACCAAGTTAGACAACCACTTGTCAGGAATGGTCTAATTATTACTTAGTCCTGCCTTGAGTACATGGGAGAGGACTAGATGACCTATTAAGGTCCTTTCCAGTTTTACACTTCTGTTACACTTCCTAAAGACAGCTAAATTTACAGTAATACTTTCCTAATAATACTTTTCCATGTAAGCAATTGTTGCAGTTGCAGGGATTTTATGGGATTGTGAATCGGAGGTGAGGTGTCCACACTCTGGAAAATGTTTAAGAACCTGTGCTACTAGGCCAAATTCAGAGAGATGTGAATATAAACATCATTTCAGATTAAATATTGCATAGTACATTGTTTTAAAAAAGCACCCTGAATGATTCTGGCTATATATTTTCCTTCCCAATGCAGGTCTCCAGTTAACTCAGTTCATTGTTTCTGTTCTGTAGGGCAGGAGGAAGGCCCATTTACATTTCCTAATGGAGAAGTGGCTGAACACAATGAAGAGAGCAAGGACCGAACAATTATGCTTATGGGTGTCTCCTCCCAAAAAATCTCAGTGAGAGTGAAGCCAGCTGTTCTTGACAAGAGCACACAGACTGAGCCAGCACTGGCAAATAGCGCTGTACCCAGTAGGCAGATAGAGAAGGAGCATGGGATGCCATCGGAAAATATTTATCTACAGCCCGCAACACCATCTCCATGCCCAAGCCCAGTTCTAAGCCGCAAAAAGGCTTATGTAAAATGGGAAAACAAAGACTCAAGTCAGAAACGGAAGGATGAGCAGCACATCTGTAAACCCTCGTACCAGGAAGTGGAGCAGGTACTTATACAATGGACCCCATTCTCATTTACACTACAGTGGCACAGTAGAGAGGCCTTAAAGTTGATACAACAATCTACTGTCACTTCAAGGGCCCTTTGCACTGCTAGAGTAATTAACTACTGGAACAATTAATAAGGGGTATTTGTAGAGTCTCCATCCTTTGAAAACTTTAAATCAAGACTGGATATATTTCTAAAAGATATGCACTAGGTCAAGCATAAACTATTGGGCTTGATGCAGAAATTATTAGGCCTTTCTTATGCAGGAAGTCAGACTAAATGATCCGTTTCAGCCTTAAAATCCATAGGTGAAATCCTGGCCTCATTGAAGTCACTGGCACCAGAATTTTACCACGTAAGTCTAGTCATCAATTTTAGGGACACTCCAGATGGGGCAATAGTTTGCAAATTAGTTTCCACAGTGAAGATGTTGCCATTAAACTGTAAGCCACTATGCTGGTTAACCCTGCCTTGCCCCACACTCTCTCTAGCTAAACAGTAGCACTAACAAAACCAGACTTTACCATGAGAAAGATGTGAATGTCAAAATCTAAATGGGATCGTTAAATATTATGTGTTTCTCTTCTTTCATTTCTTAAAAAAAAATCCATAAGACGTTAAAACCTCCCCCTCCCCCCAAAAAAACCTCTAAATGCAACTTCAAGGTGTTACCGTTAATTATAAAAACTAAAGAAATACAGAAGCTAAAGCTTCCATAAATAACCTTAACGCTGCACAACAAAATTTAGTGTTCTAGTCCCATTTTTCTATTTAAAAGAACAGGCAAGTGCATAACAGTTTATGTTCCAATATGTACACATCATAAAATTGATTGGAAGGGCAATGTGGCCAAGTTCACTTTACTGCTGAAATATTACACTTCTCTGATTCTGATTTTTACTGTGCAGAAGTTGCATTAACACAGTTTTTTGCATTTAACACCTAGAAAAGTCTTTTTGAGTGGTCAAACAGAGAAAGAGAAATGCCATTGGAAAATAAGAGGCTGGGATCAATGAAATTGAAGTCAATATACAGAAAGAAAGACACTGAATGTGTGGGCTAGTCAGCTATGGAGAAAACAAGAAGGCTAATAGAAATAAGAAAGCTGGAAGGGAATGACAAGCACATGATTGTGAGGGTAAAAATAAGAAAAAAATACCCCCAGAGAAATGTAAATAAGAGGAAGAAAAATAGCATGGAATTGATGATATGGGAGGGCACAGATAGTAGCCGAGAATAAAACAAGAAGAGCGACAGATGACGACTAGTGAAAGAGAGAGAAATAGAACTTTATAGAAATGAAAATCATTCAATAGAGTAAAATGGACAAACCAGACAGTCAGCAATGAGGAACTGTAAAATCTATTTACAATATTAACAATTGTAAAATAACTACCTAGAAGCCTGAACCTAGACTGGGGCATTGGTCTAAGCACTGTACAAAACACATAGTAAGAAACAGTTCTTCAAATCCTTGTCTGTGTGGATCCCACTGTTATTGGTTCACATGTGTTCCATGAACATGAGTTTCCAACTTTCTGGTAAGCAATGTCCATTGGGGCCATACCTGTGCCCAGTACATGCTTGTGCTCCCCACAATCCTAAGGCATAAATGGCCACAAAAACTCAGTATAGGCAGTGTAAGGTGGGAACTGTGGCGTCCTCCTTTCACTTACAACAACTGTGTTTTGTTAATAATTGCATATATAGATTTAGATTATTAGTTAATAGTTTTTCTGCCCATTTGGCAGCTTTCCATTCCCCTTTTGTCTCAGAGAATGTTCTTAGATGTTTGTGTCTTACCACCCCGTGACAGACTCCAAACCCTCAGCGCTCAAGATCTACCCTTTCTGCAACGGGGTGATTCCTACCCTCACCCCCACATACTTAGCTGATGACCCACAGCAGATGTCTTGTGTGCTTGGGGGAATCATATATTCTCAATTATTGTTCCATGTGCACATCCTTGTTTATTCAGACCAGAAAAATGAAGAAATCTCACCTAAAACTGTAGCTGTAATAACAGTCCATGAGGGGTACCTCAGATCCTGAGAGGCCTTCCTTGGACCCAAAATAACATCCCCAGAGCCAGATGTCACACTCCCACAGTGCTTTGGAGACTATACTCCAAGCTCCAGCTCTGGTGGTACCAAGAAAAAGCCTCAAGATCAGTGCCGTCCTTGGGATGTCATCCTGGTACTGCACACACCTCCAATTCAGGACCCAGGTACTGACACCACCAGACATGGTAGATCTAAGACATGACCCAGGGCCAGAGGATACTGCCATTCTCCTTCCCTGGAAAGGACTAAAGCAAATGTGTGTAAGAGGAGCCTGGAGCCCTGTGACTCTGATAACTCTAAGGTCAAGAACATAGATCAGCTCAAGAAAGTGACCCTGACTAGCTCATCATCTTGCTCAGGACAAGGGGAGGCCACTTCAGCTTCAACAGTATTGACTGCCTCGGCAACGAAAGAATCCTCAGATGCTGGAGTCTCTCTCAATACCAAAAGACCTTTTACTCTCTAGTACAAGGATCAGTTAGCCATCCTGTTTCCTGCCCTCAGGGAATCCTCCACTGTTTAATTTGTGCTGGGGCTCAGCCCGGCACCTGTAGGCTTGGCTGTTCATAGCTCCGGCACCTCTGGGCTCCAGCCAGCAGCTGCCACTCTCCAGCCACCCAGCTCTGAAGGCAGTGCCGCCACCAGCAGCAGCGCAGAAGTAAGAGTGGCAACTCACCATACATACCATCCTGCTGCTGGTGGCGGTGCTGCCTTCAGAGCTGAGTGCCCGGCCAGCCGCTGCTATTCTCCGGCCACTCAGCCAGTGCTTAATTTATGCCAGAGCTTTCTGGGGCTGAGCCCTGGCACCTCTTTCATTACAAATTAAGCATTGGAACCACCTCCTCAGTACTGATCCTCCCAGTGCTGATCCTCTCAGCACTTTCTACAGACTCAATTTATTCTGTGTCTTCCCCATCCTCCTACCTCCATCCAGCTTCTGCTAAGGAGCATTCCCATGCTCTTAAGAGCCGAAGTACAGGGATATCACCCCAGTTTCCCTTAAGGAAAGACATGTCCCCCATTACATGGTTGAAAGACTTTGGAACACTACTTCTCCTTTTCAGTCTTTTTCTACCCTTCCTGGCTTTATTAGGCATACTGGGGTCCAGCCTCACATACCTCTAGGTCCCACTCTCCTGTACCTTCAGCTGGAAAAAGACCAAGATCAACTTCCATGCAAAGGGCAGCGTCACCCACACACCAAAGATACATCTATACATACGGAAGCATGCAGAGTACAGACACTACATGCCCAGCAAGACATGGCTTAGGCCAGTAGAGTGCCCTACACACAGGAACCCCCAGGATAGATACTCTACACATCTCTTTACACCCAAGCAGTGCCTCCCATGTCTACACTGGTATTTTTAGCAACGTAGCATCCCACTACCTCCCTGCTGCTGGAGCCTTTTCCTGCCACGGTGAGAGCCTCAGCAGCAGGGAAAGGCTCTGGCAGGGGGTGGGGGAAGAGGCACCCTTGGAGCCTTTTCTCGCTGCAGTGAGGCTCCCTGTTGTCAGAGCCTTTCAGTGCAGCAAGGAAAGGCTCTGGCAGGAGAGACACAGTGGGGAAAGGCAGGAGCTGATGGAGTTGTTCCCTGCAGTATGTAGCTGCATGTGTGGTGCCCGTACGCCACACATTGCTATCAGTGTAGACATAGCCACAGAGTCAAAGAGTCAGGGCCACCTGCCATCGCTGCTCTCCTCCCTCCCACCAGAACATTCCTCCATGCCCATCTAGGGGGGCATGCTCCACAGTTTGAAGACCTTTGTTTTAGGGGATTTCAAGACCTGCTTGAGAGAATAGCCAATGCTTGAGTTATTGCTTTCAGTGCACCAAGAAATGCCACTAAAGCACTCCTGCATTCTCCATTCCCAGATGATAGCTAGAATGGCCATGCCTGTCAGTGAAGCCATCTTAGAGCCAGCAAAGGACTCATGGCAGACACTGGCCTCAGCTCCTTCTATCTCTGAGGGCTTAGAGGAGTTACTAAGTACCCGCAAAAGGGATATGGATGTCACTTCTCACCCTACTCTGGGCTCTCTTGTGGTCTCAGCAATATTAGAAAAGTCCTGACAGCCAGCTCTGAGTCGGTCCGCAAGGAAAATGATCTGAAGAGGCTGGACTTGGTAGAAAACCAGATTCCTCAGTATCCTTGCAACTTATTACTTGCCAAACATAACAAGCAGGGATAAGGTTCTTCCCTTCTCGATCTCTCTCAAGACCAAAGAATAGAACTGAAGGTGGTGAAGCAAAAGGTCAATAGTGGCCAAGACCTCTCACCAAGCTACATCTAATGCAGCTGTTAAATTCCTGGCCACAGCAATAACAAAACGTCCTGGCTCCAGCCATCAGGAATCCTTAAAGAGGTCCAGTATACTACTGAAGTTCTGTCTTTTCAAGGAGCCTAATCTCTTCCATTCCAAAATTGATGACGCTTTAAGATCTCAAACCAACCAATGACATCAGTAAGGTTTTGCTTAAAGCTACTAGATCATCTTGCTTCATGCACGTATGTGGTGCTTCTTGCCAGACTTTGCACATGTCCACTGCAGTACTGGCTCATAATTGTGTAGCAGCCTTCTAGATACCTCACAGATTCTTATCACAGTGCTATATTGGACTTTCTCAAATGGTGGATGAACCCCAGCACGAGGAGAGGAGATCCATTTCAGACTTTATGCCCATCACTAACAGTAGTCATAGATGCTTCTACGACAGGGTGAATCAGGTCCCAAAGCAATGCCTGCCGTCACGTTAACATCCTGGAGTTTTTGAGTGATCAGGCCAGCTTTCAAGGAGTTGTCACTGATCAAGGGAGCCTTGATGGAAAATACATCTGCAATGTTCTTCATCAGACAAAATGGTGCTCACGCCTCCCTTTGTCAAGAAGCAATAATTTTCTGAAACTGTGCGTCACTCACAAAATAACCCAGGGCTGCCAGAGCTGATGCCATATTTGGAAGGGCTGTTCTCAGTTCTCTTTTTGACTAAATTGGCTAGTTGGACAAGACTCCTCAGTATGTCCTGTGAGAATTACTGCTTGCTAGCCAGCATCCATGGGATCCACATGGACAAGGATGCAAAGAGGAAAGAACAGTTACTTATCAGTTCTTTGCAAAGTCTTGTCCATGTGGATTCCATGACCCACTCTTCATCTCTTCTCCTTTGGAGTTCTTATCTCTGGGATTCTGAATTAGTGAGGGAACAGAGCTGGTTGGATCCATGCAGCCTGTTGTATGTTTAGCTGGGGATGGTGGAAGGGAGGGGCGAGGATGTTCAGGGTGCAGGTACAGCCCCCAACAGACACTACTTGCGAGAAGATTCTGATCTTGTGCACATGGGGCACAAGTACACCAACAGTGAGATCTGCACAGACATCACATCTTGCAGAACCACATCTACTGTAAGATAAGTAACAGTTCTCTTCTTACAAGCTTACCTGATCCAATTCACACTGAAGTCAATGGAAAAACTCTCTGGGAGTTGGATCAGGCCCTAAACTGACAAGAGAGATAAAAGGTGGGAGAAAGCAAGCATTGCTTACCCCTGTTTTACTGAGAAGGATTTGAGGCACAGTGCTATTAAGTGACTTGCCTAAGGTAATGCAGGAAGCTTGTGACACATCCAGGAATTCAACTCAGATCTGAATATCTGTCCAGTGCTTTAACCACAAGATGGTCCCTTCCTCTCACAAAATTTAACCAATTCAGATGAAAACTGAAATGGTTAAAATCTTAACTCCAATCAGCATCACTGTCCTAAAATCTCAGGCAAGCAAAAATAAAGCCAGCTCACTTCACACAGTTTGCAGTCAGCCGGCATTTTGTGGACCTTTGCATATTAATACATAGGGAAAAAGGAAATGAGGAAATGGTTCAATTAGTACACTGTCATTACACTAGGTAGTGCAATCAAGAGACAGCCTGTCACTGCCCTATGAAGCCTTCAGTCTTTGTGAAAAAACACCAAAATACTAATCCATTTTATATTTATCTACAAACCCAAGCAATGGCCACAACTAAACCCTCTCCCACCCATCCCTGAAATACGGACTTCCACCTTCCACCCAAATCTTCTCCCCCATCTTTGCATCTCCTATGCACTGGGTGGTTGAAAGCTCAGCACACATTTAGAACAAATATATTCTGCATGAGTCATATTGAAAAATACTGGTTCCAAGCACGAAATGGTTAATTTACCGGGTAACCAAATACATTCTTTTAGAGATGCAAACAGAAAATTAATTGCCATTTGCTCATGCTGATCTTTTTTGTTTAACATGCCATTTACTGTTCAGTGCATAATAATCATTTGGAGAATAGTTAAGTAGTCTCTCACAGAAAATGTGAGATGCCAATCAAGCAAGTGCACCAGCAAACAGGGGTGAAATCAATTTAAAAATCCAATACTATTCACATGACGCCTGCCGTTCTCTGTTTTTGTTTAGGAAAGAAATATTCTAAAGGCAGAAAATGAAGCTTTAAAGATTCAGCTTAAACAGGCACACAAAACAATTGAATCTCTCAGTATTCAACGCAGAAATCATGTCTTGGACAATACACAACACAGAGACTGCGCATAGCTGACAAGACAGGAGCTCTCCTCTGGATGAATGTAAAAGAGAGGGCTTTTTGAACAGTGACAAAGCTGCTGTATTCAAGTGAACAGGAACCAGAGACTGAAAGATTTTAAACAGAAATATACTCTGTTGAATCAGCGTATTTTGCCTGTTCAATATACCGCTGAATGTATAAATGTGTTCCTTTCTCTGACAGTATAAAATAATTTATCTTCTGAACATGGGAATTAATACATTCTGGAATCTCTCTCAAGAAGGGCGATATAGGCCCAGAAGTTTATATTTATCGTCAGTAAGCAACTTCTATGTCCAATATGGATGATGCAACTCTACAAGTAGCTACTGTTTCTATCGAGTGCCCAGTGTCACCTACAAGTGTTCCGACAAGGTATGTAATTAAGTGGACACTCTCAACTCAAATTTGGCCCAAATTCAGGTTTTCTAACAACAAACATTTGATAAATCTAAGACTTTTGAGCAATTTTTCATGAGAGAAATTTCATGGTCCCAATCATTGCTGCATTAAGAACTGGAAAGTGCAACTGAGTTCATTGGTTTTCATCATCCAACATTAGAAATATGAACTGTCAATAAGCAGTGAAACGAATGACTATTTTAAGTCTTTCCTTTTTTGTGCTCTAAGGTGTGGTATATAAATATTTTTTATAACTGATTAAAATTAAGCATTCCTTTAAAATCCTTGCTTTTTGAGCTGGCCATAGAGGTTCTAGCTACCCACACTTTTAACCCTGCAAAACTAAAAATTATAGTGCCTCATACAGAGCACGAGACTAGAGATTTCACACTGGAGTATTGCTTCCACTTTAATGTCCCATGCTACTATTCAGGTCAAATAGTCTTGATACTGGCCCTGCTGACTCAGTGGTTAATGGTTGAAGACAGATTTTTATTGACAGGAGGAAAAGATGTTGGCTATTTTCTTTAACTTCTCTCCATCTTTCAGTCCTTCATTTATTATAAGTGTGCAATATGTCCTGATATTTCAAGGTTTAATCATAAAATACAAATATTAAAATTAAGGAAGGGGAATTTTCAGTCCATGACAGCATTTAACTGTCATGGCCTCCAACTATGGAACCTATCAAAGTTGGGGAATTACAAAGCCTCCTCATCATTGACAGCCTTCCTCTATAGCTTAAGTTATTGTTGTTATTTATTTCTGGCACATCTACAGGTACCCGCCAGGGACTAGGACTCTAGTGGGCTAAGCACTGTACAAATAACATGAAGGCACTCCCTGCCCCCAAGAACTCATGAACTAGGATTTGTTGGCGTAAATACAAAACAGACTGTGTATGTGATTATTATGTGGTTGCCAGCATTTCAGAAAAAAGTGGCCGTGGAACAATTCTGAGAAGGCTGGGGGTGGGGAGAAGTTGCATGTACATCATGGGGAATTTCAGGTTATGTTCTTGTGGGTAGTTTAGTTGACTAACGGTTCAGCTAAGCAACCAAAATCCACAGCAAACATGTCCCTCCATCGTGAACCCATCCCTCCCCAGAGAACCTCCTCTTCCTGCAGCTTACCTGCATTTGTCTTCTTGGGAGGAGGACTGGAGGTCCGTATTTCTCCCCTTGCATGGTTCAACAAGCAGCAGCAGGATGTTTTCCACCCTTCGTTTCTCTCTCTCTCTCACTCAAAGAATTCTCCCATTCTCTCCCCATGGGCAGATAAGGGGGATGGGAAAGAGGCATCTACTTGACAGTACCAGGGAGCCTCTAGCCTTCATCTCTTTTTGTGTCTCTTGGGGAAGCTGGGGGGATTTAGAGTTTCCTGACTCACTTAGGGTCCTCCTGCCCTGTCCCCATTCTGTATTGAATCCATGTACTCTTTCCTGGCCCCAGTCCCTGAGCACTAAATTCCCTTCCCCAAACATGCCCTCTCAAAATTGTTTCCTCCATCTTTTCCTCCCCCCCCCCCGCCTTACATTTGTGTTAATTTGGTGCAATAAACAGTCGCTTTCTAACAGGAGTCCTCAGCAGCAAGAAGTTCTGCCCTGCCATTAAATTTCCTGCCTGGCTCTCAGGACCCTGCCCTTCTGCACACATTTTCCCTCTCTGGTCCTAGGTCACTGGCTGGAGCATCAGCTTGCTAAGGCCTTTTGTAAAGTTCTTCAGCTATCTTGTCTAAAAATTCATGCCGTTGTGGGTCAGATTTTTGATACCTTTAATTTGTGCGTGTGGAACCTGCATGTGGGGCTATACCTAGCTCCCACTGAAATCAACAGCAAAACCTCCATTGGCTTAACTGGGAAAACAAACAAGCCCTACCACATGCAAGTCATGTAACTGCATTTCTGATTTTTGCACAGGTATAAAAATACCTCCCTTTGTTTCTGAAACTTGGTTCTTGTCTGTAATCCTAGTATCCCTGTATGTCTGTGATAGTGCAGGAAACACACTGTATAGGAGAGAGCTCCCCAGCCTGTGCCCTTTTGACCAAGAAGCCTGAGTGGTGGTGGTTTCAGACACTCTCCTTTCGCAACCTCTTCTTAGAAGCTGAAGGTTGCTGTACCTCCCTGGGATGATCTGCCTGGAGTTCCCAAACAACAGTCTAGTTTTCAAAAGTCTGATGCTCATTTACAAGGTCCCTTTACACTGCTCTACCGGCATAAAGGTGTTTTAATGTAAATATATTTCAGGGGATGTAAATTTCATTAAGAATAGAGAGGAATAGATATAGGCTCTGTATACAGTATTTAATCTGACACTGTAAAATTCAGCTAGATAGGGTCTCCTGATGACAAACTCTTAGATATATGATGTATTTTTATTTGCTGTGGGCTTGTCTATACAGGGAAACTAATTCAGATTAAGGTAAAGCGTGAATTTAAAGCGGAATAGTTATTCTTGATTAACTCCCTTAACCCATTTTAGATTAAGCTAATTCAGAATAAGGCACTTTTATTCCCGATTAAAAGCCTCTACGCAGGGAGTTAATCAGGAACAATTTTAAATTTAAATACAACCTTAATCTGAACTAACTTCCCTGTATAAATAAACCCACAAAAAATAAAAATTAGAGCTGTCAAGCAATTAAAAAAAATTAATCATGATTAATTGCACTGTTAAACAATAATGGAATACTATTTATATAAAGATTTGTGGATGTTTTCCATATTTTCCAATACATTGATTTCAGTTACAACACAGAATACAAAGAGTACAGTGGTCACTTTATATTTACTTTTATTATAAATATTTGCACTGCAAAAATAAAAAATAGTATTTTTCAATACACCTAATAAAAGTACTATAGTGCAATCTCTTTATCATGAAAGTTGAATTTACAAATGTAGAATTATGTACAAATTCTAACTGCATTGAAAAACAAAACAATGTAAAACTTTAGAGCCTCTGAGTCTACTCAGTCCGACTCCTTGTTCAGCCAATCCCTCAGACAAACAAGTTTGTTCACATTTGCAGGAGATTGCTGCCTGCTTCTTGTTCACAAGGTCACCTGAAAGTAAGAACAGACATTCGCATAGAAGTGTTGTAGCTGGCATTGCAAGATATTTACGTGCCAGATGTGCTAAAGATTCATATGTCCCTTCATGCTTTAACCACCATTCCAGAGGACGTGCGTCCATGCTGATGATGAGTTCTGCTCGATAACAATCCGAAGTGCAGACTGACTCATGTTTTCATCATCTGAGTCAGATGCCACGAGCAGAAGGCTGATTTTCTTTTTTGGTGGTTCGGGTTCTGTAGTTTCCGCATCTTGACTTCTTGAAGCATGCTCCATACTCCAAATCTCAGATTTTGGAAGGCACTTCAGATTCTTAAACCTTCAGTTGAGTGCTGTAGCTGTCTTTAGAAATCTCACATTGGTACCTTCTTTGCGTTTTGTCAAATCTGCAGTGAAAGTATTCTTAAAACGAACAACATGCTGCGTTATTGTTCCAGACTGCTATAACATGAAATATATGGCAGAATGCAGGTAAAACACAGAGCAGTAGACATACAGTGCTCCCCTAAGGAGCTCAGTCACAAATTTAATTAACGCATTACTTTTTAATGAGCATCATCAGCATGGAAGCACGTCCTCTGAAATGGTGGCCAAAGCATGAAGAAGCATACAAATGTTTAGCATATCTGGCATGTAAATACCTTCCAATGCTGGCTACAGAAGTACAATGCGAATGTCTGTTCTCGCTTTCAGAAGACATTGTAAATAAGGATACCAGTGTGGAGATCTGTGAGATGTGACCGGGATTGACTCCTCCCTGCTGGCACCATGGCAGAAAATCAATGCCTTGAACACCTTCCTGATCCCCTGTATCTTATTTGTCCTGAGGGGATCTGCCGTGACGAAGGTACCTCTGAAAAAGACAGACATCATCATCCGGCAGCTGGTGAAGAAGTGTGTGTTTCTTCCCCGGGGGCCAGCAATGAACTGGTGTACATCTCGTACAGGCCGGGCAGTGCCAACATCCCTTGAATGGCTGATCTGTGCGCGGTTGCCATGATCACTCTCACCCTCTGCCTTCTGACGTGCCCGGATGCCATGGTGAGGAACATCATAGAGAGTGCTCTAAAGGATGCCATCAAGAAGCGAATTGCCAGGACCCCCTCCAACGAAGATGTTGCCACCTACCTGAGCAGCTCGCTGGAAAGTGAATTTGGAAGAGACTTTGCTCCGCTCTGGACTTGTGCCCACAATGCTACGCGATGACTGGAGAAGCGTATCAGCTGCCACTGGACGTGGTGCAAGGAATGCTAGGAGCTGGAAGTCCTGGTGCCACAGGTGAAGAATACAGATCACACTATTGTCACTATGAGAGCTAGAACCATGCTGAAGAGGATCCTGAAGGATGTTATCCACTGCCAATATGTGGAAAACCTAAAACGGTAGCCGGACCAGGGCAAGGCATTCAAGGTGGGATGCCAGCAACCACTTCCTCTCCGGGGGCAGCTTCACCTGATTTGCCAACTAGAGGTTCGTTCACAGGGCCCTGCTCAACTGCGTCCCACTGAACGGAGCCGTCTGCCACAGAAATCAGGACAAGCGACACAGGAAGACCGGCTACGGCAACGAACCCACATCCTGTGTAGCTGCAAGCCCCATTCGAGAGCTTGGCAGCTGCGACCCAACACCATCCAAGATTGCCTGGCCAGAGCCATCCTGCCACCTGTGGGAAAGGTTGCTGTAAACTCCACCATCCCTGGAACCAACAGCCAACTGCGACATCGTCATCACCACCGAGGACTGGAAGAAGATCATCGTGGTGGACATCACGTACCATTTGAGAACAGGACCCCGGCCTTCCATGATGCCCGAGCTCTAAAGTTAGGGAAATATGTCCCTCTGGCCAAAACCTTGAAAGCTGAGGGTTATCAGGGCAGACACACACACTGATTGTTGGAGCCTTAGGCACATGGGACCCCAGTAACGAGCAAGTGCTGAGAGAATGCGGAACTGGTCAACGCTATGCTCGGCTAATGCAGCAACTCATGGCGTCGGACGCCATCAGCTGGTCGAGGGACATCTACATAAAACGGATCACTGAACGTCAGCAATACTAGGAGGGGTGAGCTGCAGTGCCGATGAGAAGCACAGTCAGGAAAGTAACAAATACTTTTCTCATGGATTGTATTTTTCTAAATGGACAACCTAATTCTCAGTTACTGAGGGACAATCTCCACTCATTGATATATTTTGCTTTCCACAACCAAATCTCTGTACAACTTTTCATGAGTGATGTACCCGAGTATTCGGATTCTAATGTCTAAACTGTATTGTTAACTCTATTCCCCTACATTTGGATTATTGCTAATTATATACTCTATGTATCATATGACTTTTAAAAAAACTAATTTTGTATTTGTGGATAATCTAAGCACTATACCCAGATGTACAGACACTCTTTTTCTAACCTATGTATTATAAAAAATTTAATAAAGTGAATGTTAAAAAAAAGTTATATCTGGCATGTAAATACTTTGCAATGCTGGCTACAAGGGCCGTGCGAACGTCTGTTCTTGCTTTCAGGTGACATTGTAAGTAAGAAGAGGGCAGTGTTATCTCCTGCACATGTAAACAAATTTGTTTCTTTTAGCGATTGGCTGCACAAGAAGTAGGACTGAGTAGATTTGTAGGCTCTAAAGTTTTACACTTTTGTTTCTGAGTGCAGTTATGTAACAACAAAAATCTACATTTGTAAGTTGCACTTTCATGATAAAGAGATTGCACTACGATACTTGTAAGAGGTGAACTGAAAAATACGATTTCTTTTGTTTATCGTTTTTACACTGCAAATATCTGTAGTAAAAATAATATAAAGTGAGCAGTGTACACTTTGTATTCTGTGTTTGTAATTTAAATCAATTTATTTGAAAATGTAGACAATTTCAATTGGTATTCTGTTGTTTAACAGTGTGATTAAAACTGTGATTAATTTTTTAAATCATGATCATATTTTTTGAGTTACTTATGTGAGTTAACTGCAATTAATCAACAGCCCTAATAAAAAATACACGGCATTTCTGAGGGGTTTGTTTTGTTTTTTTTAATTCTGACCCTCTTGACTTTCCAGCCTATCAAGAGTCACATCTCTTAGCCCCAGGCCAAGTAGAGTCTTACAGCCAGCCCTTTAGCTTCTAGTCCTTTAATTTGTGACCAATTTGATATTCAGGTGTGACAAAATCCATTACACCTTCCGGGGCAGAGGTGACATCAGCATATCACCAATATTCGTTATTATGATTATTGCAGTTGCACCTAGGAGCCCCAGTCATGAACGTGGACTCTGTTGTGCTAGATTCTGTACAAACATTGTAATGTTTAATTGGGAGGTAGGAGTAAGAGCCGCCATACAATAGCTTTGTCTCCTATAATGACTAGCATCCTCCCCTTCTAGCTCAGTATTTTCCCTCTCAAAAACGTAGCAGTTCAAAGGCCGCTTTGATCTCTTCTCCACCATACTAGCCCCCAAAGTCAAGGACTGGATCCTGTGTTTTCCAGTCAATTTTCCCTGGCTAAACTCACGGGTAGAGTGAGTTTAACCCAGTCTGCTTTTAAAGCAAGAAAGTGTAAATATTGTTGAGGCAACTGAATAGTCTTTCAAATTATTGACAGATAAACAGCCATCTGGCCAGGATGAAAACTGTGTTTGTGTTTCAAGACAAAGAGATTGATTAGACTTTCAGTTGTATAATACATCGTTCACATTGACTGAATGGGGAACCGTTATCAAATGTAATTCAACTAAATATCAGAAACTTGTGTAACTGAAGATATTTATGTGCAACATCTACTCAGAGCTCTTCAAGAATACATCTCATAAGTTACTTTACAAGAATATGTTGTCTATTGTACACTGAAGTCTTAGCTGACCAAACAGAGACTGCATGTGTAATTTGCATTCAAGTATATGGTAATAAATGTACATTTATCCCATCAAAGCAATTTAAATTGTTAAATATAAAGCATATGTAACTTTTATTTAAAAAAAAAGTTCTAAAAGTCCAGTTGAAATGACTTGTAAAACTCTGTAATTTTAAATTCTTGTTTTGAACTTGGATCTCGAGCTGGTATCTCTATTGTTGGGTAAATCAAGCAGAGATATAAGCTAAAATGACTTGTAGATCCAGTGCTATTTTACTGACTGTAAATACATGTACAGTATATAAAGAATTTTTATGGATGTGACTTTTTTAATCAGTAGCTGTGAACTCTGTGCAGCTTTTGTTACTCATACACTAAACTTGAACTATCCAGAATAACTGATAAGCATAATAAATTGCATGTCTGTGTTCAACAAACTGATCTTGGACCATGCTTGCAAACGTGCTTTGCCCACTCTCTTTCATATTTCTTTTTTTCTTTATGAAAAGAATTAAGGCAAGGAAAGTGCTCTACAAGTCTGAGTAAGATGACTTTCAGTTTTAAGATTAGTGGATAATAAAGTGTCTGTGCTTTCTTAAATCTGTAGATACTGAATGAACCAGATATATGTTGCATCTAGTGTCACATATTTGGAGATTATCCAGCAAATTAAATAAAGCCTGAAGAACCCGACTATCTGCTTAAAAGAACCCTGTCAACTAATTTTATGGCTAAAATGATAAAAATCTGATTTCATGTAACAGAATATGAATAGAAATGTTTTAAAATTAGAGTTCTCTGAAGTTATGTGAATCTAACCACAAAGCCATTGTGCCTACAGCAAGAGAACCACATGGTAAAACTGATGCAAAACAAAAGTGAAATTTACCAGCTTAACCTCTTTCTCCAAATGAAGTGAAATGTTACAGTAACTTTTTATAACATACACAGCAAAAAAAAATTTCATGTTTAAACTTTTTGACTTGTGACAATGAAAGGCATTAATAACGGGTAGAATTAAAAAAAAAAAAAAAAAAAAAAGCTAAATTTACAATCTCTGTAAATTGCAGTTTGGCAGATAGCCCGTGGGATTTTCATGCACACAGGGAATTTATCCAGGCCCAGTGCAATAAACTAAGGGGTACAAATTGTGTATTTGGAATGAGATTTGCAGACCATGTTTGAACCAGCATTTCTGTCCTGTAAACCGTGCACGTTGAGCCCTGATTCTGGAAGGACAGGTTTTTGCAATCTGTTTTATTTTTCTCTTAACTCCATCTCAACGTCTCCTTTTCCCTTCTTCTATCATTTTGATGCATGCAGTATTGTCTTCCTTCCCATCTACATATCACTGCACTGATCATAAGGATATCAAATGGGCCTAAATAGGAGTCGTAGTTCAAAACTTTATAGATTAGATAAAACTAATCAGATCTCTCCTGTTTAAGTTTAAGGACTGGCTAGACTGCCTCTTCCCTCTTTCCACATCAAGCAAAAATTTTCATCTTAGTTTCATATTAAAATCCAGTCAGTCAGCTGCCATTTTGGCACTGCTGTGCCTTGATTGTCAGCTGCTTCAAAAATACATTCATCATCCCAGAAAACACACAAAAAATGGGGGAGGTGAAAGTTTGGGGTAGAGAATTAGGTATCAGCCCACCCTTCCCCTGTGTACTGTACACTCAGTGGTTGTACGACGATTATTTGAGTGACTGGGAGAGATCCATTTACAGGAGACTGCCCAAGATAGGTATGGTTGTTCCACATATATTGGAAGTATTCAACCAAAAGAGAAGCAGCTGAAATCTGGAAATTTCAGGGCATTAATAGTAGTTTCAGGTAATATATTTGCCCATTAAGTCCCTGTGAATGTTTGCAGTTTTATATTAATATTTTCCTATTTTTATATCCTCTCCTCCGCTCTGTGAAAGGCCTATACCAACAACAGAAACTGACTAAAGGGGGAAAAAATGAAACTGATTACACAAAAGCAAAAAGCACAAAACTGGAAAAAAAAACTTCATAGAAATATTTTTCACTTCTAGTCATTGTAGGCCTTGTCTAGATTTGGGACAATGGTGAGTTTTTAGAAATGTGTTAGCTGGCATTAGAACTGGATGCTGTCTAGAAACTAGTTTGGAAAAGTTTTAACTCCTTTAAAATTGTGTTAATATGTCATGGCTTACCCAATTTAAAAACACCCACCTCTTTTCCTAGTGTAGCTAAGGCATTAAGATTAAAAAAAAATAGAAAACAACAGAAAAAAATTTAGAAGTATAATGTGGGTTGTTTTTTTTAAGTTGGTGTCCCTTTAAAGGAAATACTGCTTGTCCTTGGGTATCTAGTCTAATCATTTGGAGTGTTGATTGGTTAGTACTGGTACAAGAACAAAGTGGGATTAAATTTATTACTATTTGCCTAAGGTAAAGGAGTCAAGTGTAATTACTGTAAAGTAATGGGTGTTGGAAACAGCAAAGAAAATGTTGCAATAGTAGCAATCTGCATTAATGTTTCTGTAAATTTGTGCAACATCTATAGTGGTGGTAATTTGTAGAATTCTGTATGAAATATGTTAAAGACTGACTGAAAAACCGAGTGTACAGATTGTAAAGTTTTACATATAAGTTTTCTGTGTAATATTTATATTATAAAAGTTGCTAAAAACAGAATTAATGCCTACTGTAATTTTTTTTTTTGTCCCATAAGCATCCAAAGCCTTTTTTTCTGGCAGACTTGCCTGATGTCTAAAATACATCCAGCAAAATCTCTACTCTGAAATCAGCATCTCTGCATGATGAACTATGAGCTTCTTTCACCACTTCTACTCCCATTCATCTTCCTTCAGTCTAATATCTGATGCACATATGGAGGACAGATTGACATCTGAATGGTCTTTTCCCTTTTTAACTACTACAATCCTTACTTTTGAGCTCTACCTCTGCTTACTCATGTAAGTTACTATGTTTTCTCAAAAGCTGTTATTTTCTGAAACTGCAGTTGGCCAAGACTTTTGCCACACACTCAGCTTCCAGGCACGAAGGCTTTGTCTTCATTGACATAAAGCCTTTTTTTTCGTCCAGCAGGATAACTGATGCACATCAGTTATCTCACTGTAAAACCCTAAAACGAGACAATTTTTTGTAGTGTTTGCTGAGGCAGCTATGTGATGTTGCACCATATCCCACTTGTGATTGACCTCACCTAATTTATCTTAACAATAAAACTGAAGAGCCTTTCCTCCATTATGTTTTCCCAGGATAGCTAAAGCCTATAGTTATTCGGGGTGGGGGGAGGGGGCGGGAAGGGAACTATACAAACATGCTATGCTTTCCTCTTTACGTTCAAAACGGTCTCCTTTTCAAGGACAGAACTGGAGACAAATTAAACATCATGCCATTTGGACTAATGCAGAAGCCTGCCCAGAAATGTGTTAATGTATTCATCCCACCAATCCTTGTGAGGCTTTTATTTTTCATAAAATACTTTAGAACGCACGTCACTTCCAGCTCAATTAAAGTTAGTGGTTACCAGAGCGAGCAGAACTGTCTCAAGAATTCAAAATGGCAAACCTCAAGATATTTCTTTTCTTCCCATTAACTCAAACTTAGTTCTTCCATTCATGCAAGCTACCAACAGGAGGCCATTCTTTAACATACAGAAGCAACATGTGACAGATGATCTAAACCACACTGTCAGGAGCGGCGCCAGGGTTTTTGGCACCCTAGGTGGGGGTCCTTCCGCGCTCCCGGTCGTTGGCGGCAATTCTGCGGTGGGGGTGGGGTGGGGGGGGAATCCTTCCATGCTCCTGGTCTTTGGGGCACTTCGGTGGCGGGTCCAGAGCGAGTGAAGGACTCGCTGCAGAATTGCTGCCGAAGACCCAGAGCGTGGAAGGACCCCTCACCGCCGAATTGCCGCCGAGGGTGGCAAAATGCCGCCCCCCCCAAATCCTAGCGCCCTAGGCCACAGCCTAGATCGCCTAAATGGAAGCGCTGGCCCTGCACACTGTATAAAAGATGGAAACAAAACTTGAATACAGTACTTTATTTTTCACAGTGTTTACAGCTATTAAAGTGTTTTCTTAAATCCTGAAAATAATTCCGCCCCCACTCTCAAACACCCCCTCCCCCACATGCACATTTTGGATGGTTGATCACTAAATGAGAAGATTTAAAAAAACCAAACAAATGTTCACAAACATATACAACAAAATCCATATTACCCTCCCAAAACACAAGCTGTATTTACTCAAAAACAAAGTCTTAAATTCATTGTTCAGGACAGAAACAAAAAAAAAAAGATTGAGAACAGGTTTAAATCAAATCTATTTTTAGAAGATTTTATTGCATCTTTTGAAAGTTAAAAACATACATACTGCATGGGGGAGACAAAATAATGTCATCTCTGAAGTGTACGTATTTGTTCATTTTACTTTCTTAATGCTGCAGATTTTGGAAGGTTATAAGAAAGTTTCAGTGGGCAAATTAAACACCCCCAATTTATTTCAGATCTGTTTTAGGTCTGGTCTCCATACTGAAGGTGCACTGATATAACTAAAGTGTGATGTTGCACCAATTTAGTTAAATTAGTATGACTTTGTGTGGCCACTCTTACATGGGTTTAAACTTGATTCATGTCTGTCTGATTTAGATCAATCCTGTCACAGGCATGCTAAGCTAGTTCAAAACCAATGTAAGAGTGGCTACACACACACAAAGCTATGCCTGTTTAACTAAAAATCAGCAAGGTATTTCATCTTCACTTAAACCATTGCAACTATAGCATATAGACAAGCCCTTAGATTTTACTAGCCTCAGCCGCTTGGTGCTAATCAGGTGTCCCTTGTAGCAGAAGTCATCAAAACACTACTTTGGGACAAACAGGCAGAATTTCAGCTTAGGGACTGTGAGGAAAGGAAGGGAAGGAACAGTTTCCCTTTCTCTCTTTCCCTCCTGGTTATTCTTCTACAGAGACAGCTTGAGGACAGCAGAGTTCTGTATTGTACTTTTGTCCCCATCCTGACCGAAATATCGGACAGGGCAGAACTAAGCTAAGCATACCTGTAAACACTGCTCTCCACCCTCCCTACCTACTTCTCTCCCTAATGCGGCAGGAGGCTGTCAGTGACTCTGATCTAACACAAGAAGCATGTGCAGGAGAGGAACTGGTGGTGATGCTGTGTAGTGCCAGAAGCTGAGTGAAACAGTCAGCTGACAGCTACAGTAGGCCAGGAGCTGCTGATGGAAAAATCACTTTCCTAATTCTATGAACAGCTTTTTCAAAATAGTGCCCTTTGGTTGCTCATGACCCCATTACTGTAGGATTCAAGGGCTCTCTGCTCACACCAAGCTGACCTCAAAGTGGAAGCAAAGGGAAGTAGGGTTTTCCTTCAATGCTGTTTAGCTCACTTCTGCCACAGATCTCTTAAGTAGTGCTCTCAGCCAGTCTCCAGACAGGAGAAGAGGTCAGGACTGGGAAAAACTATATTCAGTCTAAACGAAAAGTTCAAATAAGGAGTTTAAAAAAAATCAACAGAAGTGTTGTTATAACTAATCTTACAAGATTAGAGGAAGATATTTGAGGGAGAGAGAATCATTTTTAATATTGAATACAGCCTTGGGCCATATTTTGGCACAAATACATGTACATGAGGCTCCTGCTGGAGTCAAGGGGGCCCATATGAGACCCCAAAACCAGAATATATTAGACTGGAACATTCATGAGAAGTTAATAACGAAGGATCCAGCCTCAGAATTCTAGCACATAAGAATAAAAAGCAGGCCCTATTCAGCTTAAAGCTACTTCTGCAGCTACACAGGCTACGGAAACTCTTCACAACTACAGAGCACAGAAAGCTTGGACGCTGCTCCCTGTTTTGACAGACCTTCTTCTTGGCCTCAGCCACATAAATTACTTCCCTTTCCCAAGTAAAGGCTCTGATTCTGCCCACTCAGATGTTACTAGTGGTAATCAGACCCCGGGGACTCGTCTCAAGAGTAGCCACATGTCTAATGCCTCCCCACTAAGCTGACCGACAGCTGGAGAGTAAATAGGCTGGACAACCTAAAGGTCTCTCTCTACCTAATAGCTCTAAATTGGAAGTTAGGACTTGTCTACATAAGGAAATCTACTGTTTATAATTATACTGCTATAATTACCCACCTGGACACACTTATTTCCAAATAAGAGTGCCCTTTTCTGGTTAATGTGCGTCACTTCCAAGCACTTAGGAGACAGTGGAGCCAATAGGGCCAAATACATCTCTAATAATCCTACATGATTATGAACCTCACCAATTTCAATGAAAATGAGAGCAGCCAAACTGATACAAAGAGTGAGAGGAGTAGTATTTGGGGGCAGGAGGCAATGGGGGAGAAAAAGGATCTCATCCCTGCAACTGCAATTATTTTTGGGGAGGTGGGAGAAGGGCATTGTTATATGAGCTCTCCTTGCCCACTGACCAACTCCCAGACACAGAGCCTGTGACTGATTTCCTTCTCAACAGGACAGTTCAGTGCCGTCATCTTACTCAGCCTTCTGAGGTTTATGTGCTACAGAAGACCACGTCAGTGACCGGCTGGCTAGGTGTTAGATGGTTGGGGAAATTTTTCAACACAGGTAACAGGGTCTGATTTTAAAGTAAGTTTCATAGAATACTACTTTTAGCAGATCATTTTCATTTTACCTATCAAGGTTCATCACAAATCAGTTTTTACAATGCAAGTTTTTGGCTTTGAAATATTTGTATACATTATATATAAATACAGCATAGCCTGGTTTTGTTGACCATGGAATAGCATGGATTCAATACATCACTTGGAAAAAAATGAAGTTTTTTTGTTTTAAAATTTTTAGAATATTTTAGATTTACTTCTGATGTTACATTTTTTTCCAATTCTTTCAGTCCTCTGCATGAAACAAGACAAGAAGCAGGAACCAGCATTCTATAGTCCTTTTAAAACATATAAAACTAAGTATGGCCTACAAAGCCAAATGCCTCCTAAATCACTTCCTGTATTCTGGGTATGACTGGCAATAATTAAAGAGATCTGGACATAAAATAATAACATTGAAAAAAGGAAAATTCATTGTTTCTATTCACTTTTTTGAAGTTTGTTATTAAAAAAAACCAAACTGTTTAAGAATACACACAAGCAGTGCAAAAAGAGGACTACTTTAAGATATCACATTTCAGTATAAAAAATGTTCAGTTGACTAACAGGATTTAGTGATAATATCAGGGATCAAATGCAGTGATTCATTAATAAAGAGATCATAATTAACTTTCCTATCATAACACTAAACCATTGCTAATATACACACCTCCTGCTACCAGTAAATATCACAATCATGTTTTGTCAGTTATTAGTATTTACAATGTTGCTGTTAGTATCTTCTGTATCCTCCTCCTCTTCCACCATACAGATCTCCATAGCCACCTCTGCCACTGTAACCCCCCCTTCCCCCATAGTCTCCCCGTCCTTGGAAACCACCTCCACCTCTACCACCACCACTGAAGCCACCACCTCCTCCTCTGCCACCTCCACCCCCCCAACCACCCCTCCCACCACCTTCTTGTCTCTTCTGCCAAGGGGGCATTTCAGGAGGTGGTGGCTCAATCTCAGTTGGTCTGCCTCCACGGTCTGGCACTCTCCCCATCAGGACCTGTGTAGAGAAATACACAATGCTTATGTTTAAATAATAATAAGGCTGCTGAAAGGACACAGAAGTTATCTTGTGGATGAAGAGCACGTGCCTATTCATCACAGGAAAAGCAATTCTACCCAGAGTGATCTGTGGGAGTTAGGACTTCCATGTTTGCCACAGACTTGCCGTGTGACAACAGACAGCCTCTCAGACTCAGTTTTCCACCAGTACCACTCGCTAGCTACTGCCTAGGGTGGTCAGGTTTAATTGTTTATAGTGAGCTTTGAGATTTTTTTTTAATCAAAAAGGTGCTACATAAGGGCTATCAATGCTCATGGCTCCTTAATCCTTATATTATGATGCTGTTTAAATTCAACCAGAATGGCAAACATCAGTTCAAATCCCATCAGAAAATACTGCACTTACAGCTACAGTGGGTAGCATACATGATCTGACAAAACTGGTAACTATATACAATAAAATGGTTCATTGCTTTCTTTTCAATCAGGTATTACTGATGCAGTGCAGAAAACTGAAAAAGCAACCAAGTCCGTAATGCAATGCTATAGTAGCACCTTCAAGTGAAAAGTGGAGTCTTGAGATTCACTTGACATGAACTGATGTACAAAGAGAACATTATTTGGGAAAAAAATATTCACACAGCATGTTATCATTCTAACATGAACAGACACTGTACTCTAGTCATCTTACATCTAAAACTGTCATGCAGAAAGACATGAGTTTTAGTTACCCAAGTAGCCTGTTGATAATTCTCTTGCTTTCAGAGGTTCCCTCCCAACCCCACCACACACATAATGTATACCAACATGCAAGCTATTCAGATCACTCTCTGTCAAAATAGCATTAACACATATACTGTATACAAAAACAAGGAAGCATGTGTCAAGTAAATCCTTGGATTCCATTTGACCACTTATGTGATGTCCTGGGATCACTCTGATGCCAAAGGGACATATCAGTCTTGTTTGACATACAACCCTTGAGTCTAAGGGCTGGTCTACACTGGGGTGAGGCAGGGGAGGGAGGGAGAGAGAGAGAGAGAGGGAGGAGAGGAATCTAAGTTGTACGTCGATTTCAGCTATGTGAATAACGTAGCTGAAGTTGACGTACTTAGATCTACTTACCTCTCACGGCAGTGGAGTACAGGAGTTGACGGGAGAGCGCTAGGGGGTTGATTTATTGCATCTAGATTAGATGTGATAAATTGACCCCTGCTGGACCAGTCGCCGCCCGCCGATCCGGCGGGTAGTATGGACATATCCTTACTCTTTCATTACTATTCAGGACACTGCCTGATCCACATCTAATGTCTCCTTTTGCTCCAGCTCACGCTCTCCATCTGCCCCTCTCCTGCTGCTTCTCAGTTTCTTGCTCTTTTGACCCACACATACTTCATGATCTAACCAAACCACCCACTTCACAAGTATCCCAAAGCCAACCCTCCCCTAAGTCTGCCTGTGTCCAACCTACAATATCCATTCCTTTCAACTGGCTGCTGCACCCTGCAACTACTGCCTTACTTCATTTGCACCCCCATCTCATTTGCTTCTGCTTTCCTAACTCTCAGCAAACTGCCCCCTTTGCTCCACCCATCACTGCAATTCACATCAAATAGGAATCCTCAACAAGATTCCAACTTACCCCTAAAATAAATAAGAAATATGGGAACTGTAGTGGTGATTATGTATGCCTTCTAAGGTGATTTTGGAAGTTTGTAGATTTGTTTCATCTTCATTTGATTAATTATGAAAAAAACAACAAACTAATAACATTGTTTGCAGTTTTTGAGTTTCATCATTCATATGTAGCTATCACATTTACATAGGTAAACCACAATATATATTTTTTTAATTTTGTAGTAAGAATTTCATTCCCACACATGCCTGTTGTGCCTAGTTTCAACAAAAAGTTTTAAATTTATCGAAGAGTTATAAATCTCAGAACATTGGGCCATAATGAAAACCATTTTAAATCCTTAGCTGTTATGGCATGCATAATATTCCTGTGATGGAAGGAATTACAAAAACCTGATATTTAGTAGCAAAGGCCTTCATCCTAGAAGCACTTATGCATGTGGATAATTGGGGCCCATTGCTGTAAATAAAGTACCAAGAATTAATAATGCATTTGGACATATTGGCTACTACATTTAGCTACAAGTCCTGAAATAGACTATAAACCCCATGGAAATCCCTTTACAGCTTTGGGGCTTTACACTGTTAAAAAAAACACTTGTCACTACTAAAATGAGCCAACGATTTATCAGCAATAACTATGCACACAAATAATATTCCCCAGACAATCTGATTTCTAATTAAGCAGCAGAATTAGATGCTACAAAAGAAATGGGGGAAAATAAACTGTGAGAAATAAATGACAAAGTCATTTTAAACAGGAGGCAGGTGAGGGAACCATCCAAAGCTGGATTTAGCAAGGTATAAAAAACTTAAATATGAATAGTTTCAATAGCAAGCTATTTTCTGATTAAAGTTCATGTGATTTTATGATTTTGGTGAGCAGTTAAAAAGTGAGCATCTTTTTTCCATTACGATTTCATCACAGAGTATAGAATATGGTCCGAATAAATCATTTGCAAGTCATGGAGACCACTTTCATTAAATAGTTACACAAAATGTGAAAAGCATATTTATTCTCAACTGTGATTTCAAAATATCTGACAATTTACATTGATCAGACAAGCGTTGCAATAATATCAAGCCTCAGTTCCTCACATTCCCAATTTCAAATTCTGTTGGTTGAGCAATCTGGAAATTCACTTCATTTCACTAGTTCATAAAAAGAATAATCTCAAAGTATCTCCTATCCAAGAAACAATGTACACTGTAACATCTCCTTGAGTCCCTGTTAGTGAAGCTACAATTAGCACTGATGACCAACGACAAATTCAGTTTTTCTCCAAGGTCCCCCTTGCAAGAAAATGTTTGGATGCTCAAGATTCCTTGCAGAGCTGTGCAAATCCACTTTGACAGTCTCTACTGACTAGAAGATTTTGAAGCAAACCCAGGGAATCAAAAAGTGATATCTGATCCTCTTGAAGTATCCAGGCTTGCCATTTCTACAATGGGTTTCTTCTACTCTGTAGCTTCAAAAAAGCAGGACCACACCTGTTAGTTTCCAGGGAAGGCTAGGCTGCCCCTTTGAGAAATCTGCCCAGTGAAGCTGCTTCCGAAATTAGAAAATGTAAAAGGATTCTTACGCGAGACAAGGTGGGTGAGATAATACCTTTTGTTGGACCAACTTCTGTCGGTGCGAGAAACAAACTTTCGAGTTTACACAGAGCTCTTCTTCAGGTCTGGAAAACTTACTCAGGCCAGGTCTACATTTCAGATCTGTATCGATATGACGTCACTCAGGGGCGTGAAAAATCAATACCCCTGAGCAACATAGTTATACTGACCTAACCCCCATGTAGATAGCACTATGTCAATGGGAGAACTTCTCCTGGTGACACAGCTATCGGCTCTCGGAGTGGTGGATTAACAATATCAATGGGAAAAACTCTCCAGTCAGCATGGTAATGTCTTCACTAAAGCACTACACGGCTCAGCTGCACCATTGCAGCACTGTACGCAAAGACAAGCCTTGAGTAAGTTTCCCAGACCTGAAGAAAAGCTCTTTGTAAATCCAAAAGCTTGTTTCTCGCTTCAACAGAAGTTGGTCCGAAAAAGATATTACCTCACCCACCTTGTTTCTCTAATACCCTGGGATCAAGATGGCTGCAACAACACTGCATACAACTAAGGATTCTTGTGACATTTATGGCCATTTCCTGCAATATTCTGGAGAAATCTTATTGAATTAAGTTTAAGTACTTTAGGAGTTTGTTGTATTAAAAATGCAACTGCTTATATGTATTACTGTGGGGCTGTATGGAACATGTTTAGGAGAAAGACAGGATTAAGGTGATCTCTAGGAAGTACCGTGAGCTTCAAAAAACTATGCTGAACAATGTAGGAAACATGAATGATCTTTTGGGACAATACGTCTGAAGTGGGATTCCTAGGAAACACTTGGAGGAACAGATTGTAAACTCCCATCTCCATATTCAGCCTTTGAAACTTCACCTTGAGGGACCTTTTGTCTTTGAACTGTCCTCACCTAACAGGTGAGCAGCAGACCAAAGAGACATGAAGTCAACTGTGCAACAAGGTGGATCCTGGCAGGCTGATACTATGGACCCTGCTGTCCACTTCCTGACTCCCGGCTTCATCCCCAGTTCCTGCCTTCAACCCTGCCCTGTTTCTGGCTCCTGTCCTTTGTCTTGTTCCAGTCCCTGAACCCTGTTGGCCTGGTGACTGACTGCTCTGGTTCAGACCCTAGACTATGGCTCTGACTTCCAACTCAGCAGTGTCTCTTGGCTTCAGCTCCTGTTTCGTGTATGACCCCAGCTCCCACTTTTGGCTCAGACACCAGGAGATTGGGGTCACGCGCCAGATTAAAGACATCAATTGGAGAGCGAGGTCAAGGATGAACTAGGGTCGGAAGCTGGAGTCTAGCGTCTACTGTTAGCTGAGTCTGGAGCAGAAGCAGGCAGGCGGTCTGTGTTGTTGCTCAGACTGTTCCTCACCATGGCTTCCTGGTTTACATGCTGGTATCAGCCAATCAGTGTGGTGTGAGAGGCTGCCAATCAGTCCCTGTGGGGTGCTACTTTCTGCTGAGATAGACAAGTTGCTACCTTGCAAATTTCTTCATATGATGCAAAGGAGTTCTCTGCCTATGAAGGGGATACTGTTCCACTTTGCTGACTTTATTTTTACCTAAAGATTTCAGAACTTTAGTTTTGCAAGTCTTCTTGGATGCAAAATTTTAACTACCTAATAGATACTTATTTACCTCATGGGTGTTATATTACAAATAGGATACAAGACTTGCTATTGGACTGTGATCTTATATGTTTTGAGCACCCTGCAGACATTTAGCATGTATCATTGCCTTTGTTTGGGGTGTTTTGGTTTGGTACAGAATTGGGAAAGAATGATCTCCACTCTATGAAAGACAGAGTGAACTTTTGGAATTAAAGCAGACTCCAGGAAGAATACCTCTTTATCAGCATTGAAGGTACAGTACTGTGACTCCACAGATAATTCTCCCAGTTCCCAAGACTTCCATTGCTCAAGTGATAGCCACCTGCAATGCTACTTTAATGAAAAAGTAAATCAAAACTAATGTGTCCAACAACAGATTCAACTTCCATAGGGTTCCCCTATATATTTCCAGAAGGTTAAACAGGGAGACTGCTGTGAAAAAGCACTTGATATGAAGAGAAGACATCCTAGAATTATTCACCTCCAATATGCTGATGAATGCTTTTGGAGACTGTATGCCTTCAGTTCAATTGCCAATCTACCCCAGCAGTATGCCAGAATTAGAAATTTGTTTAATGCTTTGATTCTTCATGTTCTTTAGACCATGAAGCACAATTAAACAAAATTTTAGTATATTCCAAGTTTGGTTATTTTTTTCTCAAAGCGAGGAGACGGTTAATTGCTTCCCCTCTCCCGATAGTTGTTTCTATTTAGCATCTACACCGTTGAGTATCTGTGGGTCTAGGTGTACTACCAATCCTTGATTTAGGAGGTCTTTCAAAAGTGGCAGAGAGAAAAGGGGACAGTACCATTTTATCTAGAAATAATGGTCCTCTGGTATGGGCTAGGTACTTCTGTGGTCCCCAGCATCATAGCATTCATAAATATTAAAGGAGTTATCTTTACAATGAACATGTGAAGTATATCCCCAATTTTACAGAAGGAAAACCCAGATACAGAGAGATGAAGTGATTAGCCTAAGATCCCCAGGAATTGAACACAGATCTCCTGAGACCTAGTGCCTCAATCATAAGACCGTCCTTCCTCCCTTAGGTTCATCGGGTTCTCCTTTGATAGGGAGCCTGCCAACCCTGACTAACTGAAGCAGTAGTAGAGGCTTAGCTGGCTTTCGGTAGAAGGTTGCTTTTGAATGGCTGTCCAATTAATCCATAAGGTTAGCAATGGCTGAATAAACTATTGGGAGGGTGGCAGTCTGATTTTTTGTTTTGTACCAGCACAAGATTTTTTAGACAGATTAGAGAGCCTCTTAATCTTATTTGGTAATTGCCACTCCAATTTAACTACATGCTTTTGTAATTATTAGAGATATACCAAGCTCTCTTCCGGAAGTTGAAAGAAAGATTTTTTCATTTATATGACTGAGGTTCCATACCCACAGGGATGACCACCTCTGCTTCCCAGCTTTATCCTGAAAGGAATCTCTCCTCTGAGAGAAGAGATCTTGAAGCAGACAGTTCATTCTTATACTCAGGCTCGCTCCAACATACATATGTGACCTGCTCAGAGAAAGCAGGATGGTGGACCATTTGTTGTTGCTGCTGGGAGGCAGTGAACTGGCAAATTTTCCAGAAAAAAAAGAGCGTCAAGCATTTGTCATCCCCAGGGACTGACAGATTTGGTCCTGCCTCCTGAAGCATAAAAAGGGAATACCACTGAAGGAGGCATGAGATTTTAAATCCTCCTTTTTCCATCCACTGCAATTCTTATCTAGAATTGTTATATCTCAGTGTGGAAGCGACTGTAGGTCTATATATACACACTACTCACCTATTGAGGACGCATGTAGGGTATGCATAGTTATGCAGGCTGTGTTCACACTGCAGTCTGTAGCTACAAGTAACAGTGAAAGGCTGTGGCAGGGAGGAGGCAGAGCAGAAAAACTCAGAGGAGAATTGCCAGAGCCTTTCCTTGCTCCTGGAGTCTTTCACTGCGGCAGGGAAAGGATCCTGCAGCAGGGAGGCAGTGGGACACCACATACTAAAAATAGTAGCATAGACAGGGAAAGCACTGCATCGGTGAGCAGAGAGCCCTATAGTTCATACCACATGGTTCAGGAGAGTCTTTACTTGCTTGAGCATTGCCTCACCATCTATGCAGCTATGTATACCCGTATGGGGCAGGGGTGTAGTGTATGTACCCTACAGGCTACGAAAAGGAGTGTACAGTATACTTCGTAACAAAAACTAGGACAATGGAGCTGTAGTGATATTTATGGGAGTGCTGCAGCCCTTCCTTTTCCAGTGCACTAAATACAACAAGTTTGCAAAAAAGGAAAACTGTATTATAGAGGATAAGCAAAAGTCAAAATTCTTGCTACAGATATCATTAATTATACATTATCAGTTATTATACCAGATTACTTTCAATAGCTCTGTAAATCCACAGGAGAAAGAGAAGTATACCTTATTGATAGCGCAGGTTGTCTTTTCTCGTGTCGATCCACTACTTGTCCCTATGATCTTTGATAAGTCTTCTCGAGCAGCAAGAAGATGGGCAAACGTAATGGTTGTTTTAGGAGATAGTGCGTAACGTTTGGGCTGATAAATTCTTGCTATGTCATCTGTTTTAATCTAAATGATAAAGTCAAATATAAAATTCAGTTGCTAAGTATTTCACGTACAAAAATGCAAATGCTCAATGGCTGTTTGTAAGTCACCAAACAGCACACGGTCAGTGTGAGTTTACACAGAGCACGAAGTTTAGACATTCAAACTACCTCAGTAAAAACAGTGCCAGTCACTCTTATAAAAGCCTCTTGGCCTTGCTCACAACAATCAGCTGTTTAGTTAATTCTGAAGCCTGGTATTACCTGTCACAAATTGACATAGTCTAGTGCATCCCCCCATCCTGTAACCAGTCCCTTCCAAGTGACCCTTTTAATGTGTCAAACCCTAAGGGTCCACACAGTTCTACATGGGAAGGCACACAGTGTCCATGGGTCCAAAACTGAGTCTTGGGCACCAGCCATCCCTGTTTCTTTCTGTGGCTCCCTGCAGCAAATCCAGCAAACCCAGATGCCTGCAGGAGGCTTGTACTGCATCCCTTCATGGTGCAATGGTCTCAGTACGTATTTGCAGGCAGCCTTTTCAAAAACAATTTTTTTAAAACAGGGAACAAAGGGAGAAAAAAAAAATGCTCCCTGGGAGACTGGGAGCTTCAGAGCAACTGGACATTTGCCCACTGACACTGGACACACACTGTTCCCTGCAGTAATATATTGTTAAGGAATGACTGACAGTATGACTTTCCCACTGTGGGAAACAATACCTGAATTCAAGAAACACCATGGTCAAAAAGCGGGGAAACAGAGGCCAATTATATCTAAATCAAGAGTGGGCAAACTTTTTGGCCTGACAGCCACATCTGGGTATAAAAAGGGGCAAGTCTGATGTGAGAAGGGTGGATGTTCTCTGCAGCTCTGCCCCCCACTCCTCAACCTAATGGAACAGAACAAAGTTAAATCTCATCCAGCATTAACTGAAGCCCTTCCCAACTGTAAAACATTTAGGACGGTATCAGGTGAAGGAGGCTGCCTATACTACCTGGCTCCAGACCAGAAGGTAGGGAGGAGAGAAAATGCCTCTCTGAAGATATCTCCAAGAAGAGCTGCAGGTTTCAAGGAATGAACCTTCCCATCTATTGCTAGAGCTGAAAGTACTAAGGAAAAGAAGGAGAGAAGGATCTGGATCTCTGCAGCTTCTTCTGTAACCTCAGTTACTTTTTCCCCAATTAAGGAGTCACCTGGCTCAAAATCCCTGTCTCCAAAATCTTACAAGCGATACAAAAATAAACAGTAGGTCATATGACTATATCATGTATATCTGAAATCTGCTCTTGTAAGTATATATTGTTCTCAGATAAATATTTATAAGAGTCCATGTACATGTTATGAGAAGCTATATGCAACTGAAAATTGATTTCTCAAGGCTAAGTTTAAGATTTTCCAAAAGGACAGTTCTTTTTTTTTCCAGGTGCAATCTACACCAACCAAAAGTATACCTGCATTTTACATCCAGAATTTCAACAATAGCTATAAAATTGAGTACTTGTGCCTCTTGCTACCTCACGTGTATATGTATTCAGGTACGAAGAAACATAAGTACTCAGATTTGCACTTGTAATCCATTTTTGCAGGCAAAAGTTGTACCGTCAAAATGGAAGTTGTTCTTCAACCCTTTGAAAAAAATCTACCCAGTAACGTAATTTCAACCTTTAATACAAAATTACAATAGGCCTTCTGGAAATCTCAGTAACTGTATTTTGTTTTTGCATATTTTCTAAGAATAGGCTGCTGACTCATCTCACTTTAACGTCATTAAATAAAACAATGGTACACTTTCTTCATGACTGAACAAAAGCTATTTAAATAGTTTTTAATGTCACATCTAGGGCCTAATACAATATCAAATGACTCAAGTCAATTTAAGCTAAAGTCATAAATTAAATACAATTTCAATTAATATTAATAATTATTTTAAATTATTTAAATGTGAAGATTTATATAGTTGTACACAGAGAGACGTGTGGAGCCATATAAGACAGACAACCTCTACTTTATTCTTGGTATAGAATCGTAAGAATATAGGCCTACATCTTCAAGCTTGGGTGTCTAAAGGTAGGCACTTACATCCCTATTTAGGCACCTAAATAAAAATTGCCTTGCTCTGAATTCTACTGGATCAGTCGTCCTTTAATCATAAGGTAAGAAAAAAAAATGTGTTTGTGGAGAGGGAGAAAGGAAAGAAACGTATGCAGTAATCTCCTTACCACAGCGAGTTAACTCCTTTTTCCTTTCCTCTCCTACAGTGTATCAGTATTCATGCAAGCTGCTAAAGTGCGAGGTGCACAAAGAAGCAATAGCTGAATGTCTGAGAATAAATTTTCAAAGCTGCATACAAAGATGTAGCTGCATCACTCCCACTGATATTTAGTGAGAGTCATGCAACTGAGGTTTTGTCCGCACTTGCACTAAAGCTACGACAGACAACACTAGGTAGGTTTTTAAAAACAGATCTGTACGTTTTCCATTATTTTCAGTATACATGCAAAGCCTTAAACTGGTTTAAAAATGGACAGGATGTAAACTATTGTATTCCTTTGTGAGGAAAGTCTTGTGGTTCATGCACAGAACTGGGAGTTAGGATGTCTGTGTGCTATTCCCAGTGATGCCTGTGTGCTATTTCCAGTGATGCCATAAGCTTCCTGTGTGTCTACTGGTCAAATCACAACCTCCTCAAACTGAGTGGCATTGCAGCCTGAAATACAGGGTTGCAGCGCCACTCAGGAGAGGCAGCTGAGCAAATATGAGCAAGCAGCATTACAACCTGGCACCAGGCTGCAAAACATGGAGCAGAGAGCTGGGCCCAGAGCAGCAGGACAGAAGACAAGGCTTCAAAGTAAGTTTGTTCTCCAATCCCCACAGAAGGGCCTCTCCTCTACAGCAAAGGGGGAGTAAAAAAGAGAGAAGGTAGGGGCACTTCGCACAAAAATCAAGATGTTGAGTACAAACTTAATCAGGGAACCAAGGGATATGAAAAGAAGAAATTCTTGAATTGCCCGTACACCAATGCTAGGACCCTGAATATCTAACAAGAGGAATTAGAATTACTCATTTATGAGCATAAATTGAATTTAGTTGGGTATTACTGAAACCTGGTGGGATGATTCACGCAATTGGAATGTTAAAAATCAATGGGTATAAACTATTTAGAAGGATTGAGTGGAAAAAAGGGGAGAGAGTGGCATTCTAGGTCAAAAATGGCATTGCCTGTTTCTGAGTAACTGATAATTCAGAAGAAAATGAACTTGAATGCTTACAGATTTATATCCTTAAAAGATAAAGCGCAAGATGAGGTATTAGTTGGTGCCTGCTACAGGCCACTAAATCACACTAGAGAACAGGATGACTGCCTCGTTATACACCTATGTATAACGACGTGCAGTGAAAAATTCTGTATGATCAAAGGGGACTTCAATTTGAGTGACATGCTGGAGGTCACATGTACTCAGTACTAAAACATTATGAAATTTCTAAACATTATAGATGACAATTTCCTAATTCAAAAAGTGTTGAAGTCAACATAGGGGAATTCTTCATTACACCTTGTCTTAACAAATAAAGATGAACTGATCACAGAACTAAAAATGAATGGTAAGTTAGGTACAAGTGATCATGACATGAACACATTATTTTGCTTGCACATTATTAAAGTCCAGACCTGCATTTGGTGCTTTAACAGGGCTAATTTCACAAAGCTGAAACAATTATGAGTCAAATCTGCTGGGAGGTAGAATTTAATCAGAAAAATTAACGACACGAGAATCATTTTAGAACACCTTCCTAGATGCCCAAAAAGCCACAATCCCAGAATCCAGGAAGAAGGCCTACTGGTCAAAAAATTGACCAGGTTTTGAGAGTAAGTGAAAAAACAAATGAGGGAAAGGGGAAGTTGACAATAATGAATATAAAGCTGACATTAGGAACTGAATAAAATTGATAAGGGAAGCAAATGGACACAGAGAAATCTAAGGCCAGCAGAGTTAAGGACAATAAGGAAATTTTAAAATATATTAGAAATAAAAAGAATCTTGACAAAGATTAGGTCCATTACTAGATGGAAGTAGTAGAATTATGACTAATAAGGCAAAAGTGTTCAATACATGTTTCTGTTCTGTATCTGGGAGAAAAGCAGATAATATAGCTTCCTCATATGGTGACAACACTATTCCATTTTACTGGTATCTCTGGAGGACATTAAATAGAAACTAAAATTAAACATTTTTAAATTATCTTGCATCCACAAGTTTTAAAAGAGCTAGCTCAGAAGCTCGTTGGATGATTAATGATGAGGTTTTTTTTGCAATAAGTCTTGGAGCACTGCTGAAGTTCCAGAAGACTGGAAGAAAGCTAAAGTTGTGCCAATTGTTAAAAAGGGCAAATGGGATGACGTAGATAATTATAGGTCCGTCAGCCTGACATCAATCTTAGGCAAGATCAGAATGGAACAGCTGATATGGGCTCGATTAATAAAGAATTAAAGGAGAGTAATATAATCAATATCAATCAGCATGCATTTGTGGAAAAAAGATCCTGTCAAACTAACTTGATATCTTTTTTTGATGAGATTACAAGTTTGGTTAATAAAGCTAACAGTTTTGACGTAATGTACTCAGACTTCTCTAAGGCATTTGACTTGGTACCACAAAACATTTTGATTAAAAAACTAGAAAGCTACAAAATTAATATAGCGCCCATTAAATGGATTAAAAGCTGGCTAACCGATAGGTCTCAATATGTAATTGTCATTGAGTAAGGCTATGATTTAGTCACGGAGATCACAGATTCCGTGACTTTAGCAGACCTCCGTCACTTCTTCCACTTCAGCTGTCAGTAGCTGAAGCGGGGACTGGAGGCAGGACACTGCAGCCCTGCCCTGAGGCAACTGGGTTTGGATAGGTGGAATCAGGACCCTGCAGCCCCTGCCCTGTGGTTTTCAGAGGGTGAGGGGACTGCAGCAAGGCTATGAGCCCTGTCCAGCAGTTGCAGCTAGCTCCGGAGCGGGGACCGTGCCCTCTCATGGCTGCATCCTAGCCCCGCAGCTTCTGCCAAGTGCTGCAGCCGCGGCCAGGCGCCCCAGCCTCGTGGTGGGGGCTGCAGTGATGGCCATGTGCCCCTGCCCCACGGCTGCGGCCAGCTCCAGAGCTGTGGCTGCGCATCCCCCACTGCACACCCCAGCCCCAAGGCTTCTGCTGGGGGCCATGCTGCAGCCGGGGCCGTGCACCCCAGCCCCACGGCTTACACTGGAGACTGCTGCTGGGGCTGCGCACCCTTGCCCGCCAGCTGTAGCCAGTGCTGCGTGCCTCAACACTGTGACTTCCGCTGGAGGCTGCAGCCGGGGTCATGTGTCCCAGCCCCATGGTGGGAGCTGCAGCAGGGGCTGTGCGCCTCTGCCCCACAGCATTCCAGGGCCATACTCCCCCTCATGTGGACGGGGTTTGGGGGCACTGCAGCTGGGACCATGCACCCCTGTCCCGCAGCTGTGGCCATCTCCAGAGTGGGGAGCTACGTGAGCCCCCTGGCTGCGCTCCTGCTGTGATCAATGAGTGGGGGGTCTTGGCCTGTCCTCCACCCCCTCCTCCCTGCATGGGACTCCATACTTCCCCATATTTAGCCTTACCCCTGGTTATTTTTAGTAAAGTCATGGGTAGGTCACAGGTTTTGTGAATTTTTGTTTAGTGCCTGTGACCTGTCCGTGAATTTTACAAAAATAACCATGACAAAATCTTCGCCTCATCATTGGGCAGTTGTGTTCCAGCGGAGTCACGCAGGATCAGTTCTTGAACCTATGCTATTTAACCTTTTTACCAACGACCTGGAAGAAAGCATGAAATCTCCACCGACAAAGTCTGCAGATGACATAAAAACTGGGGGAGTGGGGAATAATAAAGAAGATAGGTCACTGATTGAGATCTAGATTGCTTGGTAGACTAGGTGAAGGCAAACACTATGCATTTTAATATAGTTAAATGTAAATATATACATCTACGAACAAAGAATGTAGAAAATACTTATAGGATGAAGGACCTTCTCCTGGGAAGCAGTGACTCTGAAAAAGAGTTGGGAGTCAGGACCGGTAATCAGCTGAACACAAGCGCCCACTGTGACATAAAAGGATTCAGGGATGCATAAACATGAGAGTTGAGTACAGAGGATTATTTTGCCTCTGTGTTTGACACTGGTGTGACCACTGCCGGAATACTGTGTCCAGTTCTGGTGCTCACAATTCAAGAAGGATGTTAACAAATTGGAGAAGATTCAAAGAAAAGCCACGAGAATGATTAAAGTATTAAAAAACATGCCTTATAGTGACTATTTAGCTTAAAGAGAAGGTTAAAAGTGTCTTGATTAAAGTGTAAATATGTATATGGGGAACAAATATTTAATAATCGGGTCTTCAGTCTAGGAGAGAAAAGATTTAACATGATCCTATCGCTGGAAGTTGGAGCTAGACAAATTCTGATGGAAATAAGGTGTAAATTTGTAACCACTGAAACAATTTACCAAAGGTTGTAGTGGATTCTCCATCACTGATAATTTTTAAATCAAGATTGGCAGTTTCTCTAAAAAGTATGCTGTAGGAATTATTTTGGGGAAGTTCTATGACCAGTGTTTTTCAGGTCAAAGTAGATGCCTCACAATGGTCCCTTCTGGTCGTGGAATCTATGATTTTTATTTTATTTATTTATTTTTTTGGCAAAGGCAGTGGGGACTGTTTCAGATTTTGTCTCGGCCTCCCCAAAATCTCTTAGCACTCCTCATAACACTTCTCTACCTTTCAGAGATGCTGAGATGATTAATACTCTCTTTTTTTCAAGTATTCATATATGAAGACGGTGAGCACCATAGAAATGCTTAGACATAATCTGAAAACATACTCATAGACATTAAGATAGTGGGACAGACAGTTACTGATGTGTAAATGGTTTGTTCCACAGTTTTTTTGAAGTCTTTTGGAAAAACTATAAACACCAACAGGCATACCCTATAGTAGCGATTTGGAAGCTTCCCCATGAGGCAGATATCACCTTTCTGGCTCACTGAACCATTACTGATAATTGTGAATTTTTCTGATACAAGCCACTACTCCCCTTGATAAAGTATGAACCGAAACTAGCAGAGGAGAGACATATGGTTATCTGAGTAGGTCACAGAATCGTAGAATATCAGGGTTGGAAGGGACCTCAGGAGGTCACTTAGTCCAACCCCCAGCTCAAAGCAGGACCAATCCCCAGACAGATTTTCGCCCCAGATCCCCGAATGGCCCCCTCAAGGGCTGAACTCACAACCCTGGGTTTAGCAGGACAATGCTCAAACCACTGATCTATCCCTCCCCCCACTTGTGCTTGGTTCAAAAGCTTGGGATTAATTAACTGGCAGCATTCAGTTAGTAGGTTCTTTAGACCAATCCCAAGGATTCTGCAGCTCTCCTTGTGAGGTGGATGGGTGTGACTCTCTGTATAAGAGACACTTTGAAGCTTTTTCCTACAATACCACAAGAGAAAAACAAAAACAAAAGGAGACTGACATCTTCAAGTGAAGAACAACACTAGAATACATGTGGATCACAAGGATTGGTGGATTTGACTGTTTAGTCAAATCTTTCTCTCTTCACAACATGCAGGGAATGTACGTTACAAGAAGTGCTCAGAAAAGTTAGTTGTAATGAGATGTCTTCAGTAAAGACAGCTTGGAGAATTGTAACAAACTACCACCACCTACAGGAAGCAAACAACAAAGCATGTTTACCTTTGCTCTATCAGACCATCCAAAGGATTGTACGGTCACATCAAGCCGCTTCATTAACATCCGACGACGACATTCATATTCACTGCAGAGGGCATCATTGATTTTTTCCAATCTTTCCTACAGCATTGCAATAAATAGGACAAATATTTGAGTCCATTAAAATACACAAGCTAACCTGCCTCACCAACGAAAATGTCTGTCAACAGCTGACCATTATGAAAAACCACTTAAAAATTAGGCTTGACCAACTGCTACAACGTAATTTTATATCTTCTACAACTTTTTATATAAATTCATGTAACAAAATCGATCTATAAACAAACTAGTGTATGAAGTATTTTATGACATCCTGTTCAAGGTATTACACCATTAAATCAAATTTAACATTGAACATTCACTATCATACTACTTAAAATAGAAACTGCAAAACAAGTATGAAAAGCCAGAAGGTAAGGTCACCAGCATTAATTTTGCCCATTATACGAAATAAGAAAAGTAAAATGGAGAGGGGTTTTACCGTCTGATCAGGATTCAAAGGCGTTGTTAGCAGTGGTTTCCCTACATGGGTATTTTTTACTTTTGAAAGAATGTCCTTGATCTGAAACAAAACACATGAACACACAAACCCTTCTCAGAAAAAAACTCATGCTCCCAAACGTACTTCAGCACAAGTTTTTACCAAAAATTGGTCCTATTATGGGGTGTTCAATATCTTCATATAAAATTAGACTAGGATATTTTAGCTTGCTAACATCCCTTGTAAAAGGAAGTCTCAAATATTTTCAAAGCAGGGACCACATCTTACCAATGAGACAATTACTTACAGTGAAAATTAGAATGAGTGAAGTATTTTAGCTATCTAATGTAATGTAGCAGCTGGAAACAAGGATATCCAGCACCAAATGACCCATCAGCAATTGTGAAGTGAAATATTTTGGGAGCAACTACCTCATATATAAAGCTAAAGATAAGCGCTAGTATTAAAAGTAGTAGGTAAAGATCTTGTCTTGCCACTTGTCTCTGAATCCCATTACTAGCGTTCTTCTGTATCCAATTCTACATCCTTATCTTCAGAGGTCTGACCAGCACCACCTCTGCTTAAATTTCTGCCTTTAGTTTCTTATTTCCCCTTGTGTTCTCTATGCTCTCCTCTACCTTCCTTCTAACTGCTCTATCTGCATCATCCCTTTCATCATAGTAAACTGCTCCATACCACCTTGATATTAGTTCCCTCTTCATTCAGCTGTTTTCTTCATGTGCAGTTCTTCAATTGGCCTCAAAGTCATGAAGAAATTATGTGAGCAGTCATTGAAATGTTTGATTCTTTATGCAGGAGTCTGTGTATCAAAACTGTACCGTCCATAACAAATTTAGGATGTAAACTTGGGATTCTTGGAGAAGAGATTGTACCCTCATTAATTTTTCTTTTTTAAAACAAAACAGTGGATGATTATTGTCTAAATAAACAAATGAAGATAAACCAAGAAATAATGCAATTTTACATTCTATGAAGGATAATTATGGCATCTCATGAGCTTAAGAAAGGATGCCATTATAACCCTAGACCCAAGGCAAACCAGCAGATCATTTCCTCAAGGCTGAAATTATCTGCATGTACACACTCAGGCATTTGTAGAAGATACATGGTATAAGGATAAATTCCAAAATCTCTTTCCACTAAAACTCCAACAATCCTAGACCTTTCTGTCAGAGGGTAGAGAGCTGCCATATTTTATACACATTATAGGATCTTTGCAATAATTGTTAAGAAGCAGCTTTAAGCTATCACTGGGAATCAAAATCTACAGCATCATCAATGCATTAAGAAATCTATTTTAGTAGCAATATTTTTAAGTGAGTTAATTCATTCCCCTCTTTTCCTTTTTTTATATCTGATTCATGGTTTTATTTTTCTTGGTGTCAACAAAACCAAGAGGAAAATTTCTGTTCACTATGTCTCATATGAGTATTTATATAGCCCGAGGAGCGCAAGAACCTTTCCCTCACTTTTCTTTTGGAAAATAAGGTATTTTGTGTTTGTTTTTCCATAGATCATCAGTGATACAGACAGAAAGCACTGAAGTAATTTTCTTCAAATTGTAATTTCGCCTACAACAGATTGTTAACCAAGAGCACACTGAAATGAGTAGAAAACTGTCTGGAAACTTACTGGTTTGACTCCAGCATAAAATGGCCTGCTAGACAGCATAAGGTAATCCTCTAGTGGTTTAGAATCTCCTCTGCCACCCCCTCCCCAGTGCTGCTCACACTGAGACTATGGATAAGAAAAGAGGACATGGCCAGGGCTTCCTTATGCCCCACTGATCCCCCATCTGCTATAATGGCTCCTTGAGGGCATCAGCAGTCTGCATAATTTACAGCAAACTTCAGGCTTGTCCAAATTAACAGGGTGACCACTATGATGTATATCCATACCAAGATCAGGAGAATTTCAAGTGACGCGTTCATATACTAGCATGAGCTGCACATTCCTCAGCCATAGCCACGGTCCTGGCCACAGTGCCTGGATGTTAGTAAACTATTTGTACACCATATCACAACATCTGCCTCAAAAGTCAAATTGGTTTAAATAAATACTATCATGGGACTTGAAAAATGGCTGAAAGGCCATGAACTAAAGTTAATAAATTGCAAAGTAACAACCTTTGCGGTAGCAGAGTTGGTGAACTACAAGGATCGATGGGAAGAGGGAATAAGAAGCACATTAAATGACAATTAGAAATGACACTGAAAGAAGCTGCGCACACACACAGCTGGGGACAGAAATTAATTTTAAATGCTCTAATGAGATCACAAAGAAGAGCAAAATGTATCAAAGTGAGATTCACTTTGGAAAAAATACAGACAGACATCCGAGAAGAAAAAGAAAAAATTTAAAACAAGCATAATGTGGGAAAGAAAAAACCTGGAAAGCACTGATGCTGAAAAAGACCTAGAAATGAGAGTTAACAGCAAATCAGATATGAATTTGCAATGGGACAGGGTTATTACTATAATTCTGGGCTCCAAATCCAATAATTGTTAGGAAGAAGCCACAAACGCAGATAATATGCTCAATATAGGACAGGCACAATTGGAATGCTCAGGTCAGCTCCATGCACCTATCATTAGCATAAAGATTGAGACATAATAGGGAATCTAGAAAAGAGGAACAAGGAGAAGTTGGGTTAGAGGAATGGATTCATGAGGAAAGATTAAGAAGTGCTAAATTCGTATGGTTTAGCAACGCCAAGGGAGGAGCAAGAGGGACAACTCTCTCAGTATTTACAGACAACACACAAAGGTAGACTATACCATATGCAATGAAACTAAGCAACAAACAATTTAAACATCAGGAACAGTGTCCTCAAAGTCAGATGCCCCATTGTTTATAAGAAACTAGACAAAAACTGTAAGATGTTCTAGAGGGAACAACCTTGTATTGGCTGGGAGATTAAACCAATGAGCTGTGAAAATTTCTCTAACTTCTATACCATACTTCTGTGATTTTAAAATATATACACACTTCCATCCAGAGTCAACTTTATTAGTCAGCAACATTAATTTAAATAGTAGTAACATTTTGGGTATGCCTACATTGCAGCAGCACCACTATCAACAGAGTCTGGGCATGAGCAGCCACACTGCAAAGCCATACACAAGTTACTGTGTCCTCGCTGGTGCCGTACTCACCCATGTGTGTCACTATGCCTTTTGGGGGCATATCCGATGGTTCTTTGTGCTGCTACAAGTTGAATCGCTCTGTGATTCTTTCTTAGTGAGTTGTGGGAGAATTTGTTTGTTGTCTGGGCACGCGGGAATTTGGGAGAAGGCACTGAACAACTATCAGCACACATGTGCTTTAGCATGGGTTCTCACTGCAAACTGGCTGGGTTACCAGCCTGCGTGAAAGCAGCACACATGCTTTAGTCTACTGTCCCAAATAAGCCAGCAAACCTGAATAGAAAGCACCAATAAACACACATCACCGATATTTTGCACGTGGAACTGAGAGGGGTTAACAGAAATACCCAGATAAGAGCCTAGACTAACTCTACAGTGAAGACATACCCTTTAAAGCAAATTTAGAAACATGCATTACGAAAGCAACCTCAGCATATGGGTGTTGTGTACTTAAACAGATGAATAAATCCAAGTCCTAAAAGACAACCGATCATCATAATTCCAGAAATCATAGCTGCAGAAGCACACATTTGACTAATTAAGAGAGATTTTTACAATGTCACTGTCACCACTGTGCATTTCTAGGGCAATTCTGAGATTATTTGTATCCTCCAGTAAATGTGTTAGTCCCTGAATCATTTGATCTGTTTTTCTACTGTTTAAAAAGATACAGCCAAGTTTCTGGTTATTGCACTAAAATTTATTACATTTTAAAATATGCAGCTATCCTGTACCTACCAATTAAAAATCCCATGCATTAAATCTGCTTTCTTCCTTTCCTTTAAGCCTCTAGCTCTTTCGTAAGTTTTAAAAGTTCTATGCATACAAAAAAGTCAAGCAAAAGCTGGACAAATTGTGAAGCCCTGGGGTATAAATCAAAGACGCATAAAGATTCTACAATGTTTCTACAAGCGTTGGGACAAGGAAAACTTTAAAGTGTATAAAATGAGTATGTGAAGAAACAATTGCACCATTAATTCTTAATAGTTGCACAGAATATTGCACAATGGATTAATACACTAGTTTTGACACCTATGAAGGCCCCAAAGCAAGCATAGCTGGTATTGATTCATTGCTGAATTGGCAGGAATTTTGGAAGAGAAGTACCAAATAGTTTTCACATAAAAAGAAAAGTTTGCATTGGAATTTTCTGTTTGTTTCAGTATCTGCTACACAAAAGTCACAGCAGTAATATTTTTATACATCATTGAAGACAAAAGATATCTTTTTGGGGAAAAAAAACCCTTCAAGTTTGCCAGATATAGACCTGGGAGATGTAAGAGTCTGATGTATATTTGCTGTATTCCTTATTTTAAACCCATTCTGTCAGATATATACATATATGTATACACACACTCATATATACATACACACACACACACACACACACACACACCTCTGTTGCTCTGCTCAACATTCAGAATGAGGGGTTCTTTTGTTTCAAAACTAGAGCAATATAGGCTTTCCCCCAGAGCTCCTCATGAATCACAGTCTTATGTTGTATAACTATTTCAGTGATGATATCAGATCTGGTGCATGTCTTATTTTATATATATATATATATATATATATATATATATATATATATATGAGAGAGAGAAATAAAGTGTGTGCACGTGTGCGTGCGCGCACACACACACACACACACACACACAAATTGCAGTTCAGACTACAGGGCTTGCAGCAGTCTGCCTAACTACAGGATGAAACTGTTTACCCTACATGCTCTTGCCTAGCCACCTCAGACAACCTCCCTTTTATGGCAGAATTATGAAATAATTTTCATTTGACATTAAATACTACTTTTTTTTTTTTTTTTTAGCATATAGGCCAAATCTAAATTTTAAAAGTGCTTATATTGAGCTACTGAAAAAAAATGACAGGGACTAATCAAGGGTCATACAGAATTACACTTAATAGTTAACTAGCTGGGAACATGATGAATTTTATCTTCACGTAATACCCATTGCTAAATTGAGTATTAATAGTGTGAAATGGTTTTCCAAAGCCTTTTCAACTAAATTAGAATCTAGGATTCCTCTTTGAATTTTACAGTAAAACCAGCAGATGCAGTGCAGTTGTTAGTGCTAAGTGAACCTGAATTGACTTCGTGAAGTGGTCTTTTAATGCTGTTGTATAACTTTTCATCATGGTACACAGATGTACATAGGAATGTTTAGTACTAGCAGCTGTGTGTGTACTAAACATTCAAAGTAATCATCCTGAGCTGAAAATGTAGGTTTAAAATTACTTGCTTGAAAAGATTTCTTTTGTTGTCTCTTACAACTTTGACAACATGATTTAACTAATCAGACTAGGGGTATGCATACACTGCAATTAGATACCACGGCTGGTCCATCCCAGCTGTCTCAGGCTCATAGAGCAGTTTAACCGCAGTGTAGATGTTCAGGTTCGGGCTCTGGGAACCTCTCACCTCACAGGCCCATGCCCGAACATTTACACTGCAATTAAACCGTCCCTTAGCCAAGCCCGAGTCAGCTGGCACAGGTGAGCCGTGGGTTTTTGATCACTGTGTAGACATACCATATGTGAGGTTTTTTTAAATTTACAGAGATCTGCTGGCTGGGCTAGTTGCCCATAAATCTTACTGATTGAGAACTAGGGAGAAAACAGTTGATTAAAAAGAGATGGCAAATAAGTAGGGCTGTCGATTAATCGCAGTTAACTCATGGGTTTAACTCAAAAAAAATTAATCGTAGTTTAAATCACACTGTTAAACAATAGAATACCAATTGAAATTTATTAAACATTTTTGGATGTTTTTCTACATTTTGAAATAAATTGATTTTAATTACAACACAGAATACAAAGTGTACAGTGCTCACTTTATATTATTTTTATTACAAATATTTGCACTGTAAAAATGATAAAGAAAAAATATTTTTCAATTCACCTCATACAAGTACTATAGGACAATCTCTATCGTGAAAGTGCAACTTACAAATGTAGGTTTTTTTTTGGTTACATAACTGCGCTCAAAAACTAAACAATGTAAAATGTTAGACTACAAATCCACTCAGTCCTATTCCTTTTTCAGCCAATCGCTAAGACAAACAAGTTTGTTTAAATTTACAGGAGATAATGTTGCTCGTTTCTTATTTACAATGTCACCTGAAGGTGCGAACAGGCATTTACTTGACACATTTGTAGCCAGCATTGCAAGATATTTTTGTGCCAGATATGCTGAAGATTCATATGTCCCTCCATACTCCGGCCACCAATACACAGGACATGCTTTCATGCTGACGACACTCTTTAAAAAATAATGCATTAAATAAATCTGTGACTCAACTCCTTGGGGAAGAACTGTATGTCTCCCCATATATTTCATGTTATGGCAGTCTCAGATGATGACCCAGCACCTGTTGTTCGTTTTAAGAACACTTTCACTCCAGATCTGGGAGAATGCAAAGAAGGTACCAATGTGAGATTTCTAAAGATAGCTATAGCACTTCACCTAGATTTAAGAATCTGAAGTGCCTTCCAAAGTCTCAGAGGATGAGGTGTGGCACAGGCTTTCAGAAGTCTTAAAGAACAACACTCCGATGCGGAAACTACACAAGACAAACCACGAAAAAAGAAAATCAACCTTCTGCTAGTGGCATCTGACTCAGATGATGTAAATGAACATGTGTCGGTCCCCACCGCCTTGGATCATTATCAAGCAAAACCCGTCATCAGTACGGACACGTCTTCTGGAATGGTAGTTGAAGCATGAAGGGACATATGAATCTTTAGTGCATCTGGCACGTAAATACAGGGTTAAACTATTTTCAAAACCAGAATATCTTTGTGCTAGTTGGATAGGACTTTAATGAACTAGAATGTTGGGTCTCACACTTAAGACATACAGTAAAAGAATATTTAAAGATTAAAAATTCTGTACCTTTGACTCCACGTTGCTTAACAAGAGAGGAATGTCAGAAGATGATGGCTTTAATAGGCCCAGAGAGTCACAGAGAGTTTGCACTTCCTGATAGATTTCATTATTCTTTTCCAAATGAGAACTTTTAAGTTGCTTGCTGTGCAAAATCTGTAAAGCTTGAAGCTCTGTACTTAAAAATACTAGAGAGAAAAAAGTGTCATAACAGCATTTTTAAGACATCTTAAATATTTTTGTGCCTGTATTCTCATAGTAAATAAAACATACACGTAATACAAACATAACAGAAAAGGAGTATGCAGAGTTCTGCAAACTTAATGAAAAATACCAAAGAGTTACTATTTTATACAAACTAATGAGAAAGAGTTATAAGCATGTAATTGGTTGGTACTCAGTTTTTTGGGAAGAGGCCTACTTCCTTCCTGACAAAGACTACCAATATAAATTCTGTTTTTCTCTAATATGGGATTTTCTTACAAAATTTTTCAGATTCATCATAAGCGAGTTATATTTCCTCTAGAAATCCTCAAAATATTGCCCTTATACATGGAACTGGCAGCGCCACCTATTAAGGTTGCCTAACATGTCACATTACAAGACCCCGTTTTCAGTTGTTTATAACTTTGCCAAACTTTAAACGTCTGGGCTGAAGTTTTTCAAGCTGAGTTCAAAAGTCATGAAAGGTCAAAACTAAGGTTGCGTACGCGACCATGTCATTAAAGAGTGTATGAATTAAGCATGAATTAAGGTTGACAGACAAGCTTATTTCTAGCATTTCCTAACTTTTGAGCACTTGACTTTGCAACCTCAGGCCTGGTCTACACTTAAAAGTTAAAAATTAAGTCCCAAGCTGAATCTCTATGTCCAACCAGTTCAAGCTTTCCCTCCACACACGTATCACTGTGCTTCCAGTGCCAGTCTCCTTGTCCAGCCAGTCTCTTGGGCTCCTTATCCCAATGTATCTCCCTGCCCCACAGGTCCAGCTCTTGTCCCCATTACATCTGAGTCAGGCAGTTTCTTCCTCCACACTACCTAAGTGCCAGCAGGGAGGTCACTGAGAATACAGGAGAGAGAGAGACTCCCTGCTCTCAGTTTCACTGCGGTACCTAACCTGAAGCAGCTGTTACAGGGAAAGTCCAGCTTCTTCCCTATATCTCCAGGCTGGAGCATTTGCAGTTATTCTGTTGGGATGGCACATGTACAGTCTGGTGACACATAGGAACTGTGAATGACTGCAGCATGCTCAGTGCTGATGGAATCTTCAAATATCTTAGCTACTTTAATCTCAGCTAAAGCACTCATACACAGATGCACAGGCAACATTTATGCTGGTATTTTCTAACTTTTGCATGCTTGACTTTGAAAAGTTAATATTCTTTAAACACAGTTTTTGGTGTGTAATATAATTAGCAACCAGAAAACAGTGTATTCTGACACTCAGAATGGTGGAGGTAGAGCATCACTGATGTTAAACAACTAGTATTTTCTATGCCACTTGAACCCTAAAGGCTATTGGGTATTCTTAATTACTGCACAAAACTTCCACTGAGTTATACTTATAGATCAAGGGCTTCAGAACATAACTGTGAAGACAAATATGAGGCAAAAGAAATATCCCAACACTGAAGACAGTGGAAGATAAGCAACCAAAAATGTGGAACATGAACGATGTTAGAGATGAGAAATATGCAAAAAATTAAATAAGAGGACAAGAAGCTTACAAAAAATAAATATTATTGCAAGATGGAAAATTGTCACAACTTACACAGGAGTTTAAGACAATCCTCTTTCTTTTTTAACCTGTCCTTAATATCTCCAGACACAAGTGCTGAATATGGGCAAGCCATTTCTTTTAAAAAACCACTAATCTCAAGCTGGAAGCTCTCTACATCTTCCCCACCTTAAGAAAATAAGAAAAAAAGATCATTGCAAAATTCAATGTTTTTTAATTTTATTTTAAACTCAAATTTGTTATTAAGAAAAATTAATTATAATTACAAGTTTAAACATAATATTAGTTTATAGTAAAGACCAGTCCAATAGGACTTGCCGTTATCTTAAATTAAAAACTGAGTCCTATACATAAATAAGTAACAATTTAAAATTAGAAGAAACACCACCTGCATGTTTCAAAACCAGAAGAGAAGGCTATAATGATCCTCCAAGTAACCAACACAATCAGTTGAAGTGGACTGGCAGTTTACATCTAGTGTAAGGTGAGTGGGATAGGCTTTATCTTCCCTTCAAACCATAACAACATGGTTGTCATTTTTATATCACAAATCATAGATCATAGTTAGGGCCCTACTAAATTCATGGTCCATATTGGTCAATTTCATTGTCATGGGGTTTTTTAAATAGTAAATTTCATGATTTCAGCTATTTAAATCTGAAATTTCACGGTGTTGTAATTGTAGGGGTCCTGACCCCAAAAGGAGTTTGGCGGGGGTGGGGGGGAAGAGGAGGGAGAGATTGCAATACTGGTACCCTTACTTCTGCACTGCTGCTGGCAGCGGTGCTGCCTTCAGAGTTTGGGAGCTGGACAGTAGCATCTGTTGGCTGGGAGCCCAGCTCTGAAGGCAGAGCCACCGCCACCAGCAGCGCAGAAGTAAGGACTGCATGGTATGTTATTGCCACCCTTACTTCTGCGCCACTGCTGCCGGGGTGCTGCCTTCAGTGCTGGGCACCTGGCCAACTGCCACTGCTCTCCGGCCACCCAGCTCTGAAGGCAGTGCAGAAGTAATACTGCAACCCCCTAAAATAATCTTGTGACTCCCCTGCAACGCCCTTTTGGGTCAGAAACCCCAATTTGAGAAACGCTGGGTCTCTCCCGTGAAATTTAGTCTTTTGTGTGCTTTTACCCTATACTGTACAGATTCCACGGGGGGGAGGGAGGCAGATTTCATGGTCCGTGACCCGTTTTTCATCGTCACAAATTTGGTAGGGCCCGAATCATAGTAATAGGATGAAATTTAATAGTGCAAAGTGCAAGGTCATGCACTTAGGAACTAACAACAGAAATTTTTGCTATAAACTGGAGACTTCATTGGACGTAACAGAGGAGGAGAAAGACTTAGGTCTACTGATTGATCGCAGAACCAAAGAAGGGCTACTAGCGTGATCAGAGGAATGGAAAACCTACCTTATGAGAGGAGATTCAAAGAGCTTGGTTTGTTCAGCCTAACCCAGTGGTTTTCAACCTGTGGTCCACAGACCCCTGGGGTCCACAGACTCTAAAATTTCCAAAGGGGTCCGCATCTTCGTTTGAAATTTTTTAGGGGCCTGCAAATGCAAAAAAGGTTGAAAACCACTGGCCTAATCAAAAGAAGGCTGATGGGAGATATGTTTTTCTCTATAAATACATCAGAGGAATAAATACCAGGGATGGACAAGAATTATTTAAAGTGTCAGTGTTGATAAGAACAAATGGTTACATACCAGCCATCAATAAATTTAGGCTTGAAATTAGATAAAGGTTTCTAATCACTCATCAGAGGAATAAAGTTCTGGAACAGCCTTCCAAGGGGAGTAGTGGAGGTAAAAAAAAACCTAACTGGCTTCAACACTGAGCTTGATAAGTTTATGGAGAGTGGTATGATGCCTACAATGGCATGTAGCCAATCTGCAACTGCTAGTAGCAAATATCTCCAACAGCCCATGGGACACTAGATAGGGAGGGCTCTTACTATAGGGGATTTTTTCCCAGCTGGCTGGCTGGCTGCCTGGCAGGTTTTGACCACATGATTGGGGTGTAACTGACTGCCTTATCTGGGGTTAGGAAGGAGTTTTCCCCAGGTCACATTAGTAGAGAGCGCAGAGGTTTCACCTTCCTCTGCAGTATGGGGCATGTGTCACTTGCCCATTTAAACTAGCATAAATGGTGGATTCTCTATAATGGAGGATTTTCATGATTTGAGGCCTTCAGTAACTCAGCCAGTGATTATAGGTCTATTACAGGAGTAGGCAGAAGAAGTCTGTAGCCTGCAACATGCAGAAGGTCATACTATGTGATCATGATGGTCCCTTCTGGCCTTAATGTCTATGAGTCTACCTCGCAGGATGTTTTCACATAAACAAGTTATGGAGGGAAAACTTAACTAAATGAGGTACGTACATATAGTTTTATCATTTCATCACGAAAATATAAAGTCTAAATATAAAAGTGTAGGTTGTATGTAAATGCTTTTTTATAGTAAGGATGTTTTAAAAGAATTAAGAAAATTTTAAACAGTTAAAAACAGAACACACCAACACATGAGTTTTACTCTTGGGTTTGTTCTTTACTATAACTGTCTTACTCCTAAGCATCAATACTGTTTCTTTGACTAAGATTACAAGGTTATTAGTAAACAAAATATAAATTATAAACAAACAGTCTTAAGCAACCACTACATTATTTCAATAAATTAAAGTTCAAATTCTGTGGAAATACCAGCTGTTGAAGTGATGCTTTCTTCCAGGTCACACATTGATTTTATTTCAGAACTTAACCAAACACAAAGCTCAGAAAAGTCTGGTGAAGATAATCCATTTTCAACTGCTTTGCTAAGTGCTTCCTCCTCTAACAGGGGACCTTTATACCTGAACAGGGGGGAAAAAAAATACCAGTATTAAAAAAAAAAAAAAGTTTGATGAATGCAGCACCGGGATCTTAAATTTATTTTCAGATAAGTTGCTTCACAGTAGTTAGAAACCGGATTAATCAATTACAATTTTTTGAATCACTGAATACATATTTCACAGATCTTACAAATTTTCCTAAATGTTAAATATTGTAAAAGAAGTTATGCAGCACTAATGTTAATCTTCTGACAAGGCAGAATGTATGAATGTGTTTAAGTGGTTTTACATATCTGTGATACATAGACATTGTATTTATACGTTTATTTAAGATTTGGACTATGCTGAAGAGATTATAAATAAGGATACAATTTAAATGGACTTAGTCAATTTAAAAAAAAGTTGTAAAGAAAACTGTTTTACCTATTATTTCATTGCTAGTAATTTGAAAATCAAATATACTTATTATTTATGCCTGTTTAGTTTTTGCATTTCCCTGAGTTTGGACAACGAAAACAAATGAAATCTCTTTCATTTTGCTCACTTTCGGGTTCTTGGTGCTGTAACCTTTTGGGGTACAGATACTATAGGGAAATGTTTAAAAACAGTTCTCATGGCAATTTTTAAAATTACACTGTAAACTCATCCTTATTTTAATTTCTTCAAATCATTATCTCTAGCATAGTTCACAGGACCTAGGTTTTTTCAGGATTGGTACATTCTATTGTTGTGGGATTCTGTTCTCGATTAATTTCTGTACCAAGTAAAAGGCCATGCTGCATAGATTTCTCCTTTAGTTCTTGCTTGGTCTCCTAATAGCATGTACGTGCTCAGATACCACATACATAGAACCTATACAGAACAGAAGGAATATCTTCATTGCCTTTTCATAATCTCATGCAAGCTAACGTTTGTCATCATTTCTAGCTTTATAGACATAGAGGGTTAGTGTAACGCTTCCCTCTTCCATGAGTTGTGCATCTGAAATTTCTATTTCATGATTACACTTGAGGGAGAAATAAATATATATAGGTTTTCACTATCCTAGTATGTTCAAAACCATTAAATGATTAACTCTAAATATGAGTCAAATAGGTAGTAAAACATAAAAGAAGTCTTGCTTTTCCATAGAATATGATCTAAATGTATTCTCTATGAAACATCCAAGATTTTACCAATTCATGTGATTGCATTATTGATAGTCAAGAAAGGGTTATTTTGAAATCTTAGGGCCCAGTTCTGAGAAGTGCACTGTAAGTGCCGGTATGCAGCCCCACTGACTTCAATAGGGCTCTTCTTGGGTCCAAGTTTCCAACTACACCGACCAACTTGCAGGACGGGGACCCTATACTCAGAACTATTCCCAACAAATGGAATGCAGTAGGACTTACTTTAAGGAAGGCAAAGTTTAAGGAATACATTGGAGAAAAATACACATCCCCTATTTGGTGCATTTAACACTTACTGACTTCTAGTCTTCCAATAGTCATTTAATGGAATCTCTTATCATGATTGATATATTTCTTTTATTCTTAGCACTCTAGCCCTCTTCCCCTTTCAAAATAAGGTTCTGACAGGATAAGCACAAAACACAGATGCATTACCCAGACCTCTCGACTTACACACACGTACTATGGTTTACGAAGTCCCTGCACCCATCCCTAGAGCCTGTGTGCCCACTGCTCCCACACGCATCTCCACACCCCCCCCCCCCACGCGGCCCCCTCCAGACGGTCGGTCCTTCCTAGGGGGGACAACAGCCCCTTTTCACCCACACCGCCGGGGGGTGGGGGGCACAACTCTTTGAATCAACACAGACCGTTGGCCCCCAAATATCCCCTTGGGGATGATTCTTCCGCCGCAGTTTCCCCTTCTTCCCACTCTCGCTCCCCCGCCCGCCCCAGATCCCGGCTGGGGGCCATTTCTCGATGCAAGGGACACGCCGGAACAGGCGCCCCCGAGTCCTACAGGAGCAGCCCCCGCCGCAGGCGGACAGCGCCGGCGGAGGCCGAGCTGCTCCCAAGGCTTCGGGGGCTGAAAGCGAGGACTGTGGCGCCGAGGATTCAGCGCCAGCTGCTGCAGTGGAGCTGCGGGGACCGAGAGTTACCCCCGGCAAACGGAGCCCATGGCGCCTCTGCACAGCGGGAACGACAGGCAGGCCCGGCGGTGCCGGAGGCTGCGAGGGCAAGAGGCCGCCCCCGCGCACACTCACCCCAAAGCCTCCAGCGCGTCTAGAACGTCGCTCTCCATTTTCAGCTCCTGCTCGCGCGCCCTCATGCTGCCGGCGCGGCCCCGCCGCCCCCAGACTCCGCCCCGAGCCCCCCTTCATACAGGCCCCGCCCCTCACGGCCTCGGGTTCCACCCCCACAAGCCCCGCCCCGCACGGCCCCGGGTGTCCGTCCCGTCACTCACACAGGCCCTGCGGGCCGCGCATCTGGGTCCCGTAGGTGCTGCTGGCCGACAACGACCGAGCCGGGCCGGGTGCTTTTTACACACAAGCCCTGCCAGTGCGGGGACGCGCTGAACGGGGGAGCTTAAAAGCGTTGATGACCTGATAGGTAGAGAGAGTCCGAACCACTTCCTGAAGTGCTCAGGACAGAGCCGGGCTCCCTCTGATCCCCCATCTCCATACAGGGCCCGAGGAAGCAGGTCGGCAATTTGGGACAGGAAGTGGGGTGTCCTGTACTCTGGTGCACAGCAGGAAGCCAGCCTGGCTCTGCCCCAGCCTTCCGCAGGCCACTTCCCAGACCTATCTGAGGCCAGAGTATCCGTGGTGTGCTTCTGCAGGGAGCTTTCTAGCTCACAGCAGGGTGACTGACATGGATGTCAAGGATAAAGGAGGCCAGAGTTACACATGCACTTTTAAAACGTTATTTTTCATGTCTTCCCACCTCCACCCACACCTGCCCACAGCATTGACCTGGTCTCTGACCTCCCTCCATAGACTGCCCAGTCAGCTCTTGTGCGCTCTGACACATGGGTACTCATCAGGACTTCCTCTGGTACTCAGTAACGTGAATGTGACGAAGAAATCCTTAACGCCAGCTGACAAGAGAGTTACAGTTATCTTGATTCTGCTGTGTACATCCTGGTTCACCAAAGAACATCAAGTGAAGTCTTAAAACTGAGGGTCACACTGATCATTAATAAGCAACAATGAGTCCTGTGGCACCTTAAAGACTACCAGATGTACTAGAGCATAAGCTTTCGTGGGTGAATACCAACTTTGACAGACACATGATCATTAATATCATTGTGAAATGTATGTACAGATACTGTGTAAGGAGTTATGTGTATATACTGAAAATATGGTTTTAAAGTCTGGAATTTGCCAGCAAGTTAAAGAAGTATAGATTGGATGAATAGACTAGAAGGTAGATAGAAAGCTGGCTACATCTTCAGGCTCAATGGGTAATGATCAACGACTCAGTGTCTAATTGGCAGCCAGTATCAAGCAGAGTGCCCGAAGGGTCAGTCGGGCCAGTTTTGTTCAACATGTTCATTAATGATCTGGATTATGGGATGGATTGCACCCTCAGCAAGTTCGCAGATGGCACTAAGCTGGGGGGAGAGGTAGATATGCTGGACGGTAGGGATAGGGTCCAGAGTGACCTAGATAAATTGGAGGATTAGGTCAAAAGAAATCTGATGAGTTTCAACAAGTCCTACACTTAAGACGGAAGAATCCCATGCACTGCTACAGGCTGGGGACTGACTGGCTAAGCGGCAGTTGTGCAGAAAAGGACCCAGGGATTACAGTGGACGAGAAGCTGGATATGAGTCAACAGTGTGCCCTTGTTGCCAAGAAGGCTAACGGTATATTGGGCTGCATTAGTAGGAGCATTGCCAGCAGATCAAGGAAAGTGATTATTCCTCTCCATTCGGCACTGTTGAGGCCATATCTGGAGTACTGAGTCCAGTTTTGGGCCACCCACTACAGAAATGATGTGGACAAATTGGAAAGAGTCCAGCGGAGGGCAACAAAAATGATTAGGAGGCTGGGGCACATGACTTACGAGGAGAGGCTGAGGGAACTGGGATTGTCTAGTCTGCAGAAGAGAAGTGTGAGGGGGGATTTGATAGCAGCCTTCAACTACCTGAAGTGGGGTTCCGAAGAGGATGGAGCTAGGCTGTTCTCAGTGGCGGCAGATGACAGAACAAGGAGCAATTGGTCTCAAATTGTAATGGGGGAGGTCAAGGTTGGATATTAGGAAAAACTATTTCACTAGGAGGGTGATGAACCACTGGAATGGGTTACCTAGGGAGGTGGTGGAATCTCCATCCTTTGAGGTTTTTAAGGCCTGGCTTGACAAAGGCCTGGCTGGGATAGTTTAGTTGGGGTTGGTCCTGCTTTGAGCAGGGGGTTGGACTAGATTACCTCCTGAGATCTCTTCTAACCTTAATCTTCTATGATTCTTCCATGATTCTATGCATTTAGCAGTCCTGTTGCACCTGCCCTCAGCCAAGCTGTCATCTCATCATGTCATTTCAGGCAAACAGCTGTGGTTTCTCTGCCTCCAGGGAATACTGACACCTGTTATCACACAGTTCCTCTCTCCCCTCTCTCTCTTGTCTCCAGGACCCTGCTCATGGGTATTGGCTTAGCAGAGCATGTTTAAGAGCTTTACTCAAAAGAAACAGATACCAGGGCAGCCATGAGGGCCAATCTCAGAGACTGAAATGTGTCCAAGGGTTCTATCAAAATACTCTCTCACAGTCCACTTAATCACTACTTTAAAGTCTGCTGGACACTGGCTCAGTACTGCTTTCTCAAAGACCTGATCAGCACCCCACCCCCATCTGCTATTAAGAACAGAGCCTGAATACCATTTCTGTTCTAAGGGGGTACGTCTACAGGGATAAAAGACCTGTGGTGGGCGCAGGTCAGCTGACTTGGGCTCAGGCTATGGAGCTAAAAATTGCTATGTAGCAATTCAGGCTTAGGCTGGAGACCGACACTCTACCCTCACAGAGTCCCAGAGCTTGGGCTCCAGTCTGAAGCCAAAGGTCTACATCAGGGATCGGCAACCTTTCAGAAGTGCTGTGCCGAGTCTTCGGTTATTCACTCTAATTTAAGGTTTTGTGTGTCACTAATACTTTTTAACGTTTTTAGAAAGTCTCTTTCTATAAGTCTATAACATATAACTAAACTATTGTTGTATGTAAAGTAAATAAGGTTTCTAAAATGGTTAAGAAGCTTCACTTAAAATTAAATTAAAATGCAGAGCCCCCCGGACCCGGGCAGTGTGAGTACCGCTGAAAAGGAACGTGCATGCCGCCTTAGGCACACATGCCAGAGTTTGCCTACCCCTGGTCTATGTGGTGATTTGTCAGCCCCGGAACTGAAAGTATAGATTTGAATGGAGAGAGGAAAAGGAGTTCCAGACATAAGGGATGGATTGAATGTTAAACGATAGCACTTGGGTCCCGATTCTAACCTGACCTTGCAGGGCTACATAAAAGAGAGAAGTGGGAGGAGTTTAGGAGGAGCTTCCCCCTTTTCTTTTGCACTCATTTGGGAAATAGGCAGACTTCTGAGAGGAATGTACACTCCTAATGCTCCCTTCCCCCCAGGCATTAACTATTTGAAATGGGGCAGGAGGACCATGGCTGCAGCAACATGGATAGGGAAACATGTTATATCTTATTGCAGTGGTGTGCCAATGTGAGCTGTGTGGGAGCCCTAAGTCAGGCAATATCCCATCTGAGAACTCCAGCTGCTGTACCACCTCCACACACCCCCATAAATGTGGATACTTTTCTCTCACATTTTCATAACATGTGCATTTAAAGTCTTGAAACTCCATTTTCTTAACCAAGCAACAGTAAGCACTATTCATTAACTGCCAGTTTGAATCTAATTGAATGCAATACAGTATAGAGACATGCTGAATTAATGTTAAACTGGAAAAATATGGGGTATGAATAAGCTTTTCATTATTTCAGAGTTTATTTTTGATATCTTTTTAAAAACAATATGACTACAAAGTACTGTTTCCCATAATGAATCATAGTTATAAAGCTGTTTTTAGGAACCAAGCAATTTTCCTGTCACTTTAGGAGCATGGTAAAAAAAAAAGTTCATTGTATTAAGCTTTAGAACAATTGGAAGTGAAATAATCATTCAAAACAAAACTAGGAATGTGATAATTCAACAGATACAATACATAGGTACTGTAGCAATTTCTCTAATCCACTCTTTTTTGTAACTTTTATTACAGGTTTGCCATACATATATTTTCCGGGTCTAATTCCATGACCATTAAGTATGCCTTTGACAGACTGACAATATCCTTAACAAACTTTATGGAATTAAGATATAATTTCATTGAATTACATTAAACCTTATTAAATTAGGTTTAATACCTTTGGGGTCCATCATATTAAAAATGCAATAGTGTATGTGTTATTGTAGAAAGAATGTAACATCTAGGAGGAGGGAAATGCTAATGTAATTCCTTTGGTTATCAGCCCGGTGAAGCCATTCTATGGGGAGGTTCGTGTACACTAGTTCAAACTGGATTCTCTAGGGACCAACAAACAAAAAAAGGATTTTTGGATAAATAGCCTGATTTTAAACAGGCCCAGGGGTTTCGTCCTGATCCAGCTAACGGACAGGACCCCGGTCCACAATGGGCCCCAATTCTTAGGGAAGAGTTGGAAGGAGTTGGCCTATAAGTGAGTGAGGACCCATAAGACTGGGTGCTAGTCCTCAGCCAAGACTATTATGAACGTGTGACCCTGGAGAGACTCTTTTGGGTAGTAGAGGGTGGGAGTTGAAAGAATCACATGCCCGAACCCATGTTGAAGACAGTTGGGAGGAATCTCTGGTAAACTTGTGTATATGCATGTAGGCTCTTATTGTTTTATTATATTTTTAAAGAATAAAATAGGTTTCCATAGGAAGTGCTGTGTGGTAACTTATAACGGTTGACAGTCACTCTGTTATCAATCGCTGAAGAGAAAGTGCGCAGACCTGCTTAAAAAAATGGGGAACTGTATACCAAAAATATGTTAAGAGAGTCTTATGGTTGCAAAGGTTACACTCAGACATTAGGAAAACAGTGTTAAGTTTGCCAGTATGAGTGCATTATAGTTTTACAGCAATGTAGTTTTTAATTACATGATCAGACATTATTTGTGCCACAGAACCCCTGCCTCATTCAGGGCTTAGGATGGATGATGAATGAGGCAGAGGGCTGCAGATGATAAAGGATGTTCCCTTGTGAGTTAGGCACTGAACTGGAACTCTCTACTATCCCTTTCTTTGTCACACATTCCTATGTCATACTGATCCAGGCTATTATACATTAATGAAAGCAGATCAAACTAAGGTTATATGGATAACTTTAATTCTATTATTTTCTAACTTCTAAGTGCTTGAGTTTGCAACCTTAACATTCTTTTAATATAGGATTTTTTTTAAAAAAAATGTAATTAAAATGTTAGTACAGGAGTATGCAAACTTTTTGGCCTGAGGGCCACATCAGGGCATAGAAATTGTATGGCGGTCCGTGAATGCTCACAAAATTGGGGTTGGGATGCAGACTCTGGGTGGGGCTGGGAAGAGGAGTTTGGGGTGTAAGAGGGTGCTCTGGGCTGAGACTGAGGGGTTCAGAAGGCAGAAAGGGGATCAGGGCTGGGACAGGGGTGCAGGAAGGGGTGCAGTTTTCAGCTGGGGGCATGGCCTCTGGAGTGAGGCTGGGGATGAGAGGTTTGGGGTGCAGAAGGTGCTCCGGGCTGGGATCAAGGGGTTTGGAGAGTGGGTGGGGGATCAGGGACGGGGCAGGGGCTGGGGTGTGGGGAGATGCTCAGGAGATGCAGGCTCCGAGCAGCACTTACCTCAAGCGGCTTCTGGAAGCAGTGGCGTGTCCCTTCTCCAGCTCCTATGGGGAGGAGCAGCTAGGCAGCTCTGCACGCTGCCCTATCCGCAGGCACTCCTCCTGCAGCTCCCATTGGAACGCATAGGAGCCAGAGTGAGGCCATGCCGCAGCTTCTGGGAGCCGCGTGGTGTGGCCCCAACCCTGCGCCCCAGCCAGAGCAGGGCTGAGCCACATGGTGTGGCCCTCGACCCAGTGCCCTGACTGGAGTGCCAGAGCAGGGCTGAGCTGCATGGTGCAGCTCACAGGCCGGCTTAGAACAGCTCACAGGCTGTAGTTTGCCCACCCCTGTGTTAGTATGTTTTAACACTTTTGGAACTTGCATGTTAAACTCTGTGTCAAATTCAAAACATCAAGCATCCTAACAACTGATGGTACAAAGAAATTGCCTCCCCACACCCATTTTTGGTTAATCTGAATTGATGGTTGTCTAGAATTGTACGTCAGTCTGAAGTTTACTGAAATATCGTAATATTGTCAGTATTTAGAGAAGTGCATTCTTGGATTCAGAATAGTCAGGCTGGGTTGGCTCGCAGAACATTTCATGCAAAATGGATGTTTCCTTCCTGCTCTTCAGCCTCTCCTCCTTTTGGTGTTCTTTTTTCTCTTGCATTAATTTTGTTTTTCAAGTTCATCTGGAGTTGGCCCACAGCAATAAAAACTAATTACCTTGGATTTTAAGAATAGGTTTCTTAGTTTCCTAAAGTATTGACCAAGCTTCAGCCTGCGTAGTTTGGGAGAATCAAGAGGATCAGTGCACAAAGTAGTCTGGCTCTCGACATATGATCCATATTTCTCTTTTTTACTATCCAAGTTTATGTGTAGGAAAAAGATTAATTTAAAATCTGCTGTAGAAGAATAGATTAAATACAATAGTTCAGCTTTCTTTGGACAGAGAAAATAATAGTATAGCTGGAACTTGTATTCCATTCTTCACCTACCTTTCCCCAAGAAGTTCAAGGACCAAGTCATTTAGGTATTCCATTTGTTGTTATTAATAAGAAGGGCCTCGAGGCCCAGGTGACTGGCACTTTGCAGGATGTACACTATATGCTGAGAACCGATAAAGGGATTAACTTTGGGGAAGCAGTATTCAGTTTCTTCATGGAGAAAATACAAATATTTCTAGATACAATTAGTAAATGTTTAAAAAAAATCCACTTGTTTTCCCCTTTATAATAAGCAGCATGGAACAGCCCTGCTGCCCCCACAGGATCAAATGTACTTTGAATTTGAGAGATACAGACACCCACAGTCATTATTTTAATGCAACAAGTCTACAAGTCTTTTTTCTGTGCATTTTTTGTTGGAATAAAAAGAAACGGCAGAAAATTATCAACCACTAGAGGGGACCATAGTAGCAGAGAAAGAAGGGGAGTAAGTGATACAAAATGCTTACAAGGGCCCATCTACATGCAAAGTTGTACTGGCTTAAGAAAACATGTAATTTAAAATTGATTTAGTTAATACAGTACAAAATGCTGCCTGGGCACTCTTCAATCAATATAACTCTGGTTTATATTGATTTTGCTTAAATCGATTACTAACTGTTTTACGCTCAATTAAAATAAAACCAAATCTCTTAAACCAAAATAAGAACTTTTATATAGGCTATCTCCACATTTAAACCATTACACTGGCACGGTTGCAGTGCTGCAGCTTTAACATAGACATTTACAACAGTGACGGGAAGTGTTCTCCCACCACTGTAGTTAATCCACCTCCCTGCATTTTAGTGCACATGCAGCCACAGGGTTTTGCCTCAGTTTAATGTAAATAGATATAAATTAAATCTGTGCAAACTGTGTAAAGAGAACCACTCACTGTTCTTTTAGCGTGAAAAGTCTAAAAAAGCAGCATGCAATATTTTCCTATCTACTCATGGAAGTTGTGTTGATGTACATTAAATTGATTTAAAAACTGATTTGGTTAAACTGGTGCAAACCCAAGTGTAGACACACTTATATCAGTTTAAAATTGATTTAAGACTGTCCACCTAAAGTTGGACCAGTTTAACTAAATCAATTTAGAAATACGTCTTTAATTAAACCAGGGTAACTGTGTTTGTAGAGCAGAACAGTGAGGAGGAGGGAGGAAAAGAGGGAGGACATGAGTGGGAGGAACTAGCTGTGCCATGAGTCAGGATCTTTTCAAGACTCCACCCCAGCCTAGCCAGTGCAGCCAGCTAGGCATTGACAAGCCTAATGAAGGGGAAGGAACCTGGGAAGTGCGTGCATGCATTTTTTCTTACAATGTTTAAATATCAAGAAGGCGCCATCCCCAACCCCAAGTTAACAGGACTTTTCATTGTTTTACTCATACGAGAGGAGGTAGCAGTATAAACAAATGGAGGTAGAATTGTTATCTGCTTTTTATTCCCCTGGATGGTTAGGCAGGGTGGAGGGAAGGAAGCAAAGATGCTTTATGTAGATAGGGAAGTTCCTTGTATCCTCTTGAAAGATCTTGATGAAACTTTTATGGAGATACTCTGCAATCCTCTCCCAAAAGGATGGCAGCCTTAGTTCTTCCTCTGTGGTAGGACACTTTCCCACGCCACTCCACAATGACTTCGGATGGCACCATTGCAGTAAACAGACTAGCAGCTTTACTCTCTGCCTTTTTTACCCTCAGGAGTGAGATATCAGTTACAATCACCACTACCTGTGGAAAATAGTACCAGTACTTGATGCCTTTGCCCTGAACCCATACCCATGGAAATGAGGGCTGAAATGTTATTGTTTCATGTAACTGAACAAGTCCCTCCTCATTTTCTCCCCCACCTTCTCCGGTGGCAGGCCATACTGACCATTGATGGGGCTGGAGAGTGCTGTGCAGATGCTCTCCAAGAGCTGAAATGGCAATAAGCTTGTCTTATTTAAAACTTTTATAAGAATAAGGGATGGGAGTTCTGAAATGTATCTTTCCCTTTCTATTGTGACTGTAAATCCAATGATTCATCTACTTGTTTTATCTGTAGCTTCTGCAGTTGTGGCTTGAGGGGTGCCCCCTCCACACTTGTGGAACACCTGACCCTGATGAGAAGGAGAAACAAGACGACTAGGGAGAATATGTTCAATGAGATCCTGCATGCCAGTGCTAGATCAGACTGAACAGAGGGCATGGAAGGTGACTATGGCAGACAGCATGGAAAATGAAAGAGAAGACAGAAAAAGACCCAGGAAAAGCAGAAGGAAATGCACCAGGACATAATGTGTCTTCTCAGGCAGCAAACTCAAATGCTGCAGAGTTGTTGACCTCCAGGTCCAATAATCGTGGCTTGCTTCCCTCTGCAGTCAATGGAGAACTCACTTTTAGCACTTCTGTACACCCTCTGACGTTCCACATAACCAGTGCTTAATTTGTGCAAGGGCTTGCCAGGGCTGAGCTCCACCCCCTCTAGGTTTGGCAGTTCAGAGCCCCAGCAACTCTGGGCTTACTGTGTCAGTTATGAAAGTAAAATAATTGCTTGAGCCCCAGTACCTCTTTCATTACAAATTAAGCACAGCACGTGATATTAGCAGCCACATACCAACCCCTACCACTCTGTACTGGGAGACAGTAAGGACAACCACAGCTTCACATACACTGACCTGTGAGAACCACAGCTGCTGCACGTGTAGTGTTCCCAAAATGGACAGGAACGTTTTCTACCATTTTTAATTTTAAAGTTCTATTTCATTAATTTATTTTAGAAGTTTATATTGTATTTATTTTTAATTACCCTTTTTTGCACTGACTGTGGTATGTAATAAATTCATATTTATTGGAAATAAATTCATGTTTATATCTTCCCAAAATATACTGCAGAATGCAGAATGCTACTCAAAGCACCCACTATTTGTAATTGAACGAAGCTACAGAATCCATAGGTTCAGTGAAAAACACAGTAATAATTATAAATGTGGAGCAAGCACTACATAATTCATAGGTGTATTAAAAGACGGTGATATATTCATAGATATACACCAAGTACTACATAATTTCTAATAGCTCCCAAAACTTCACAGTCAAGTGAAGCACAGTCCACCACACCACATTACTGTGCCTACCTGTTAAAAGTGTTCTTTCAAGGTCTCCCTCAACCATGTAGCTCTGTGTTGAGCTCTTCTAATGGCCCTGGTGTCTGGTTGTTCAAAGTCAGCAGACATCTGCTCCACCTCTGCCCTCCACTCAGCAGCAACTTTTCCCCCTTTGCCTCATAGATATTACGTAGGACACAGCAGGCAGTTATGACCATTGAGATGTTTTTCTCACTGAGTAAGCAAAGCCAGCATCCCTTCAGCCTACTACAAAAGCATTCAACTGTCATTCTGCACCAGCTGAGCCAGTAGTTGAGTCTTTCCTTGATTCTGTCAAGCTGGTGTATGGCATTATAAGCCAGGGAAGCAAGGGGTAAGCTAGGTCTCCCAGAATCACTGCTGGCATTTCAACATTGCCAGTGCTACTCTGCCCATTGGAAAAGAATGTCCATGCTTGCAGCTTTCTGAACAGTCCTGAGTTCTTAAAGATGCAAGCATCATGCACCTTCCCTGAGCACCCCACATTGATATTGGTGAATCATCCTCAGTGATCCACCAACTCTTGCATACCCAGGGGAAATTAGCCCTTTCTATTGGTGTATTCTGTGGCAAGGTGGGATGGTGCCAAAATAAGGACGTGTGCTATTGCTTTCGAGAACTTGATTGCTGCAAATACATCCATTATGTCCTGCACATTGCTGAGTGTCACAGTCCTGCACTGCAGGAGATGATTAATGCCCTACATGTTTGCATGACAATGGCCCCCACAATGGATTCTCGAACTCCAAAATCCGGGATTGAATACTGTCACATTGTGATTGCCACTTGCTTCTCCACTCTCAGCACAGCTCTCATTCTGGTGTCCCTGAGCTGGAGGGCTTGTGGGAGCTCAGCACACAGGTCCGGAATGTGGCTTTTTGCATCTGAAAGTTCTGTAGCCACTGCTCATCATCCCAAACCTGCATTACGATGCAATCCCATCAGTCACTGCTCACTTCTCAGGCCCACCATCTTTAGCTGCTCTGTGAATGCCACCAACAACCTTGAGTTGTTGTTTGGTATGTCCCTCAGCAATGTGTCCTTCAAGAAATTGTCATGGCCCCCGTTGCTGAGATTCTTCCTGAGGCTCTGCCAATACCAGAGGATTATTTGTCCTGTGTTTGCAAAGTTAAATGACAAGTTAAATGACTGCAAAGGTCTGTGGACTCCATGCTTCTGTCATAGATGGTGGACAGCAAGAAGCGCCATGCAGGTTTGCGGGGTTTTTTTTGAGAAGGCACAAAAATTATGGGAAATGGATGTCATTATGGGATGGAGAATGTTGGATGATGGGAACTTGACCCTTTGCTCCCTGTTAGCCCTATGCGACTCACTTCTGCCCCACCATCATTGCCAACATTTCCCAAAAGACAGTGCGCTGGATGAGGGGAAGTGGCACAGTGGGATACCTACCTATGGTGCACTGCCGTGTGGAAGACACAGGCACTCCTGGTGAATGTGCAATGCTGATGCAAGGAGCCAAATGTGCATGCGCACAAGTGATATACTAACTGTAGTGGCTTGAGGCTGATGTAACTTGCATCTACCAAAGTCTGCAGTATAGATATGGCCTTAGTCTCACCTCTCTAACTTAAACCAAACCAAACCAAGCCACCTGAAATGGTCCCATGTGGGATCTCAGCCCAGAATAAACTATTTCTGGAAACTTTGTGACAAGATATTTGGAAGATACCGTGGGTCAAAAATTGAGGTGAGTTTTATTTTTGAGACATTTTTTTAGCTTGTTTTGTTTATCTCCAAAGTGTCCAAGTCTAGAAACTCCACATTTATTTTGGGCCTGCTGAAAATTGAGGGCTGTATCACTTGGTTAAAATATCAAGCTTTTTAAAATCTTGTCACAAATTCTGTTAGGGATATAAAAGCAGAAAAGTGTAGGTCCGAACATGTCCTGTTATGAAAGGAAAGACTCAATTTATCAATGACATGGAAAAAAACAAAATAATCACTGATAAAGTTTGCAGATGACACAAAAACTGGAAAGGTGATAAATAATAAAGAGGATAGGTCACTGATTCATAGCTGTGGTAAACGTCTGTCTCAAATCTGGACTTAGAGTTCAACATCTGAGTGTTTACTGGGAACCTCCCCCAAGCTTATACCCAGCTTGGATCTTACTTCGCTGCCACCAGATAAGATTTAGGCTCTTATCAGCCTGGGTTCCCCAAATTCCTTGGGGGGAACCCCCTCTCTGGCCTCCCCCACTTTCCCTGGGAGGACCCCCAAGACCCAGACCCCTGGGTCTCCCTATCTCAAACGGGAAAACAAGTTCCTCCCCCTTGTCTCCTCGTTATCTGCTCCCCCCGCTTCCCTCCCTGGGTGAGCCTGGGCGATGCAGTACTTAACTCCTTGAAGGCAAAACAAAGAGGGAAATCACCCTCCCCCTGAGGCGATGCCTTCACATCTAGTAAAGCTAATATAAAGAGATTTTCTACTCCCCTTTCCTGTAGCCTCACCAGAGAAAAACCAAAAACCTCAACCAGGTTTTAAAAAGAAAACTTTATATAAAAAAGAAAGAAAATACAGAACAATAATACTGCATTAAGAAACTCAATACAGGCTCTTGCTTATAAGAAAATATGAATAAACAGTCTGATTTAAAAGATAGCCCAATTAAACCAGTCCAGCACAGTACAACACACATGTAAATACAACACAAAGCATATCACAGCCTATTTGCCTTGTTGCCTTTGTACTCACACTTTGTAGGAGAATGTTAGAAAGAAATAGGAGTTAGCAGGAAAGCTGTTTCCTCCATAGCTGGGAGAAACAAAAGACCCAGAGTACACAATTCCCGCCCCTGACTTTTAAAAAATCCAGTTCTCTGATTGGTCCTCTGGTCAGGTGTTTGGTTCCCTTTGTTCACCCTTTACAGGTAAAAGAAAATTAACCCTTACCTTACCTATCTACTTATGACAATAGCAATGTGGATTGCTTGGTAAATTGGGCTGAAGCAAACAGTGTGTGTTTTAATACAGCTAAATGTAAATGTATACATCTAGGAACAAAAAAAAACAAAACAAAACAAAAAAAAAGGCCAGGCTGGGGGACTTGAACCTAGGAATCACTGACTGAAAAGGATTTGGAGGTCACGGTGAACAACTGGGCAGAACATGAGCTCCCCGTGTTACACTGTGGTCAAAAGAGCTAATGCAATCCTAGTATGTTCTGACACAGAGGCCCATTGGTGCCAGCTGGCAAAGTGTTCACCACTCTGTGTCAGTAACTCCTAACAGGCCTGACAAATGCACTACACCCAATACATTGCTGTCATGGTATTTATCTATAAAGAGTGTCATGTGAGATCATAAATGAAAGCCAGAAGCATGTTGATCATCAATAGCATTGGGAAATGTATGTACAGATGACATTTAAAGAGTTATGTGTACCTACTAAAATATGTTTTAAACTGTATAACGAAGAAGAGTTGACAAAGAGGTTTTCTCCCAGACAAAGCAGATCTATTCACCTTGCCCTGTCTCTAATGTAAATAAAGCATTGTAAGTCAAATCCAATGGGAGTTACATTGCTTTCCAAGTTAACAGGGGGATCGGCACACCAGAGAACAAACCATAGAAAGCATTTTGAATATTTACTGGCTGACAAGAAAGACACTTTGGAGATCCATCATGGACAGAGCAAAAAGGACTGCACTTTTTGCATCTACGACTGGTGGGTTGGTGATGCTGGGAAAGATTGCTTATGGGGACAGTCTACTTTAAACAAAGATTTTAGCCTATTAAAGTGAAGTTAAGACCCTAGGAAGTGTGATATACTTTTTGTTTATCTGTAATCATATCTGTTTCCATTCTCCTTACTCACTCTCTCTTAAATATTAATCTTTGCTAATAAACTTATGATTGTTTTCACTGTAACTGTATCTCCAAGCTGTGGTATTATAAAGACCCTGATCCTAAGTGGAACCAATCAAGCTACATGCATACTGTTCCCTTGGGAACAACAAATCTGCTAATTACTGTGAGTGTGAAGTGATAGGGGCTGGTCACAACAGGGGAATGCTTCAGAGGTGCTTGGGGACTGGAGTACAACAAGAATTAACCTACAAGCAAAGTCAGAGTTGGCAGAGTGCTGAGGAGATTGTTTGTGTGGCTAACAGATCGGGCATGTCAGGGAGATGACACCTAGCTTAGCACCAGCATGTCTCTTTCTTATTGAGGCAGGGAGGTAACACAGTGACTAACACTTGGGGCACCCCAAGAAAGTGTGTCAGATGCATACACAGAGGAGTCTTGAATTGAAGTCCAGAGGTAATTTTACCTCTATATTTGACACTGGTTCTACTGCTGCTGGAATACTGTATCCAGTTCTGCTGTACACAATTCAGGAAGGGGTTGATAAATTGGAAAAGGTTCAGAGAAAATCCACAAGAAAGATTAAAGGACTAGAAAATATGCCTTACGGTGATAGACTCAAAGAGCTCAATCTATTTCACTTAACAAAGGGAAGGTAAAGGGGAGACTTGGTTACAGTCTATAAGTATCTGCATGGGGAACAAATATTTAATAATGGGCTGTTCAAACTGGCGAGAAACAGTACAACACAACCCAATGGCTGGAAGTTGAAGCCAGAGAAATTCAGAATGGAATTAAGGTGTACACATTTAATGGTGAGAGTAATTAGCATTTGGAACAACTTATCAAAGGTCCTGGTGGATTCTCTGTCACTGACAGTTTTAAATCGAGATTGGATGTTTTTGTAAGAGATAGTGCTCTAGAAATTATTGTGAGGAAGTTCTGTGACAGGAGGTCAGGCTGCATGATCCCAGTGGTCACTTCTGGCCTTGGAATCTCTGGATGGCTCAGAGAACTGGGAATGAGAGATAGTGCCTTTCATCTCTATCTCATTGGCTTGAATTCAGCCTCAGAGATGGAAATTGATAGGTATTACAATACCGAAATGCTGTGGGGGTTTCCTCAGGGAAAAAATCACTTTAATAGGGACATTTAGACAGAAAACAACCGGGGCAAGAGGGCATTTCAGTCTCCATTATGTCCATTGAATCCTTGGCATCAGCTGATACTGCTGAGGAGTGATGATTTTTGTGGTCTGGACATCATTCCACTAGAACCAGACTGAAGCCACAAACTCATGGGACATATGCCACCAAACAGGCAAAAAAGCCAGACGTGCAGGAGATCTGGCCTCCTCCTCAGCAAATCCTGGCTGTCTGCCTGGCAGGACCAAGCAATGCATATTCCAAGCTCATATTTCTCATTCTTTTAGAAATAAACAGTGCTCATTTTGCTCTTCAGCCCATATGGCATGAATCTTTTCAGGGAAGTATCTAGCACAGCACATCACGATTTACATTGACATTACGATGATGATGTTAAGTGTAAGTGTTTTATTGTGAAGAGCAGCATATAGATGGCTTGATTCTCCATTCTGTTACACTGGTTTTACACTTGCATAACTCCATGGAGCTGAACAAAAAAACAGTATACTTAAGAATCAAGCCCGTAGTGTTCTTGACTGGGATTTTGTCTCTCTGAATTTCACATGAATCTCTTCCTGAATATACACAAAGTTATATTTGAGGCCTTACACCCTCACGGTGATGTATTCATAGGTAGTTGACACCCTTCCCCTTTTCCAGTCTTCTATGGGAGGAAGTGCAACATGGATGGACCTTGCAGCAGTTCTTTTGCAAGCAGCAGTTTAATTAGAACATGATGATGGAAGGACACATATCTGGGTATTCAAGTCCTGTGGGCTTAATAGGGGAAGACTCTCAGACCAAAAGCAATCCCTGTAATGTGTATAATTGGCACTGGAATGTTGGCAAGTAACTCAAAGCATCCTAGGAAGCCAGTTACTAGTCCTAGAAGATTAAGAAGTTTCATATTGAATCCTCATCCTAGTCTTGTCTTACAGGTGTGCAAGAGTTCCCCCTTTCCAGTTTGCCTGGCAGGGCAAGTGCCCTTATTGCATTAAACAAGTCAGTTAAGGAAGAGATAAGAGATGTCTCCCATCTCAGAAAAGAAGGAGACAGAAAGACATGGACCTGTCTTGAGATCTTGAGGTGCTCGCAATGCCTAGAAGCCAAGAGAGTGAATCTGGGAAGAGGCTTTTGACCGTTACTGTTTGATTCAGATAACAGTTTTTACATTTTTTATTCTAAACTATACTACCTGCCATTCTGAATTGCACAGGACCAGTAAATAACGCTACCTCCAAAAGGAGCTGCCCTATCCCAGTGTTCCTCCAACTGCGCTGGTCCAGGCTTTCCACAGGCCACAAAGGAAAGAAGAAAGAGACAAGTGGTCTTTTGTAACATAGTTTGTTCATCATCTTTTTCTTTTTTCTAGTCCCTTTCATCTTATCTCCATCCCGTCCTTCACCCTTCAATCTCCAGTTTTGTTGTGACAGTCATGGGCAGTAGGTGGACTAGGGCCACACTTAAAAAAAAAGATCCTCCTTTACGTCCTCAAGAAATTCAAATCCTGAATGTCAAGTAGGAGAACAGAGTCATCTCTGTGCCTCATACAATAATGACTTGATGTTACTTGAAGGCCCAGTTTAAAAACAAAGTGCACTAAGGAGCTTCCAAGCAAACACACCTTTAAAAAAAAAAGTGGCCACTTTCTGCTCTAGAGCTTCTTCACTCATCATTTTGTCTTTCTGCCTATCTGCTTCTTTATCCCATGGTTTCCCCATGGCTTAGTGGACTCCCTGTGTCTTTCCCATGCTGCTTCCGTCTGCAGGACAGAGTGAAAGGCAGGGAGTGGAAGATCGTTTTGTATGGGCTGAAGCAGCACAGGAGCGGGAGATAAGAAGAACTTCCTTGCCTCTGCCACTCACTTATGCTGTGTGACCTTGTGCAGCTCACTCAACCTCTCTGTGCCAAAGTTTCCGCAGCTGTAAGACGGGAAAGGGGAAGGCTATTACTTGGCTACCTTTGTAAAGCACTTTCAGGTCACTGCATGATCTCAGGTCAAGTCTACTGATGAAGTACCATTATTATCCTTCTGGTTGAGGACTGCAACAGGGACAAGGGCAAACTACCCACTCAGATTTTTTTTTTTTTAGTGAGAGGTAGGGGTGAGGTATGTGCTGAGCTTCACCATCAAGGCTGTGATAAGGGGGGCCCGCAGCAACTTCTAAGCTGTTCTTCTCCTACAGGCCTTCATAGTTTAAAATTATCTTTCTTAAGAGCTCCATTCTGTCACAGTAATACTTTACTGGTTGAGTAGTCCTGTTAAAATCAACGAGATTACTCACAGAGTAAGGTATTAGTCATTGTGAATAAAGTTGGCAGAATCAGGCCTTAAATGAATAAGAATTTTCATTCTGCTCCCTACTCACTAGTAAAACAGATTTCAGGGTGTCCTAGGAAAAATAAAAGCCAGAGGACAGGTAAGAGCTATTGAGAATGATGTGAATGGTTTGATTTACTCAGAGAGGGAAAAAAATCGTTTGGAGAGGAAAAATCTTGAGTCTTGAAGATAAAGCTGAGAACTGAAGCATGTGAGCCATCCATTCCACTGGGGCTTGACTCACAAGTCATACTTCACAAACTGTAGAAAAAAATGGGTTCTTAACATATTGGAATAAAGATTTTAACGAGCTCCCATCTGTTAAACTAGTAAGTTGGCTTGGTACGATCATGCTTGCTGTTTTAATAAATAGGCAGTATCATTTTTCAAGCCACTGCTTCAAATTCTTTTGGAGGATTGAAATTCACACCAATTGTGGCTAATGCTGAAATGGTTATATTGCTTGTGCACTGGAAGGAGACTATACCATAAAGAGTGCACTGGTCCAATGGCTTGGCAGAAGGGCATCCCAGTGCCATTTGGGAAGGGTAGGCTAAGGAGAGACCCCTTACTGTTACTCACACCTTCTTGACAACTCTTTGAAATGGGCCATCCTGATTACCACTACAAAAGTGATTTTTCCTCCTGTTGATAATAGCCCACTTTAATTGAATTGTCTCATTAGAACTGACCCCACCACTTGGTAAGGCAACTGCCATCTTTTCATGTACTGTGTATATATATACATCTTCCTACTGTATTTTCCACTCCATGCTCTCGGAGCGAAAGACCAGCTGCCGAATTGCTGCTGAAGACTGAAGTGGCAGCGGTAGAGCTGATCGTGATCGCGGCTTTTTTTTTTTTTTTTTTTTTTGCTGCTTGGGGCAGCAAAAACCCTGAAGCCGGACCTGATCAAGAGTGAGAATCTTTGAGATGTGTGCATGGGTAATATTGAAGGAATAATGTATTTACCTTAAAAGTCTGCTTTATAGACTCGGAGTAGAAATTAATCACCAAGGGATAATGGCCCTTTGGGGCACGGGGGATTTGTCTCCCTGCCAAACCTGGCTGGTGAAGCAATGCGAGGTCCAATTGTTTAGCTTTGCACAGTAGTAAGACTTTGAATGGGACACCACCAGAGGCAATGGCAAACAACTGAAACTCCTGAAAGGTAAAAAACAAACATTACAAGCCCTTACCTGGGCTGACAGGATGTTTATAATGCTAAGTTTACTAGTTTTCGGAGGGGGGAGTGGCGCAAGGTGGAAGTTTCGCCTATGGCGCAAAATATCCTTGCACCAGCCCTGGGGCTCGGATCAGAGTCCTCTTGGGCTGTCTAGTGTCCTTCTGTTGCAAAGCATTGTGTATGTGCTGAAACATGGAGCTATCTCCCCCATCTCAGTTACTCTGATTTTGGCCAGACCGTCCCCTTCTTTCTTCCTGCCCAAACTCCCTGACTATCTGGATGCCCTTTTAGAAACTCCAGCTTAATCACCAGCTTGGTAACTTTCCACTGCTCCAAGCACCCAGTGCCCTACATAACAACTTGGCTATATTGGTTTCTCCCTCCTTAGCATAGCCATTGTGTGGTCAAAATACAGTCATTAAAGTTAAGTACTCCCCATTGTGCTAATTTTGGTGTGTACCTGCTGTAGGTCTTATCCACAATAGTGGATTCCTCACTTACCTGAGGAATTCAACGATACAGAAATCTTCACTTCAAGAACTTTATAATAACTTCATATCAATTACAGTTCTTAAGTTGTCCAGATGATTTCCCAAATAATCACATTGGGTCTAAGAAGGTGGGGAAAAAAACAGTAGAATAATCCTAGGATAGGAAAGGAGGTGTGAAATCTGAGAGCTGAAAAAGAACAACTCTTTTTTCTGACAGACAAAATCGCAGGACAGAAGTTCCCAGGAAGGAAGAAGACCTGATAATCTCCGTTGCTTTCACCTTTTATGATCATTCATATCAGAGAGCTTTGGTGCATTTATCTACCATTCATCCTTAATGCTGACTATTTCACAGTTGTTTATGATTTATGTTCATGCTAACATTGGTGTTACATATGATAGCACAAGGGGATCATGGTCCATGATCAGGGTCCTAGGTGCTTTGATAATACAAATAACAAAACAACAACGACTAGAACTAGCCAAAATTCAGGATTTCCAGTTTGCAAGAAATTTCAGTATTTTAAAATTACCCAGGAACTAAAAATTCCCCAAAAAATTATTTTCAGAAACACTGACACGTGGTGTTTCCAGAATGAAATATGCTTCCCAGGACCAGCAGCTGCTGACTGAAATGGACATGATTTTTGTCAGTTTCATTAAGCAGCGAGTTAGGCAGCATAGGGAGCCAACTGGCCTGGGACTCTGGAAGCCATAGGGTCCCAGTTCCAATCTCCTTTCCCAGCCTCCCCTCTCCACTCCCAACCCTTGGCTCTCAGTCACAGTCTCCTGGCCCTGCAAGTCCCAGTTTCTCTTACCTTTCACCTTTCCACTCCCAATCCCACCAGATCCCTTGTCACAATCTACTCCTCCCTGTTCAGGCTTCTGTCCCTTCTGCATTTGAATCAGACGGCTTCCTTCTCAATACTGTATGGGTACCAACTGGGAAGTCACTGACAGCACAGGAAAAGTTGACTCCCTGCTCTCAGAACTGGCTCTGAGCAGCAGGGAGCAGCCATTACAGGAAAAGGGCAGCCCCATAGCCCTGGGCTAGAGCATGCTCAGTTGTTCTGTGAGGATGGCACATGCACAGTCTGATCAGCACTAAGAGCTGTAAGATACTCAAAAATCTTTGGAGATTTTAACTGCTAAAATGTAAGAAGTTTCTACTGAGCATATGTAAATTAACAGTTCTCAAATGCATATAAATTGGCCGGATTTGGGCATATTTTCATGGAGTTGGCAAAAGTCACATCCCTGACACAAAGGCCACTCTCTGCCAAATTTCAAGTCCCTGCTCCAAAGCATCATGATGCAGGAGCTTTTCAGACACAAGGTCATTAGAATTTTTTTAACATGGGCAAAATGACCATTTATTTATTTATTTTGAATAGCCCTGTTCTTGGAAATGGCTGAACTGTTTTGGCTGAAAGATCCACAAAAATTCAGCCTGAGACAGCTATCCAGCAGGGGAAAATTTAGCCCAGTTAAAGTTTGACAATATTCTAAGCAACTGAAAACAGTGTCTTATAATGGGAAGTTTCAGGCAAACAATACTAGGTGGTGCTAGCAGCCCCATATATAACACACACGCACCTATATTGTCTTTTACCCACTCTCATGCATGCACAGGCTCACATACATATATGTGTATATAATAGAAAGTGTCTCAGCTTTACATTTGGGGCAGGGAGGCTGGCCTGGCTATTAGGCTTTCTCTGCTAGATAATTCACTGGAGTTTTTTTCTGCAGGAACCTATTCATCCCTCCATAATAGAGTCTGCTAAAAAAAGGGAGAAAATATTTTAGGAGGGAAAGCCAGCCCAGGTGATATTTAAAATGCTCAGTTTGTTTGTTGTTGTTTTTTTTTTTTAAAAAAAACTCTATATTTTTACAGTAACTCTGAGCCTTTGATTTTCCTCCATCTCTATTCCACAGCACCTCCCCCCACCCTCTTGCTGTTGCTCAAGAACTGTGGGTGGCAGTCTAAGCAGTGAACATCATATGATGTCACCTAGCAACCCAATATTCATAAATAGTAACAATCATTTTTATGGCTATTTATTTCCCCCATCAGGAAAAAAGGTTTAGACCCATTTCATTCTGACAGTACTGAATTCTTCCTCTGACCTGCTAGCATACTTACTGCATTCTCATTTCACGAGTGGCTCTCTCTCCAAACTTTCACATCATGGTTGATTGTCCTAAGAGGTGCTCAACATATTTCCAAGCTTATTCTAAAGGGGAAAAAATCAAATATCATCAACCCCCCCCATAATCCTATTAAAAACGAATCCTCCTCTAAATGTCTGCATGGTCCAAATTCCAAGTGCTTCAGCAAACTGCTGTTTGGATGAAAACAAGTGTTATCTATGAAGGATTTTTTTACATGCCATTTGGGAATATTCAGGAAATTCTGAGACTCTTTTAAATTCTTGCCAAAAGTGTTCATCTGGACTTTGTGTGTCCTATTAACATTGGCTCTAAACTATAAAAATATCAGCCCTTTAAAATATCAGATATGCCGTCAAGCCAGTGTATGATATAATTTGGCAAATGACATCACATGTTAACCAGGAACATACCATCATGTATAATTACTAAACAAGAAACAAAAAGATCATAATAAAACCTAGCTTTACTGTTCATCAGTAGATCTTAACGTGCTTCCCAATCTTTATTGTATTTGACCCTCACAACCCCCCTGTGAGGTAGGGTAGTCCTAGTATCCCCACTTTGCAGATGGGGAACGGAAGCACAGAGAGGCTAAGTGATTTGCTAAAGGTCACACAAGAAGATTGAAAATTTTTGTGTGTGTCTGTGTGTGTGTGAAATGTAGCAAAGTTATATAACATCCAAAGCCCAGACTGGCCCCCATGCAATCTTTCTGGGAACCAGAAATAATGGATTGGTCCATCTGCTGCATTATTCCCCTTTTTCCAGACCTCGTGGTAGTTCCTCAAAGGGGGAATGTGTAACTCAGAAGGGGGCATGGTGAAGCCAGGGGACTTGCATCATCACTCCCACAAAACCTATAGATACTCTCTAAATTCCCCCTCCCCCTCATTATTTGCCCAGCTCTAATAAAGTCAATTTAATTAGGGGCTAAGCCACTTAGTTAAGAACAAATATTCAAGTCTCTTTTTTAAACTGGCTTATTTACTGACAGTTTTAAAACTTAATATACAGTTTAACAGGGAAGTAGCTAAGCAACTCAAGCATGTAAACATCCTTTTCTTCTCCAAGAACCCCCTATTTTTCAGCACCCATAGTGTTTCATCAAACTCCCTTGATGAAGCTAAGACCAAGTCTACACTAAAGAGCCCTTTGCCTGTATAGCAATATGAGCATACTATATCGGCAAAGGATTCCCCATGTGGCCACAGCTTATACCGGCAAAGCTGTGCTTTTGCCAGCTGTGATGAACTTCAAACATCTGTATTTATTTTTATGAATATGGTGCACGCCTCTGTGAGTTTATGATGGGTTACTTGCTATGGAGTTAAATCAAAAGGTGTTGTTAGGGGAAAGCAGGAAAGGCAACATGACCTAGACAAAGAACATCCCAACACACACTCAAAACCTAATAACCAGATTTATAGCCTTGAAGAGCCAACTCCTCAGGCCCCCACTCTGGTAACATAACTGTTTTACTAAAGTTAGAAGAGAGAGAGATCAAAGAGTTACAGGACTCTGGCTGAACTAAGGTGGGGGGGGGGTCTGTGATGCTAAGCACTTCTATATTCACACCCTGCACATTATTGTAATAATCTTTGTGCAAAATATGTCTTGTGAGGTATCATTTAAAAACTAACACCACAACTATTAGTCTTCTTATGTAACGTACATACAAAATGCATACTAAGAGTTATGAACGTAAACTGAAATTATGACTAAAATGCATTTACCAGGTAAGTCTTGAGGTGGGGGGGGGTAAACCTGTTTCTCAAAGACAAAGGACAAGCTGATGCCTCTAGCCAGCTGTCATCAATGTGGATTGGCAATCACCTGTCAATTGACCTTTCTTTGGCAATGAAGGGAGGCAGGAACAGATCTATCTGCATTTTAGCAAATAACAGTATGGAACTTCTTTCCATGTCTCCTTTCTCACAGCTGGAATGAACTTTATCTAAGGGTAACCCTCAGGAAAATGCATTTCAAAGGGTGACTGGATTATAAAACTAAGGGGAAACCCCCCCCAATCTCTCTCTCTTTCACCTTCGAAGACAAAGGAACCAGCCGTGGGAATTTGGTCAGCCATATTGCTGGGAAAGTGGTAAGGATTTTACCTTGAACCAAGTCTACCTTGTTAAGTTTTAGCACTAGAAAGAGTTTTATCTTTACTTCTATTGTAACCATTTCTGAGTTTAATATCTTGTACTTGCACTCACTTAAAACCTTTCTCTGTCATTAAATAAACTTGTTTTATTTTTAATCTAAACTAATCTATGGTTGTGTTTAAGCGGAACTGTTTGGTCACTCCCATTAAAGTAGCAAACTGTTGAACATTGACCCTTTACAGGAGCTACATACCTATAATATCTGAACTGTCCATGAGAAGACTCGAGAGTACAGAACACACGTTTTGGGAAAATTCAGGACTGAGAGTGTGTTGAGGTCACCCTGCAAGTAGTAACCAAGGCAGGTGGAAGCTAGTGTGAGACTGATATCTTGCTGACAGGCTGCTGGGGTCAGAGCTGCTGGCCCAGGGCTACAACTATAAGACACTCAGGTTGTGAACTGCATGCTGGCAGGCTGCTCGAGAGTGGCCAGGGTTGGGAGCTACAACAGAAAAGCATTACAAGGCACCCAAGATTGTGGGGGAGGCATAGGGTTGCTAGGTGTCTGGCTTTTGACCGCAAATCCGGTCAAAAAGGGACCCTGGTGGCTCTGGTCAGCACTGCTGAGCGGGCCATTAAAAGTCCGGTCAGCAGTTCAGCGGGGGCCTGGGGCTAGGGCAGGCTACCTGCCTGGGCTAGCTCTGCACAGCTCCTGAAAGCAGCCGCTGGTCCTTGTGGCCCCTAGGTGGAAGGATGATCAGGGAAGCTCCACGCGCTGCCCCCACTCCCAGTGCTGGCTCCACAACTTCCATCCTAGGGGCTGCAGGGAACTAGTGGCTCCTTCCTGGACCCCGCACTCCAAACCTCATCCCATACCCCAACCCCTTACCCCAGTCTGGAGTCCCCTCCCGCACCCAAACTCCCTCCCGGAGTCCGCACCCCATACCCCACTAACACTCTGCCCCAGCCCTCTCCCACACCCCAAACCCTTCATCTCCAGCCCCATCCCAGAGCCCGCATCCCCAGCGGACCCCTCACCCCCCTCTCCACCCCAACACCCTGCCCCAGTCCAGTGAAAATGACAGAGAGTGGGAGAGAGTGAGCAATGGAGGAAAAGGGGATGGAGTGAGTGGGGGCGCGGCCTCAGAGAAGGAGGGGGCAGGGGTGTTTGGTTTTGTGCCATTAGAAAATTGGCAATCATAGCAGGGGAGACTCCAGGCCCCAACACGCCAAGCGCTTGATTGAGGCAGCATGCTGCGGGAGGTGCTATGCCGGTCGCCGGGAGGGTGGCAGGCAGAGTGCCTTCGGTGGCATGCCTGCGGAGGGTCCGCTGGTCCCATTGGTCCACCTGCGGGAGGTCCACCGGAGCCACAGGACCAGCGAACGGCAGAGCGCCCCGCGCAGCATGATGCTGTGCTTGGGGCAGCGAAATGTCTAGAGCCGTCCCTGAATTCTAGGCAGACAGTGACGCAGTCCCTCATTGGTCTGGATTGCACTCCAGAATGTGATAAATTCTGCCCATGGAATGGTGGCGAGAGCTGACAAGCAGGCAAGGAGATACACAGAGACAGAGATCATGCTTAGAGCAGGACAGACTGCTTCTGTAACTGGGCTAGCTGAAATGTATGAAAAAGTTGGCTAGAAAAGTTTAAGAGTAAGGTAAAGAGAAATATACCTGTAGAGCCCATGGTTTTTGCTCTTTGCTCAACATGCTTTGTACCTTTAGGGGAAGAAACAAGTAATGCTTTGTTTTGAAAACGCTTCTTTTTGAGTCACCTCAGTTGTATCAGGTCTTCAGTGTGAAAAAGCTGACAAGTGCCAAACACAGCCCAGAGATCCTGAATAAGAGCGATTGGACCAAGTCATTCCATTTACAGTGAGATACAAAAAGCCAGGCCTGTGACCTAAGGGGTCCATCTGAGAGGGACTGAAAGGAGTCTAAGGTGCAGTTCATCTTTAAATGTGACCCTGGTATAGCTTGGTCCAGCTCTCCTGAGCAAAACAATCCATACCAGCAAAATTGCAGTTTAGCCAGTATATGCCAGCACAGCTAGGTCACAAATCACACCTCACCACACACCGACCAACATAGCTATATTGGCAAAAGTCTGTAGTATAGATCTGGCCCCATTTTGATCTTGTAGAAAACTCTGTGAATTCCAGTAAAACTATGTACTGGGAGCGCTAATGAGGAGTTAAAGGCCATTGGTATTGGATAGTATATTTTATTTCCTCAATATTATAGCCTGCTTACCATTAAGGGCCAAATTCTACAACACTTACTCAAGAACCTCTTAGGCAATAAGACCTGTTGATTTCAATGGACTCCTTGCCTCACTAAATGGTACTCAGTGTGAGAAAAGGTTGCATTTTCAAGCACTTAGCTTGTGCCCAAATGCATTTCTGACACAGTCTGCGTGGTCCTCAGAGTCCTCATTCTTGCCTCAACCAGTTAAAAAAAATAAAAGAATGCAGGTCAACCTACCTATGAAAGTCTTCTCAAAGAATAGAAGTGAATCTTTTTTCCTTTTATGTTTCTTGTCGAATAACAGCTGAAGTCTCTGAAAACTGCACATAGGTTATGGGTATCTGAACCCACTTTTGCAATACAAGTTTGCATCTGGAGCATGATACATTATCTTATCCCAGCCAAGATAACACAACTTCGTAGAATCTATAATAATATTGGAATTTGTGGGCTTTCTACAATGAATTCTCTGATCCATGTTATTTTCTTGGAGCAAGCTATGAATATGTGGAAAGATTGCGTAATGAGTTAGACCTTTGAATTAAATGTCTTCAAAATAAACCAAGAGTAAGCTTGGAAATTGACCTGTGGCAGGGAGACAACTCAGAACTACACTGGTTTCTATTTTTCTAGGGATGTCATAGATGAGCTGAGCTTCTGTGCAAATCACGTGAAGTGGGGAAAGAAGTTAGAAATTATGATTTTTGCAGATTAATATTTAACCCACTGCCACTGAAAGAGGAATTTTTTGTACATAGAGGCATACTCCTCCCTCTTCAATGCAATTGAATTTTTCCCCACAGTAGTCATCTCATTCTGAACGAAGCATGTATTGGAAGTATAGGAATAGTATTATTTCAGTTATTGACAAAAATAATCTTATATACCTAGTAGCCACCTTGCACTGTGAAATACGAACCATAGTTCAGAAACACGTCTGAATGAAGGAAGATAAAACTTAAAAACATGTTGTGAGAAGTGACAAAACTGTAGATCTCAGGTTTTAAAAGCTGCTGTCAGGAAGATTCAGGAAGCTGCTACAGTCTCTTGTACGCCAATGGCTGGTGCTCTTTATATTATCTACATACACAACATATAAATCTCTCCATATATATACACTGCTTTTATCTCACTCTATATTTGTTCTAAATACTTTGCATTAACACCACAATCTTTGAACTGTTCTGCTCTCTCGTTGTTTGATTTTAATTTGTCCCACTTCTTTCTGTTGAGGTTTGTCCTCAAAAGATTTCTGGGCTGGTAGATTTTATAGCCTCAGCCCTCACCATTGTCAGTTTGAATGTTACTAGTAACTGAGCTTGTTTCATAGTTATCGGTAATTTCCATTGTAGCCCTCAATTGTGTATCATGTGGTTGAACCCATTTGGGTCTTCATTTGGGAACAAATGTTTCTTTGATAGTTCATAGCAAACAACAGTTGCGGCAGTAAAGTTCACCTTTTACTTCTAGTATGTGTGACCTTGACACTATTCTTTTCATGCATGTCCCTGACCATCATCTCTTGTTCCTTTCCCTTGGTGATAGTTGTGCTGTTCCTGGAGTTCAGGGAGTTATTTGATACCACTGTCACAGTAGTATTTGACTTGCTGTCATTGTTTACTTTTTTTCTGCCACCTTTTCCGCTAGTAGGGCCTTCAAAAGTTTATGTCTGTAGGCAGCAGAGAGAATGTGCAACATGACCTGAAACAATGTGCTGGGCTCTCTGCTCATGCTTTCTGTTGGTGTATTTCCTCAGTCCAATAATGCTAAGAGACTTGAGAGAGATAACAGATGCCAAAATATGGAATTCTGCCACCAGATGACCTTTTACCTTTTGTTTCCCGATACAGATAGCCAGATCTGTGCTTCTGCCTGTGCTGGAGGGATAGAGGGATGGACGCCTGAAGCCATGTACTAACAGTTGTAGCTGCCATAGTTCTAGCACTTAAAACCTTGCTATCCAAAACTGCTCTGTAGATACCTTCATAGGTAGTATGGGGTAGTGGGCTTTAGTCATCCGTCCCCAGCAAGTTTGGAAAGAGGCCACTTTGCCTCGCTACATCCCACAGATAGTTAATTATTAGGCTAGAGTGCTGGTCCCTTGGGCGAGGCCGAACACCACTCAGTCTATAGCTCAAGGCTCCTGATGGGGCAGACAGTAATTTACACTGACTGGGGCTCTGACCCTCTCAGCAGAGAAGAACAATGAGCAATCTTTAGCCCACAGCCTCCTGGCTAGGGCAGACAGCAAACCCAGACAGGGCTCTAACCATCTGGGCAGTAGGTAAATCAATTGGCAGTCTTTAGCCCAGCCTTTTGGCTGGAGCAGACAGCAAACAGTCAGGCACACACCTTCAGGCTAGGGTGAGTAGGTGGTCACCCCAGGGGTGGGATCAGCGGCCGGGGGACGCAGCCCCACCCTATTCCACAAGATCCCAGCCCAAGGCCCTAACAGTGGTAGGTGGTCCTGCCACTAGGTCAGCAGGGCTCCTACAGAAACATGCTGACTCGTATTGCAAGAGCACAACCGGACTAATGTCTGGCTACTTCCTATCATAGTCCATTGGCATGGCTTCATTGTCTGCAAGTCCTCTGGGTAAACAGTGGACGGCAGTCCCAGCAGCTCTGCTCCACAGTCGGTCTTCTCTGTGTGGCTTGGCAACAGGCCTGGAGTTCTGCAGCGAGGCGGAGATGTCTGCCTCCTTCCCTGGCTCCAGCCCCTGGAAATCTATGGCTTCCTTGAGGAAGAATGCTGCCCTGCACTCTCTTACATGGTTTCAGAGTGGCAGCCATGATAGTCTGTATCAGCAAAAAGAACGAGGAGTATTTGTGGCACCTTAGAGACTAACAAATTTATTTGGGCATAAGCTTTCATGGGCTAGAACGGGAAACTGCAGAACTGGAATTAATTTGCAAACTGGACACCATCAAATTAATCCTGAACAAAGACTGGGAGTAGATGGGTCATACAAGAACTAAAAACTAATTTCCCCATGCTAATTTTCCTCTCTTGTTACTCACATCTTCTTGTCAGCTGTTTGAAATGGGCCACCCTGATTACCACTACAAAAGTGATTCTTCCTCTGTTGATAATAGCCCACTTGAATTGTCTTGTTAGAATTGGTAAAGGTATCCCCATCTTTTCATGTACTATGTATATATATCTATCTTCCTCCTGTATTTTCTGCTCCATGCATCTGATGAAGTGGGTTCTAGCTGACAAAATCTTATGCCCAAATAAATGTGTTATTTTCTCAGGTGCCATGAGTACTCTTTATTGTTTTTTCTTTTACGTGGGTTTCCACTCCAATGAGGCGATGCCCACAATGAGGATCAGTTATCAGGAAGCGTATAGAAGCCTGGATCTTTTAGGAACTTGTACAGGCAGCTGTGAGGAAGTACTGAATTGAGTTTCTTCAGGCTAATAAACCTGCTGATCTATAAATACCTGAAGTCCCTGCCCATTGAGCAGGAGGGAAGAAATACCACTTACAATGGCATGGGAATTCTTTGGACAAGAATCAGAAAATCCACACAAGGCAAGATACAGCCTTTGGCATTAAGGTGAGTGATCTAGTCCATAGTCTTATGTGCAGATATATCTGTATATCATGACATTCAGCTCCATACTGGCTGATTGTTTGCTGTAACCCTATCATACCCCTCCTTTACATTTTTAAATTATATTAACAGTTCTGAAGATATTTTGGATTTTTAAATAAATTTCACTGAAACCAGAGCTCTGTCCATAGGATTGTCTAATATTACACAATGGGTTTATGACCAATTTCTTATTTGGCCACATTTCAGTTTAAAACCTTGATATGCTCTAGGAATTATTTTGGGGGCATTCTATAGCCTGTGCAATACAGGAGGTCAAACGAGATGGTCGCAATGGTCCTTTCTGGCCTTAGAATTTATGAAATCTATTAGTCAAATCCTGAAGTCCTTACTTAGGCCAAAGATTTATTGAAGTCTAAGCATTTTGCCTGAGCTAGGACTGAATATAATCTGGATAAGGACTGTAAGATTTAGCCTCCACATATCCAAGAATTTTTGCAAATCAAATTAAACTTGCAAACCAAAATTTAAGAAGTTATAATTAACTAGAATAATCTCATGTTGCCTATCTCTTTTGACTGAGCACTTGTATACAGTCTTGCCTGAAATGAGTTAGAAAATCTGGTAGTATCTCCAGAATATTGTTTGAAGAACAGAATCTAAGAGATTCTGGAATCAGACCACGGGAACATCATTCTGCAGTCAGTGAAATATGCCATGTTAGATTTTTCATTAGACTTATCTACTCTGTCCCAGTCTTTTCAGATAAAATGGTGAGATTCTGAATGAGTACTGAGGATGCAATCCTATAATTAAAATATTTAAACATGTGTGTTGAGAATATTATAGACCTTTGGAGAAAAATTCAAAACATATAATAGCAAGATTATCTGTTCTACAACTAAATGAACATCCCAGTTTTATTTTGATAGTTGGTGCATTTTCCATTATTTTCCAATGGTGAACACTAAAATTTTCCACTTTAATTAATTGTGGGCCACAATTTTCAAAAGAAATATGAACCTACAGTTAAATATGGATTTCAGAGTTTAGACACCTGAATGAGTGCCTTCATTTATTGACTTCAGTGGGTGCTGCTGTATGCTCAGCATGTTTGAAATCAGGCACTGGATTTGCAATTAATGTTGCATTCTAGTAGTGGGGATAAGGAACAACTTACCAGCTTTAAATACAAGAATATGCAAAATACATTGCTATTGGGCCACCATTTATTAAACGTGTTGAGACCAACGCATAAGCTAATAATACACGTTTTTTGTTTCATATGGATGTGATACGGCAATGCCCCAACTTGGTTTGCCTACCTGTACACTTCATATGCTTTGTTGTATTTATTTCACCGTGTTATCCTCTCTCTATTTGTCCTGTAGGCTTATTTCAGTATTTACTAAGGCTAAAGCATTCTTCACAACCTGCCTAATTTGTGATTTCTATAAAACAGATGTGTTTTAAAATAATTTCACAGTTAGTCTTCATCTGTGACTCAGAAATATGAGTGTCAAAAACAGTATTAAATAAGACAAGCCAGAGGGATACATGCACAAACTCAAAAAGTAAAGAGATGGCACAAAATGACAGAAAAAGGGCAGAAGCTTTAAATTAAAAAGGGAAAGTGGAGTAATAATGATTAAGCCATAAAACAGAACTCCAGTGCTGTGAGTGAGCAATGAAAATAAGGTAATAAAAAAAAAGTACAGAACTACCTCATGAGACATGTTATTACAGCAAATGTCATGCTAACAGTATTTATTTTTCTTAGCATTATGGCTCTCTTCAAGGTTTCTATGACAGATGTGTGTAAGTTTTTAACTGAAAGTGAGTTTTAGTTCAGAGCTAGATAGGCATCAAACAGCCTTCTGCCTACATGAATTCCTAAATTACATGTCCAACCTACATGTCATATAAATAATATTGGTTTAGAGCCAATAATATTTAATAATAACTACGTGCAGGGCCAAACCATAGTTTTGGAAGTATTCATTCAACGTGCATACCGGCCAAATTCTCATTCTAGCCAGGGGCTGAAGTTCACACTTTATGTCCAGAAGTATTATACCTAAACTCCCTGCTAGTTTGCTTGGAAAGGGTATTACTGTGAGTCATCTAAGGGTACGTCTACATTACAGGATTATTCCGATTTTACATAAACCGGTTTTGTAGAACAGATTGTATAAAGTCGAGTGCACGCGGCCACACAAAGCACAATAATTCGGCTGCGTGCGTCCATGTACCAAGGCTAGCGTCGATTTCTGGAGTGTTGCATGTGGGTAGCTATTCCGTAGCTATCCTATAGTTCCCGCAGTCTCCCCCGCCCATTGGAATTCTGGGTTGAGATCCCAATGCATGATGGTGCAAAAACAGTGTCACGGGTGATTCTGGGTAAATGTC
>NC_133772.1:96138304-96145707 GCF_003597395.2 Chelonoidis abingdonii
CCAGAACCACCAGCGACAATGATTTTTGTCCCATCAGCCAGTGGGCTCTCAACCCAGAATTCTAAGGGGCAGGGGAGACTGCAGGAACTATGGGATAGCTACGGAATAGCTACCCACAGTGCAACGCTCCGGAAATCGATGCTAGCCTCCGACCATGGATGCACACTGCCGAATTAATGTGCTTAGTGTGGCCGTGTGCACTCGACTTTATACAATCTGTTTTATAAAACCGGTTTATGTAAAATCGGAATAATCCCATAGTGTAGACGTACCCTAAGCAATGCTGAATTTTATGTGCATTACTTATGGGGAAGAGAGGAAAGAAGGTAAAAGAACAGCAGGGCCATTCTATGCAATTTACAAAAATGTCATGTGTCAATGTGGTTTTTTCATTGAGCAATGACAAACTCACAGGCCTGGCACTTATTAAGGGGGAATATCATTAAAATGATGGAGCAGGGAGGAAAAGTATGGAACCGGCACAACTGAAAACTAGTTTATGAATCAAAATTGTCCAAAAATGCAGCTGTATAAAGCCTCTGTAGAGTAACCTACAGAGAGGGTCACACTTTTTCAGGTAGCACTTATGTGACTGTCACATGCTGTTTTACTTGCACTCACTCTTCCCTGGTTCCCACCATCCACACTGGTTCTTTAACGTAGTGGCTCTTAACCTCTCCAAAGGTACTGCACCCCTTTCAGGAGTCTGATTTGTCTTACATACTCCCAAGTTTCACCTCACTTAAAAACTACTTGCTTATAAAATCAGACATAAAAATACAAAAGTGTCACAGCACACTATTACTGAAAAATTGCTTACTTTCTCATTTTACCATATTATTATAAAATAAATCAATTGGAATAAAAATATTGAACTAACATTTCCATATATAGTATACAGAACAGATTAAACAAGTTATGTCTGTATGAAATTTCAATTTGCACTGATTGCACTAGTTCTTTTTATGTAGCCTGTTGTAAAACTAGGCAAATATCTGGGTGAGTTGATGTATTCCCTGGAAGACCTCTGCATACCTGCAGGGGTACACGTACCCCTGGTTGATAACCACCACTCTAGCAGCCTTCATTGGACATTCACACCTCTTGGACTTCATTGGACCCTCTAACCTGGTTTATCATGGGGAAATTTTCCAGCTGTTAAATCTGGTTGGAGCTGCAATGTAGACAAGGCTCTAGCCATATAGACTTTTCCAGAACTGGTATAGTTAAACCAGTTTTAAGGAGGTTTAAGTAAATGGGTTATAAACATAGATCTGGCAGCACCCCTAACTACCCTGACACTTTCCCTGATTTTAAAACTGGTGTGACATTTTGGGAAAATAATCCTACTATACACAAGGCCACTGAATACACCATCAAGTGTAGCTGCTATATTTTCATCAATCATGTAGGTCCTTTGCACAGCAATGTTAACTCTTTGATCAGAAATGAAATCTGTTGTCCTTTAGTTAATGCATACGTTGTTTATCTAAAGAAAATTCTGTTGGCTAGGGAATAGAATGAAAAATGTCCTAAGCAGTCAAGGGATCTACAAAATCAGTAGCCTAATTCAGATAGTCTTTCACTAGAGAGCTAACAAAATTGTATTGTAAACCTTGGGAATACTTTGAAAGCAACTTTTCAGTGGACACATGATCAATTTCAGCTGCCAGGTCTGAACATTGCACATTAAATTTACATCTTAAGTTTGAAGCGCCAAGATTTCTTCCAATCATTTGGAAATATAGAGTTCAGTTAGTCAAGCCAGTTTCTCATTGTCCGGATTTCCACAAATGGTAGTTGTCCCAACATTCTGGTTAATAAGAACCATTAAAGTCCAGGATCCTCATTCTGCTTTTATATGAGGCAGAGCCTATAAATCATACAAGTTACACTTCTAACAATAATTGTACATTTAAAAAAAAAGTTCCTAAGGGTGGTGGAGAACTCAACAGAATATAACGTTATTTACAGAGGCATCATGGGCCACAGTAAATGTGGATGAAATAGAAGGGATGAAGGTTAAGCACAGTTATGGATACATCTTGGTAGTTTAACAATATGTACATGTCTTTCCCCGAGCCTAGTTTAATCTAAAAAGAAATATTTCTCATGTAGACCTCAGATTTCATCTACATTTTTCAGTGAAGTGTCTCCAGATTTACGCTAGTGTAAGGGCAATATTACCAGTGTAAGGGTCAGTTATTGGTGGAGATTGTCAGTGACTCTCTCCCAGGAAAGGCACTTTGGATCTGGTCTGTAATTTTATTTATTTATTTTGCATTGGTGCAGCTGTACCAGCACTGCACTGATGCAAACATCAGTGTAAAAAGTGACTTGCACTGCTGCAGCTTATCCCAGTGCATGCCACTTTTTACATTAGTGCAGCAAGTCCATGCTAGCTGCTATGAGGCAAACCCCTAAACTGACACAACCACTCTGGTGCAAAAATGTCAGATATAGGCAAATCTCTAATCCTCCTGCCTCAGTTTCCCCAACTGTAAATGGAGGATAGTACACCTATCTACTTCACATGGGCCTTTGAGTATTTAGTTAATCTTTGTAAGGAGGTTTGAAAATGAAAAGCTTCAAGAAGTATTATCAAATTTTATCTTTAATAAAAACTGTACCATCAAAATGATTCTCATTTATAGGGATAATAATCAGCAGAGAGAAAGAGAGAGACAAGTATCAAAGGTCAGCCCACTAAGAGGGAACAAGCATCTCTCGTTAATATTATAGTGACAGAATACACTGTTAACATACCTCTTTCCTGGCAGTGTTTAGTATTTTTAGAGTGCCAATCAGCACAGCATTTAGGGGCCAGACAGTTTTTCGTTCCATGATAACCAAAAGATAGAATCAGACTCTGCCCACCCAGAGTGGGTGGTGTTTCAATAATTTCAAATTGTTTCATGCTCTGTGTATTACTACGTTATAGCACATGCTATAGCCTCCATTTGTGCTTTAATGTGATCAGCAGAAAATCTGATCTAACAGAATTTAGGGATGAGGATTTGCTCATTTAAAAAAATGTTTAATTTTAAAAAGCAAAGGGAGGGAGACATTAACAGGTATATATGAAAGAGAAAAGGGAGGTTTCTCCACCCCTGAAATCCAATATAGCCTAGCTTACACACAGATGTTGCACTGGTCTAGCTTTAATTGGTTTAAAATAGATTTATTGAAACTGGTGCAAACCCTGTGTAGACATTGTTATTTCATTTCATCAGTGGGTTATTGCAGCTTCTCTCAAACCCGTTCCTAAACATATGTAAGTTAAATTGATATGCCAGATTTATGCGCATCGAAGAGTGTCCACATGACCATGGCCTTTTGCCATGGATTTTAAGTCATACCATTATTTAGATTAGTGCAAATTTGCATGTCGACGAGCCTCTAAAGTTCATGGAGTGGAATAAAAGGAGGTTTTACAACCTGCAGAGAAGAATGTTCTTGCATTAGCAGTGGTGAAATTGTGTCAAGGGATAAGGAGAGGGCCACTGCTAGATTAGTGTAGGGAATAGATGGGGGAATAGAAAGAGGAACTAGGTCCATGTGATGGACTGGATCAAGTCTACGGAGGAATGTAATAACCAGCAGCTTTGAACTGGAATTTGAAAAGAACAAGGCATCACTGGAATTGTTGAAGGATGGGTGTACTCTGAATGTGTGAACAGGCCGGCAGCATATTACAGTGCATACTGGAGCCTGGAGAAATAGGACTTTTTATAGAGAAGGGAACCCTAGTAGTTAAGGAGACAGGAAATAAAGGCGTGGATTCAAGTTTTAGCAGCGGTGGAGCTGCAGCAGGGTGTATGTGGGCAATATTGCCATGGCAGTGATAAACACATTTGTAGATGTAAGAAAAGGGTACAGTATAGTTGAGGATCAGGGCCACCACTATGGTTACAAACTGTTGAGGCCAATCAGAGGCTTCAATCTAGAAAAATTATGATTGTGGAAATCAGAGAGAGGAGAGGAAGAGACTAGAGAAAAGGGAGCAAGTAAGGGAGTATTTTGGAAATAAAGGCAGGCCAGTGGAGAAAGCAACAGTAGTGGTGGTGGGAGGAAGGGTTTGGAGAATGTTAGATTACAAGGGACAGCGGAAAACCATGAGGTTACCTTACAACATTCAACACACTTTGTAACCAGTTACTGGCACGGCTGGTTCTAAGCAAGATTTGGGTTCACACAAACGTGGTTAAAACTTGGTCTTGTCCTCCAATTTGTTGTGCCTCAGAGAGCACCTGCACGGAATCTCATTGACCTCAGTGGGCTATTGCATGGGCCCATTCACATACAACTAGTTGCAGAGCCGGGGCCTTAGTTAGTAATCATGGTCACCTAAAAGTGTTCTGCCCCTTCCTAGGCTTACACACAGTTGTCTTCCTGTAACCAGTTCAGCATATTGTTTTTTTTAGAGAGCGTACAGAATGTCAGAGCCATAGCCAGTCCCCCTTCTTGCTTGTGTGGTACAACAACCCATTGCTGCCAATACTGGTCTCCGTGGGTCTCTCCCCAGCATGCTATCTGTTGGTTAGGCACTACAGGCCTGCCAACTCCGGGGAAGCTTTCCCCAAACTTCAGCCAGTTTTTACATCAGTTTTAGCTAGAGCTGTAATGTAGCCCGGGCTTGGGTGGCCTGAACTGTTTTTACTGAACAGTTTTAAGATGGGTTAGGAATTTTGATAATGATATGGCTGTGCAGATTTTCTCTGCATCAATTCAATCACACACCTTGTTTCTGCAAAGACTTATCCTTCCGCAAACAGCTCCTTACTTATGCAACTTGCACTAGAAGTAGCCCCATTGAACTCAATGGTATATTTATATGCCTTCATATTTTAAAATTTATAAATGTACTTATATTTTAAATAAAAGTATCAATGAAATCATTGCAACTATTGTGCGAAGAGAGTACAGTGCTAGATTTGTGAGGCCTATGCACTATAGAAATTGGGGACCGCCTCCTTTCTGTGGGAATGCAGCAAGCCTTCTGATGGTTTGGAGGTTATGGTAGAAGCAGTGGTGTGGGGAGACAAGCACCAGATTGCAGCACCACTTGCTCAGGTTTGGCCTCACAGCCACATCATAGTGAGGAGTGGGGGGAAGAGGATGAGGAGAATTGGCCAAATTTGAACAAGTGGCATTGCAACCTAGCATGTGAGGTCACCATGTTGCTTTTTTCCCCCCTTTAAATGAGAAGTTTTTGTAACCATAACCTCAAAAACATGATCTGAGTGAAGCTCATGTAAAGATGCCTGGAACAATTACTCAGAGATGCCAATGGCCTCATTTATCACAATGAGCTGTTAATTCAAATGTCAATGTCGTGAACGATTTCATTCCTTAAAAGGAGTGGGAGGGTCATAGAGCTGCAAGATTAATGAGAGAGACATCTTCTTTTGGTGCCATGAGTTGATGACATTTGGAAGATCTCATCACTTGTATTTGGACCTAGGCAAGGAGAAGTCAAGCCCCGGACTATAACAGGAATTGTAATAGAGCATATTCAAATTCTAGAAAGGATAAGCCAAGCTCAAGGAGCCCACTGGCTCTCCGAGTGTGCGCAATCTGTTGTGAGTGATGTCTCATTTTTGTGTTTCACACGAATAGAGCTTATTTTGTGGGCCCCAAGACATTTCCAAACTTCTGAAATCAAATATTGCCAGTTTCAGGGAAGAAGGTATAGTCCATTTCACCATATCAACTATTCTCCTGACAGAAGAAGCCCTGTAAGAAAAAAAGAGCTCTCTATTCCAAAAGCAGAGTTCTGGAATAACAACTGACAACACATGACTCTATCATCATTATGGAAAACAAGCACATGGGATCCAGCACAGCAAATGAGTCATCTGGGAGTACTGCAACCCTGCCTCAGGCAGAGCATTTCAACCACTGGCAAGGGAACCAGACCAAGCTTGTCAGACTATTTTGTTCCAGTGTCTACAGGACAATACCAACTGGGGAGACAAGGTAACTGTACTACAGATGCACAATCTTGCTCTTTGAGCCACACAAGGACTGTTCAGCACTTTGTTTTACAGAGTTGTCTACTGACAATTAGATATTGTCTCCCCAAAGGGCCTAATTTGGGTCTACTTCTGTATAAATGTGGCTAGGTACAAATTTGAACATAGGTTAAAAACAATGAATAGACTGAGCTCATTCTTTGTATCAGAGAGCATGGACATGGCTGTCTGCTAAGGAAGCTTTCAGTAACACAACATTTGAGATTAAAGTAAAATTGAAGCACCCCTAGTACTCATTACAGAACCTTAGACCTTGTCCGTAGTTTGGAGTGAGTAACCAACAGGTGTAGCAATACCTATGCAAACCCTAGACAAGGATATCTTAGGATAAAGCTGAAATGGTGCAAAGTGCAGCTGTTTTTCTCTATGTCCAGGGTTTGTTGCAATGCTGCATCTGGTTGCTAAATTGGAGCCATGGCCGTCCCTAGGAGAGTTTGGGGCCTGTGACAAATCAGCCTGTATAGGCTCTGCTTCACATTTTTTATACAAGTAAAATCTGGTGTGGGGAGGGGATACTAGTGCTGGGGGGCGAGGGATGATGGAGAGTCACAGGGTGGGGAAAAGGGAGGGGGCCAGGGCAGAAGGGCAATAGATGGGGTCAGCCTGGCGCTGGTGTGTTCCGGTGGTGCTCGGATGCTGGCGGCTGGTGCGGTGGCAGGTGAGCAAGGAAAAGAAATACAGCACGCACTTTCTGTCAGTGAGTGTGGGCCCAACCCCCCCTGTCAGTGCCAGGCCCCCCACTAAGCCCCCAGGCTGGCCTGGCCCCCCAAATCGCACCCCCCCAACAACACACATACACTGAAGCATGGGGACCCCCAAAGCACGGTGCCTGGAGCAGTCGCCCCAATTTACCATACCCAAGGCTCTGACTGGAGCTAATGCGAAACACAAAGCCTTAGGAAAACACTATCATCACTGTCAAAAAGATAGTACAAAGAGCTCCATCTTCACCCCAGATCAGTAGCAATATTGTGTAGATAAGGAAAGAAAAGATTGGAGAGGGTTCAAAGAAGAGCCCGAGAATGATTAAAGGATTGAAAAACACTTCTATATTAAGTTAAATGAGCTCAAAGAAGGTTAAGGGTAACTCAGTCACAGTCTATAAGTACCTACAGGACAACAGGTAATATCTTTTATTGGACCAATTTTTTTTTTTGTGAGAGAGACAAGCTTTCAAGCTACAAAAAGCTCTTGTTCAGGTCTCTCTAATATCCTGAGACCAACATGGCTACAACTATACTGCATACATGGGGACAGATATTTGGTAATAGAAATTTTTCAATCTAGCAGACTAAGGCCAGGTCTACACTGCGACTTTAAATCGGTTTAATGGCCGATATACCGATTTAACGCTGTATCCGTTCACAC